>NC_063332.1:42693797-42718112 GCF_021869965.1 Rhincodon typus | reverse complement strand
AGCTTTCCTGCTCCTATGATGCTGCTTGGCCTGCTGTGTTCATCCAGCTCTACACCTTGTTATCTCAGATTCTCCAGCATCTGCAGTTCCTACTATCTCTAATACTTATCTCTATGTTGTTTTCTCTTCTGCGAAGTGCAGTTTAACAAGCTATTAAAAGTATGAACCATCCCTAACTTTGAGCTATGTCTCCGCAAGCTCCTCCAACATCTGAAAGACACGAGTGGTACGCTTGAGTTACGATCGGAATTGAGTGATTCTCTTCAAAGGGTGTCAGTAGAATCAAAAGGGAGGACTGTGAGATATTGTACTATGATTTTCCTTACCAATTCACTCTCAAGCACTCTATGTTTACTATACTGCGTTTCCATTCACTGATTCATAAAACTGTGTTTTAGAATTTTAGAATTACCATCTTGCACTATCATATGTATTTATACAGTTTAAATACATATCAAATAGGGTCACTATCCTCTTTAAGAAACTTGCTATTGAAACAGTGCATGAATGAATGTGTAAGCACTGTCAGCAATACTAAATGAAATCTCACAACCCAGCTGCGGGGGATCAGTTTAAAATCCTTTAAACTTTTATTTAGTACATATATAATTTCTCACTTATTTAGATCATATAGGCCTAGTATTTTTACTAACATTACAAAGGACTAACACCTCTTAATTATGTAAGCTCAGATCAGACAAACGTTCTACTCCCATCAGGAGTAACAGCCAGCATTTTGCAACTGCATAAACCATCTCCTGCTTTCCCATGACAGATGTCACGCAAACTTTTGTACAACAGATACAACTGTATGACACCATAATGCTAAAATCTTAATGTATGTAAAAATTGAGTATAAAAGAGGCTACTGTAAAACTACTTTCGATTCCATTGCCACCTTGAACCCTGCTACTGCAGACGCTCAATAAAGAGGCTACTTTTGCCACTCACCAAACTCGGTCATTATTGAACATGATCTCACAATAGGTTGTGATGTTTTATTGGAACCCTAAATGAGGCTTAGGATGGCAGCCTGTTGTTAGTTTTTAAGGTAATCAACCTGTGGTCCATCAGGACATATAGCATTGGACAGCCTACCTGAGGAACTAAATATTGCATTTAGTTTTGAAGGCTAGAATTTAGTTCTGCTTAGAAACTCTGAAAATTGAAGCAGAATAGGCCCTTCAAGCTTGCTCTGCCATTCAATATGATTATGACTTAATACCTGCTTTGAACCCTGTTCCACGTTAGATAAGTGATTCATCTCATTCCAACTTTCAAAACAGTTTTGAGTGGGAACAATGTTGTTCTTAGTTTTTTTCCAGTTTATGTTGCTTTGGTAAGTGGAATGTACCTACATAACAGACTTAACTGGGCAGGTGCGTTTGTTCTTATTTTTTCTCTGTTATCAGGCCCTTACCACGTGACAGAGATGGACAATGTTCCCTCAGTCATGCATCACCTTGAACTGCTCTTCCATCTCCTTCTATCATACTCAATCCATCTCTTTGTTGCATTGCAAGAAAACTATGCACATAACTGGGTGAAGAGGTCCAATATCGTCCTTTGGGCCAGGGTAGGGACATGATTCTTGTTTCTTCCTCTAAGGAGAAAATCCTGGCTTTTGCTGGAGAAGAACACACAACACAACTGCTCTTCTGGGAACAAGAAGACCTCGATGTTCAATCAACCCAGCAAACATCAGTGTGTTACAATGCCCCAATATTCCATTAACTTCACTGTGAATTCATTCTTAAATTGCACAAGCTTTTATACTGTTGTGAGAACTAATTCCCTCTCCTCTTATGCAGGTATTCCTAGCACCCATAAACCTCCATAAAGAGGCTAATATCACAAACCTTTGTTCCACCTTTACCTCTGAGAAGGAAGCTGTTAAAAATTTGGATGATTCATGAGCTTTACCATCATGCTCCACCAAACCTTCACCTTAGTGGATGTGTTTTTTAGATTAGAATCAGGAGCACAATCTGGTGAGCATAGAACATACAATATAGAATATAAAACTGTACAGCACAGGAGTGGGCCCTTCGGCCCACGATGGTGTGCCAACCATGACGCCAAATTAAACTAATCCCTTCTGCCTGCCCTTGCTCCATATCCTTCCATTCCTTGCATATTCATGCGCTTATCTAAAAGTCCCTTAAATGCCCCTATCATATCTGCCTCAACCACCAGGCCTGGCAATGCATTCCACACTCCTACCACTCTCTGTGTAAAAAACCTGCCCCTCACATCTCCTTTGAACTTTCCAGCCTCACCTTAAATGCATGCTCCCTAGTATTAGACAATTCAACTCTGGGAAAAAAGATTCTGACCATTAACCCTATCTATGCACCTCCTAATTTGGTAGACTTCTTTCAAATCTTGCCTCAGCCTCCACCACTCCAGAGAAAACAACCCGAGTTTTTCTAGCCTCTCCTCATAGCTCATACCCTCTAATCCAGGCAGCATCCTCGTAAAATTCTTCTGCACCCTCTCCAAAGCCTCCACATCCTTAGAATTGAATGCAATACTCTTAAGTATGGCCTAACCAAAGTCTTATAAAGCCACAATATGACACCCTGACTCTTGTCCTCAATTCCCCGACCAATAAAAGCAAGTACTTCACATGCCTTCTTTACCACCCTATCTATTTGCATGGTTACTTTCAGGAAGCAATGGAATTGTATCCCAAGAGCCCTCTGTACTCAATGCTGTTCAGAGTCCTGCCATTAACTGTATACTTTTCCTTAACATTTGATCTCCCAAAGTGCAGCACATCACACTTACCAGGATTAAACTCCATCTGCTCTTTCTCCATCCATATCTGCAATTGATCTATATCCTGCTGTATCCTATGACAAACTTCTGCAATATCCACAACTCCACCGATCTTCGTATCAACTGCAAACTTACGAACCCACCCATCTATATTCTCATCCAAGTCAATTATATATATATATATATCACAAACAGCAGAGGTCCCAGAACAATGCCTGTGGAACACCACTAGTCACAGACCTCCAGCCTGAAAAACACCCTTCCACCAGTACCCTCTGTCTGCTATGGGCAAGCTAATTCTGAATCCACGTGAATCCCATGCATCTTAATCTTCTGGATGAGCCTACCATGTCAAAAGCCTTGCTAAAATCCATGTAAACAACATTCTCCTCTCTACCCTTAATGATCACCTTCGTCACCACCTCAGAAAGTCATGCTGACTGTCCCTAATTAAGCCATGTTTTTCCAAATGTATGTCACTGACACGTCTCCTCCTGGTTGAGGAAGAAATGCCCGAAGTTTCTGACACTTCGAGTAGCACAGTCACTTGCCTAGTCCAAAGTAGGAGATCTGTTCTTGGTACACTCAGTGACAGGAAAAGTTTGTGTTTAGCTCATAAGGACTAAAGGTTGCAAAGTTCTGTAAATAAAAGTCATGAACTAGGGTCTGTTTATATTTTGATGTGTATGAAATCTTGAATAGTTTCATGGTTAATGGTAGCCTGAATGTATTACTGACAAAGAACCATTGAAGCTAATGATATAACAATGCTGAGCAATAATTATACGATTTCTCAGCAACTGATGTCAGCACACAACAGCCAAGTTGATAATCACGTACTTTACTAACTCCAGACTTTACAAGATGCTTAGAGTGATTTGCCACATTTTCTTCTCTGCTTGGAACAGCTTTCCAAGTTTTAATATGCTTTGTGTTTGCATTTTTCCCACAACTCCCGCATTTCGATTTTACCTTCATATAAGATTCTACCGTATTTTAGTACCTACTGATCCGCAATTTTTTTTTGTAATCTTTCATCTTTATTCTGTAAAGTGCTTGAAAGGTCAATATTTGAATTGGTTTGAATTTACTCTCGTTGTTGGCCCTAGCCCCACTCATATGTGGCAATTGCAATCCCTTCTTTCTCCTTCAGGATAAGGACAATCAGCCAGTTAGTTGTTGATGCCTCTGAATGTATCCCACCTTTATCTTCACAGTGGGGCCATGCAAATTATTTGTGTGATGTATCTGCCATGACGGAATGGGTGGCAGTGTGTTCAAGCTCTGAGATGCGTGTGAGGCTTCTAACTTTGTGCTATGTGAGTGGTGGTGAGGTAAATCATCTGAATGTTACCTGTGAGCCATTGTTGATAGAGTTTATATGTATGTATCTTGTAGAAGATGAATGATATATCGAAAGAGGGATGGCAAGAGTGTGGTGAAGCTGTAGAATTCTCTGCCATAGAAAGTGATTGAGGCCAAAACATTGCATGTTTTCAAGAAGGAGTTAGATATATTCCTTAGGGCTAAAGGGATCAAAGGGTATAGAGAGAAAATGGGAACAGGGTACTGAGTTGGACGATCTGCCATGATCATTTTAAATAGCATTCAATCATGGCACGTGATCTGGTATAAAGCTCTCAGACGCCATCTGATTGAGCTTGGTTCTCTCACAGCATGATTTGCTGAAGGAAGTGTACAGTAATACATCTGAACTACTTAGCCTGAGACCAGACACACAAGTGCATGTGATTGTAACAAAAATGCGTAGTTGCTGTCATAAAAGTTATTTGCATTCATCAGTACTACATGACCAATGTATCATCCTCATTTTATGGGAGCTAATATAAGTATCTCCATGTGATAGTGGCAGATCATCACTACATCACACCACATCAAGGTATCATATCACATCAGGTCAGTGACGTAGTGTGGCAAATTGACCAGTGGCTGAGGTTAGTTGTGCTGTTAGGACGATACTGCATGTTAAGATCAATTCATTGACTTGACTTTGTGAAATTATTGAACTTCTTGCAGCACTGCATCCATCGACTCAGGGTTAGACTCCTGATAATAAACACCACAATTATGTGGTCTCATTGCCTTTACAAAGTATTCTGGAGAGTCTCTCTAATTAGATATCATTTGTCTTCCTTTCCATCTTCTGCGGCAGTCATCCAGTGCAAACTGGAACATTGTGAAGCTTGCTGTCTCCTATGTTGCCATCTTGGTCTCTTTCCCAGGTCTGAATCAGTCGAGGAATGACATCTATTCTTTTTTCTATTCAGTTGCGAGATGTGGGCATCGCTGGTTGACCAGCATTTCTTGCCCATCCCTAGTTGCCCTTGAGAAGGAGGTGGTGAACTGCCTTCTTAAACTGCTGCAGTCCTCCTGCTGTGGGTTGACCCACAATGCTATTAGGGAGGGAATTCCAGGATTTTGACCCAGCGACAATGAAGGAACAGCGATATATTTCCAAGTCAGGATGGTGTGTCACTTCGAGGGGAACTTGGAGGTGATACTGTTCCCATATATCTGCTGTCCTTGTCCTTCAAGATGGAAGTGGTCATGGGTTTGGAAGGTGCTGTCTGAGGGTCTTTGGTGAATTTCTGCAGTGCATCTTGTAGATAGTACACACTGCTGCTACTGAGCATCAGTGGTGGAGGGAGTGAATGCTTGTGGATGTGGTGCTTATCAAGCGGGCTGCTTTGTCCTGGATGGTGTCAAGCTTCTTGAGTGTTGTTGGGGCTGCACTCATCCAGGCAAGTGGGGAGTATTCCATCACACTCCTGGATTGTGCCTTGTAGATGGCAGACAGGCTTTGAGGACTCAGGAGGTGAGTTACTTGCTGTAGTATTCCTAGCTTCTGGCCTGCTCTTGTGTTAATGTGGTGAGTCCGTTGAGTTTCTGGTCAATGGTAACCCCCAGGATATTGATAGTGGGGGATTCAGTGATGGAAACACCATTGAATGTCAAGGGACAGTGGTTAGATTGTCTTTTATTGGTGATGGTCATAGACTGGCATTTGTGTGGCGCGAATGTCACTTGCCACTTGTCAGTCCAAGCTTCGATATTGTCCAGATCTTGTTGCATATGAACATGGACTGCTTCAGTATCTGAGGAGTCACGAATGGTGCTGAACATTGTGCAATCATCAGTGAACATCCCCAATTCTGACCTTATGATGGAGGGAAGATCATTGATGAAGCAGCTGAAGATGGTTGGGCCGAGGAAACTACCTTGTGGAACTCCTGCAGAGATGGCCTAGAGCTGAGATGACTGACCTCCCACAACCACGGCCATCTTCCTCTGTGTCAGCAATGACCCTAACCTCTGGAGCGTTTCCCCCCGATACCCATTGATTCCAGTTTTGCTAGGGCTCCTTGATGCCACACTCGGTCGAATGCAGCCTTGATGTCAAGGGCTGTCACTCTCACCTCACCTCTGGAATTCAGCTCTTTTGTCCATGTGTGAACCAAGGCTGTAATGAGGTCAGGAGCTGTGTGGCCCTGGCGGAACCCAAAATGGACGTCACTGAGCAGGTTATTGCTGAGCAGGTGCTGCTTGATGGCACTGTTGATGATACCTTCCATCACTTTACTGATGATCGAGAGGAGACTGATGGGGCAGTAATTGGCTGGGTTGGATTTGTCCTGCTTTTTGTGTACAGGACATACTTGGGCAATTTTCCACTTTGTCGGGTAGATACCAGTGTTTTAAATATACTGGAACAGTTTGGCGAGTGGAGCGGCAAGTTCTGGAGCACAAGTCTTCAGTACTATTGCTGGAATGTTATCAGGGTCCGTAGCCTTTGCAGTATCCAGTATGTCCAACCATTTTTTGATATCATGTGGAGTGAATCGCATTGTCAGAAGACTGGTATCTGTAATGCTGGGGACCACTGGAGGAGGCTGAGATGGATCATCCACTCGGCACTTCTGGGTGAAGATTGCTGCGAATGCTTCAGCCTTAGCTTTTGTGTTGATGTGCTGGGCTCTTCCATCGTTGAGGATGGGGATATTTGTGGATCTTCCACCTCCAGTGAATTGCTTAATTGTCCACCATCATTCACGACTGGATGTGGTAGGACTGTAGAGCTTAGATCTGATCTGATGGTTGTGGGATCGCTTTCCTCTGTCTATCACTTGCTGCTTTCGCTGTTTGGCTTGCAAGTAGTCATGTTTGGTGGCTTCACCAGGTTGATACCTCATCTTCAGGTATGCCTGGTGCTGCTCCTGGCATGCCTTCCTGCACTCTTGATGGCAGTGGTTAGAGTAAGGGATATGCCGGGCCATGAGGTTACAGATTGTGCTGGAGTACAATTCTGCTGCTGTTGATGGCCCACAACGTCTCATGGATGCCCAATCTTGAGTTGCTGGATCTGTGCGAAGTCTGTCCCAGTTAGCACAGTGATAGTGCCACACAACACGATGGAGGTTGTTCTCAATGTGAAGGTGGGACTTCGTCTCCACAAGGACTGTGCGATGGTCACTCTTACCGATACCGTCATGGACAGATGCAACTGCAGCTGGCAGATTAGTAAGGCAATCTGTTACCTGACATCTATTTCCTGTTCCAACCATAACACACCTCCCCTTTAAGAGATACAGACTGGTTTGAAGTAATGCAGGTTAGCTTTAACAACACATGAAAAGCCCCTGTTCAGATGTACGGTATTCACCAGAGCACTGAGTGTTGGCTGCACATTCCAATCACTTCAATTAGCAGGTAGCACAAGCTCAGCATGTTGCCTACATCAAGGGTAACGTGACTGTACAAACCTGCAGCAAGATTCCTGTGACTTTTTGGGCTCTGACTGATTTCACATTTTCTGTTTGTCCTTCAACACATCAAATAATCTTTTTTATCATTCATTCGGCAGTTTACAGATTTTTTTACCTGTTAAAATCCTTTATATGCTAATTCACCTCTTGTTCTTTCAATCCAACATTAGGACTTATCCTTTAGTCTGATAAAAGATATATATCAGAGCTTTTGTTTATTCTTTATAAATGCTAAATAACATGATGCATTATTGTATCATTTTGCTTTATTTCAGATATTCAGTATTTGCAATGCTTTTCACAGCTCCATAATACTTCCAATGACTACTACCAGCTATGATTAGTCCCCCTTACATTCTGCTTCACCTCCCTGATTTATCAAACCACTTGCCTGAGGGTTGCTGCCAGCAAGGTATGAGGCAGATTTAGAATGCTTGCAATGGCAAAAGCAGGTGCAGAAATATAGCAACTTACCTATATTCAACTATATTGCAGTGGTAGCATTGGTAGGTCAGTGGTACAATTCTCACATGCCACAGGAGGCCTGGGTTCGATTCTGGCCAAAGTATGGCACTCCTTTCCTTTATTTGAGAGTGGCATGGTGTCTCTGCGGTTAGCATTGTTGTCTCACAGTGCCAGGGACATAGGTTCAATTCCAGCTTGGGTGACTATACGAAGTTTACTCATTCTTCTCCTGTCTGAGTGGGCTTCTACCAGGCGTTTGAGTTTCCTTCCACAGTCCAAAGAAATGCGGATTAGGTGGATTGGTCATGCTAAATTGTCCATAGCATCTAGGGATGTGCAGGCTAGGTGGATAAGCCATGGGAAATGCAGGGATAGGGTAGAGGGGTGGGTCTGGGTGGGATGCTCTTTGGAGGGTCAGTGTGGACTTGATTGGCTGAATGACCTCCTTCCGCACTGTAGGGATTCTATGATTCTTACTTCAGGTCTATTTTTTGGGTAGTGTTTTCTGCACAGACTGTTGTTCTGCACTCACATTGGTTTTTAAATCTTATCTGATTCATGCGCCTAAAGTAGGAGCAAAGTTTTCTTTTATTCGTAACCAGCAATCTATGGTGCAATAGAAGCCAATGTACACTTCCCAACAATGTGCTTCCACTGGATATTCATCTTTCTCCTATTCCAAGGTACAACCTGTGGCCTGTAGTTAATTGGCTGCTGTTTTACTGTCAAAGGCCAATGTAAGTGAGCTGGCTCTCCTCTAATGGAAGATTGGTCCAGGGAGGGTACAAATGGCTACGCATCTCCAGAATCTTAAAAGCGGTCAACCTGGTGTTATCTTTTAGTGTGGTGCTGTAAAGGGCAGACTAGATGTCAGGTCAGTGCTGATGTCAAAAGAAAAGCTCAACACTTCCATTGTACGAGGAGCTGATTCCTTGTCTCCTGATCATCAGGGTCACAAGGGTTTGAAAACCAACATACAAATTGCTGTACAATCTCTTTGCTGTCACTGTTTGTGTCTCTACAGAGGAATCTACTGAATATTCAGTTTAGACTGCCACATGGGAACATGGGAACAGGGGTAGACCATTCTGCCTTTTGAAAATGTGCCACCATTCAATTAGATCATAGACAGTGAACTTTTGTTACAGTCTGTCTTTGGTAAATTGAGCAGTGGCTGAGGCTAGTTACACAATTAGGAGGATATTGCATATTAAAATCTATCAATTGATGGACAATATAAGTTATTAATCATCTTGTAGTACTACATGCGGCTACTCAGGGTTAAACTCTATGGCCCATTGATTCTGTACCGCCAAACATACCCTAAATCCACATTAGTCCCACTTTCCAGCTCTAGGCTCGCAGCCTTGAATGTTATGACACTTCAATTTGTCATCCAACTACCTTTTCAAGGTTGTGAGTTTAATAGAATTCCTACAGTGTTGGAAACAGGCCCTTTGGCCCAATAAGTCCACACCGACCCTCAGAGCTTCCCACCCAGACCCATCACCCTATAACCCACCTAATCTACACATCTCAGAACACTATGGGCAATTTAACATGGCCAATCCACCTAGCCTGCACATCTTTGGACTGTGGAGGAAACTGGAGCACCCACAGGAAACCCACACAGACACAGGAAGAACATGCATACACAGACAGTCACCCAAGGGCAGAATCAAACCCAGGTCCCTGGGGCTGTGAGGCAGCAGTTTAACCACTGAGCCACCATGCCGCCCAGATTACCTGCTTTAACTACCTGCCCAGGAAGGGCATTCCAGAACCTTGCTGTCCTCTGGTTAGAAATGTTCTTCCTCACGTCCCCGTCTTTCACCTTAAAATTATGCCTGTTGTTATTCACTCTTCAACTAAGGGGAACAGCTACTTTCTATTCATCCTGTCCATTCCCTTATAATTTTATATTTGTCTATCAGGTGCACCCTTCAAACTTCTCTGCTCCAAAGAAAACAACCTGAGCTTATCAGCCATAAGAGATAGTAGGAACTGCCGATGCTGGAGTCAGAGATAACACAGTGTGGAACTGGAGGAGCACAGCAGGCCAGGCAGCATCAGAGGAGCAGGAAAGTTGGTGTTTCAGGCCGGGACCCTTCTTCAGAAATGGGGGAGTGGGAAGGGAGAAATAAATAGATTACCAGACGGTTGTGGTGGAAGAGAGATCCACTGAGGTCTTTCCGGAGGGAGGAGGATAACTTCTGCAGCCTCTTTTCATAGCTGAATTGCTCTATCCCAAGCAACTTCTTGGTGAATCTCCTTTTTACTTCTTCCAGTGTAATCATATTCTTCCAAAAGTGCAGTGACCAAGACTGCACACAGTGCTCCAGCTGTGGCCTAATCAGAGTCTTATACAGCTCCAACATAACTTCCCTGCCCTTACAATCTACGCCTCAACTGATAAAGGCAAGCATCCCATATTCTCTCTTAAGCACCATATTAACCTGCCCTGCTGCCTTCAGGGATCTGTGGACAAGCGCTCCAAAATCACTTTGTTTGTCCAGCTTCATCCAGTCTATACCTGTAAGTTGAAGTTGTTCATTATTAATGTATTACACCCGTTACACACAGCTCCAATTTCTTGGTTTATACCATTCTCAACATTACTACTACTGTTTCGTTGGTCTATAATTAACTCCAATATTAGCAGCTCCTTGTTTTCTTAGCTCCACCCAAACTAACTAATTTCAACTATTATTTGAGCAGATAGAGACAAATGTGTTTAGATCCTGAATTAGCAACTGGCAATTCAAACCAGACTCCATCAGGAAAGTTTAGCTACCCAGCACAAATTTGAGAGATTGAGTTGCCCATGACGCACAAAGTTGAAAAGAGACAATGTTACCTCACTTGCCCATTGTAAACTCATTGGATTTACACTGAATCAGAGATAGTAGGAACTGCAGATGCTGGACTGGTTGGCAGTTCCAGGGACAAGCAATTTGGCCCACAGTGCCACTCCTGCCTCTTTCCACATTGTAACAGACACATGTTTTTGATGAACAATATAATGGAACACCCTCTTCACCAACTGCACAGTCTCTTTTCATATCCTTAAACTTTTTTGAGGAGGGTTACTGCCAAGAAGAATGTGACATGTTAATTTGTAAAGTTTAGGAGCTCCATGTTGTTGTCTTGTTCATGCCAATGTAATGAATTATCAACAAACTATAGATGAATTGGAAAAAAAATGAACTTACATTAAATGGTTTAGCTGTGAAGGTCAAATATATGGAAATACCATTAATCTAAAGGTTAAAAAGGATTGGTTTTGTGACTTTCTCATTACGATAGAACAGACCTGGTCTAATATTTATTGATGTGAAAACATGAAGAGATATCAGGGGAACAAAAATTGTAAACCACATCCTTACATTTTCATTACAAAGCACAACTCAAATTATACAGTTCTTTTGCCTGATGGCACATTCAGTTTACACCACATTAGGAACCCTTTTGCTGATAATTATTGTAATTAGTTTTAGTTGTGTCCGTGCACATCAAATGTACATGACATTTAAGCTTGAGACTAACGTTGTTCCTATATCTCAAGCATGACATAATGGAATAGCCAACAAAGACCAGAGCCAACAGTTTAACCCTATAATAAGATCTCCTTTTACATCACTTCTGGACATCATGAGGCATTTAATCAGGCAATTTGTGTTCTATTTTGTGAAAGAGAGTCTGATTGGTATTGCATTTAGCAAACCTGAAGTTTAGTCTTGAAAATTAATTGTTTTTGATATGATATCCTCAGGTTTCACCACTAAAAATGCATGCACCTCCTTAAAGCAGCACTCAATCTTCTATCCATAGTGTTTATCTGAGTGTGCAATAATTATGCTTTGAGGCAACTGCATCTAAAGATTATATTCCAGCTATCCTCTCATGGTTATGCAAGAGGAAGGAGTGATTTTTTTTTTCTCAGGGGCCAGGAGGAATTTCAGATTTCACAAAAACAAACTGAAAAATAGATTTCTTTACAATGCGGAGTTGCATTGTACAGACCACAGTATCAAATGTTTGCAATATTGCCAGGTACTCAGGAACAGGAAAAATCTGTGCACTGCATTTTCCAAAATATGAAAAATATAACTGCGCAAACCATATCCTTCAATGTGAATGTGCATGCTGTATGTGGTATTTTCAACAATGCTGCTACTTAGTGATGTGGTGAGCTGCACGTTTTTTCATTACGTTACTGCACACTCAATTAAAGTGTTTCTCCATGTAGAGATACGCTTTGATGAATATGGGCATGAGCCTCAGAGGAAAGCTGTGATGTCCCTGTGAACCCAGTAGACGTGTGATAGGATTCTACTACAAGTTTGGACTTGTACAGGTGAGAGCACAGAGCTCTGCAGCCTTGCAATCATGTATATATTGTTAATAAATGTTGTTTACAAGAAACAGAAAAGACTGGATTGAATTTTTGTGAAGAGAGCAATCCATATTAAAACATGACAGCAACAGTGAGGACACAATTGTGGGACAGATTGTGCTTTTCTCAGGGGAATCTGAAGAACTCTGAGGCAAGGTTGAGAACCAATAAGCAGCTTGAGAAGATTTCCAGAATACAGTGACACAAAGACTTAACTGCAGTGACGTTGAATATTGGAAAACTTAATCAAAGTGAGGGACAGTCAGGCATACTCCAAAATGGCATCATATTTGTGCCAGCTCAACAGTCTTTGTCCTATCCGTAGTCCTTCGATGTCATACAGGTGTTTAAATGGGGACAATAGAGGAAGCACCCCCACAACTACAGAGACAATACAGTGTGGAGATGGAGGAGCGCAGCAGGCCAGGCAGCATCAGAAGAGCAGGAGAGTCAATGTTTTGGGTCTAGACCCTTCATCGGGTCTCGGGAGTGGGCAGGGAGCTGGGAAATAAATAGAGGGAGGGGGTGGCATTGGGGGAAGATAGGTGAGATGGCAATAGGTGGATTTAGGTAGGAAATGTGGGAATAGGTCAGTGGAAGTGGTGGGTGGATAGGAGGGTAAGAAGATGGACAGGTAACATCAGGTCACGGAGGCAGGGATGAGAGGAAGGGTTGGACATGGGATGAGGCCAGGGGTGGGGAGATTTTGAAACTGGTGAATTCTATGTTTAGACCATCAGGCTGTAGGCTCCCGAGCTGAAATATGAGGTGTTGACCTACAGTAGGCCAGGTTGGAGGATGTACAGGTGAACACCTGTCGGAAAAGTATCCGTTGCTCCTGATGTAGCCTCCTCTACATCCATGAGACCAAATGTAGACTCGGTGACTGATTTGTGGAGCATCTGTGCTCTGTACTCTATAATCAACAACACCTTCCGGCTGCTAACCATTTTAACTCCCCCTCCCAGTCCTGGGTGACATATCCATCCTGGACCATCTCCAGTGCCACAATAATGCCACACGCAAACTGAAGGAACAATACCTCATATTCTGTCTCAGAAGCCCACAGCCTGAAGGTCTAAATGTAGAATTCACCAGTTTCAAAATCTCCACACCCCCAACCCCCACCCTTGGCCTCATCCCATGTCCAACCCTCCCTCTCATCCCCACCTCCTTGACCTAACACTACCTGTCCTTCTTCCCCACCCATCCACCCCACCCTTCCCACTGACCAATCACCACTACCCCAATCTGCATCCACCTATCACCATCCCACCCACATTCCTCCAGCCTCACCCTCTTCCCCCTTTTTATTTCCCAGCTCCCTTCCCCTCCCCAGTCCTGATGAAGGGTGTATGACACTGCCTGACCTGCTGTGTTCCTCCAGCTCCACACTGTATTGACTCTGACTCCAGCATCTGCAGTTCTTGCTATCACCACAACTACAGATTCCATTTGCACACTGAACTGTCAGTCAATACTTCCTTACTTGCAATAGACCCCATTACTGAGGAGATCCTAACTCAGAAAGTTGTAGATGAAGCCTTCGAAGCTTTCCAGTTAGTCCTAGCCATGTTGATGATTATCTTAATCCCCCAAACTTTATTATTAAGTGCACCATCTAACAAGTGGTCCCAGAAACCAGGAGACCTGGAACACTCCATTGAAAATTTACACAAACTAGACAATTCATGCAGTATTGAAGTGTTGAGGGATGAGTTAATTTGAATTATTGATGTTATGCTGCCTGGTTTTTTTCAGACTGCAAAGGGGTGACCATGACACAGGGTATGAGCAGGCTGGGCATAAAGTATAAATCTGGGGGCAGGGTTGGTGCTTGCTCCAACTCAGAGGCTCAGTTTGAGTTCATCGATTGGATAGGCCCAAAGGTGCCCACTCTGTCAAATAAGGAGCCCACAAAACCAGAAAAATGCAGAAACACACCCTTTCCATTTCCACACTTACCTACAATGATAAAGTTATTAAAAATAACCCATTCATATCTCCTGGAATCAGATCAAATCCTTGCTCAGTTACTAAGCTTATGCTCAAAGACTGATAGCCAGTTATTCTTGCCCAGATAAACAAATTCCATGTCAGTATGATGACTAAGTTTCATTCTATGAGGAATTGTTATGGCCAGGTGATGCTTATATTTTGTTTTGAGAGGAATAAGAACAAAGAACTAAGAACAATACAGCATAGGATCAGGCCATCCAAGCCTGTGCCAACACATTTTGCCCTCCCATGTAAAGACTGTTTTCACTTACAGGATCCGTGTTCCTCTATTCCCTTCCTATTTTTGTATTCATCCAGGTGCTTTTTGAATGCTGCTATTGTATCAGATTCCATCACCTCCTCTGGCAGCACGTTCCATAACTTTGTGTGAAAAACTTGCCTCACACATCTCTTTTAAACTGCCCCCCTTGCATCTTGAACCTGTGTCCCCTCATAATTGACCCGTCCGGCCTGGGAAATAGCCTCATACTTTGCACTCTATCCATGCCATTCACAACCTTATAAACTTCTATCTGTTTGCCCCTCACCTCCTGCATTCCAGTGAAAACAAACCCAGTCTATCCAACCTTTCTTCATAGCTAAAATCCCCCATACCAGGCAACATCCTGGTGAACATCTTCTGTACCCTCTCCAAAGATCTTTCTGGTAATGTAGTGACCAGAACTATACGCAGTACTCCAAGTGTAGCCTACCTGAAGTTCTATAAAGTTGCAGCATAATTCACCTATCCTAACACTCAATGCCCCTTCCAATGAAGGCAAGCATGCTATAGCCTTTTTTACTACTTTATCTACCTGCACTGCCACCTTCAGTGATCTGTGGAGCTGCACACTCAGATCTCTCTGCATACCAATACTCATAAGAGTTCTGCCATTCATCGTATAATTTCCACCTGCTCTTGTACTTCCAAAATGCATTACCTCACATTTGTCCAGATTAAACTCCATTTGCTATTTTTCTGCCCATGCCTCCAATTGACCTATATCCTACTGTATCCTCTAACAATCCCTTCACTATCTGCAACTCCACCGATCATTTTATCATCCGCAAACTTGCTAATTAGACCAGCTACATTTTTCTCCAAATCATTTACATAGATCACAAACAGCAGATGTCCCAGCACTGATCCCTGGGGAACACAACTAATCACAGCCCTCCATTCCAAAAGCATCCTCCCACCGCTACCCTCTGTCTTCTATGACTAGGCCAGTTTTGTATCTATCTTGCCAGCTCACCCATGATACAATGTGACTTTACTTTTTGTACCAGTATGCCATGAGGGGCCTTGTCAAAGGCTTTACTGAAGTCCATGCAGACAGCATGAACTGCTTTTCCCTCATCAATCATCTTCACCATCTCCTCAAAAAACTCGATCAAGTCAGTGAGGCATGACCTCCCCCACACAAAATCATGCTGTCTATCACTAATCAGTCCATTTGCTTCTAAATGCACACAGATCTGGTCCCTGAGAATCTTGTCCAATAATTTCCCTCCTGCCGACATTGAGACTCACAGGCCTGTAATTCCCAGCATTATCCGTGCTACCCTTCTTAAACAATGGGGCAACATTGGTTATTCTCCAGTCCTGGGGGACATCACCTGTGACCAAAGATGTCTGTCAATGCTCCAGCAGTTTGTTCTCTTGCCTCATTCAATATCCTGGGATGGATCCCATCAGGACCTGGGGACTTATCTATCTTAATTCTTGTTAAGATGCATTATACCTCTTCCTTTTTAAAAGCAACTTGGCCTGGAAACTTGACACTCCCTTCTCCGAGATCATCCTTCACCAATTCTTTCTATTTGGTGAATACCAACAAAAAATATTTGTTTAGGACCTCACCTAGCTCTTCTGGCTCCAAATATAGATTCCTTTCTTAATCCTTGAGTGGGCCAACCCTTTCCCTGGCTACCATCTTGCTTTCGTTATATGTATAAAAAGCCTTGGGATTCACCTTAATCCTGTTTGTCAATGAAGTTTCATGACCCTTTTTAGCCCTTCTAATTCCTTGTTTATATACTTTCCTTATATACTTCAAGGGCATTGTCAGTTCCCATCCTCCTAGACCTTACGTATTCTTCTTTGTTCCTTCATTCATAAACAGGATGAGGTCATCACTGGCTAGACAGCATCTATTGCCCATTCCTAATTGATCAGAGGGTAGTTGAGAGTCAACCACTTTGCAGTGGGTCTGGAGTCACATGTAGACCAGACCAGGTAAGGATGGAAGTTTCCTTCCCTAAAGGACATTAGTGAATCAGATAGGTTTTTCCTGACAATCAACAATTGATTCATGGTCATCATTAGATTCTTAATTCCAGATATTTATTGAATTCAAATTCTACCATCTGCCATGGCAGGGTTCCAACCCGGGTCCTCAGAAAGTTAGCTGGGTCCCTGGATTAATAGTCTAGCGATAATACCACTAAGCCATTGCCTTCCTCGTCTTTTTGACCAAGGTCATAACATCACTGGTCATCTAATGTTGACGTAACCTGTTTTACTTATCCTTCATTCTTGTAAAAACATGTTGCCCATGAACTCTTATCAATTGCTTTTTGAAATATTTCCACACGTCTGATGGAGATTTACCCTCAAACAGACACCTCTAATCAACATTCTTCAGTTCCTGCCTAATATTATTGTAGTTTACCTTTCCCCAATTTAACATCTTCACCAAAGGGCTGCTGTTATCCCTATCCTTGAGTATCTTAAAACGCACAGAATTAAGGTCACTACTCCTGAAATGCTCCCCACTGAAACCTCATTCACCTGGCTGGGGTCATTTCCCAAAACCGGGTCCAGTATAACCCATTCCCCGGTTGGACTGTTTATATATTGTGTCAAGAAACCCTCCTGAATGGTCCTTATAAATTCTGCTCCATCCAAGTACCTAGCAAGAAGTGAGTCCCAGTCAATATAGGGGAAGTTATAATCACCCATCAAAACAAGCCTGTTGTTTTTACACCTTTCCAAAATCTGTCTACACGTTCTCGCCTCTATCTCCTGCTGGTTGTTGGGAGGGCTGTATTATCCCCCCAGCATTGTGATTTCACCTTTCTTATTCTTGAGTTCTACCCATATTGCCTCAGTGCAGAGTCCTCTGATGTATCTTCCCTCAGTGTAGCTGTGAGACACTTCTTTACCAGTAATGCAACACCTCCACCCCTTTTGCCTCCTTTTCAATCATACCTGAAACATCTAAATCCTGGGACATTTAGTTGCCAGTCCTATCCCTCTTTCAACCAAGTAATTACCTCAACCATTCCTGATAGGACAGTCTTTTGTAAAGATTTCCCACAGTTTTTTTCAGCCTATGGAAGTTGCATGTCAAAAAGAGTTTTGGTTTGTGAAATAGTGCTTCAGCTTTTTCAAAAGTTTTATCTGCTTTATGATCCTCCTCCAATCTGGCTCAAAGCAGAGGGCAGAGATTCCCAACCAGAAGAGACACTGAGGGGACGAGCTTGAAAATATGTTTATATCAGGTTTCTATTTGTCATCTTAGGAAGATTATCCAGTGACACCTAACATTATAGCCCTTGTAACAATACAGTCAGATCTCTCAGATATCTTCCAGGTAAGAGAACAGAGTTGTTTGCCTTCTGCTCTGGAGATGCCAGTTTATCTGACTGACAGTGTTTGTAAAGAAGCACTCTATATAACTTTTGAAAATGTGATGTTGCCTGGAAGAGTGCAGCTCTAACAACACTCAAGAAGCTCAACATCATCCAGGAGAATCCACCCAGCTCGATTGATACCTCATCTAAGACCTTCAGCATCCTTCCATCTCCATTGCACAGTTGACAGCAGTGCATGTCACCTACAAGATGCACTGCAATAACTCATGGAGGGCTTCTTTCATTTTCCAACCACACATACCTGATTACCTGGAAGGACTAGGGCAACAGATACATGGGACTGTCACCATCTGCAAGTTCCCTTCTAAATTACCCATTCTAACATGGAATTATAGTACCGTTCTTTCACTGTGACTGGTTCAAAGTCCTGAAGCTCCTTTCCTAACAGCATTGTGGATGCCCCTACATCCCAATGACAGCAGCATTTCTAGAAGGCAGCTCACTATTACTGTCTCCAGGGCACTTATGGATGAGCGATAAATGCTTTCCAAGCCAGTGACACTCACATCCTGTGAATAAATTTATAAAAAGGTTTTAGTACGTTCAGATTTACCAGGTCATTACAATAATCTTTCACCCAGGAACAAACAGAGTGAGTCTATTAAGGTTTTTTTTTCATTCTTGAATGGGATATGGACATAACTGGCAAGGCTGGCATTTGTGCCCATTCCTTGAACTGATTGGCTTTCAAGGCCATTTCAAAAGGCATTTAACAGTCAGACACATTGGTGTGGTATGAAATCATGCATGGTGAGGATAGCAGATCTCCCTCTCTAGACGGCATTAGTCAACAAATTGGGCTTTTTTGAAGCAAAGTTTTATGGTCATGATTAGTATGGCTTTTAATTCCAGATTGTTTTAGCTGATATTATTTGTTAACTATTTGCCACATTGGAATTTGAATTCATGTCTCCAGAATATCAGTTATTAGTCCATCGACAGTACCACTATTCTCCTTTTCCCTCCTAGATTTTACAGAGAATAGGAAACTCTGCACATGATGGGAATTTCTTCAGCGATACTGATGCATAAGAATGATGTTCTACTTCTGCATGAAAGCCCGATTACTCTCTACCTTCTGAGGAAGGGTCACCGGACCCGAAACATTAACTCTGATTTCTCTTCACAGATGCTGCCAGACATGATGAGTTCTTCCAGCAACTTCTGTTATTGGTGCCCTCTATCTTCATCTTGTGCCTCAGGCACACTGTCAGAAACAATATCAGTCAAAGTTGAAGTTCTTAATTTGTTTGTTCCAGAATGCTTGGCAGCAGCTACAGTTTTGACAGTCCTGACAGCAAACATTTAAGTGCAAGAAACAATCTCAGAAAAGAGTACAATGTCTTATTTGCAGTCCATTGAAGTAAATCTACAGCCTTCTTGATTACACACTCCACTTTTTGTCTTAAACTTGAGAATATAGCACATGACCTCTGGATTTTGATTGAAGCTGAATGCCTGGTATCTCCGCAACCCCATACTGTTTGTGTTGGGTAGCCCCAGGTGTAAAATCTGTCTTGGGCTAAAGTCAGGCACTGTCAGTTGATTCAAAAATAGAAATTGCTGGAAACTAAATGATGTGGTGTGTGTGATTATAGGAAGTACAGTTAGTAAGTTTGCAGATGACACCAAAATTGGAGGTACAGTGGATGGTGAAGGTTACCTCAGAGTACAGAAGGATCTTGATCAAATGGGCCAATGGGCTGAGGAGTGGCAGATGGCGTTAAATTTAGATAAATATAAGGTGCTACATTTTGGAAAGGCAAATCGGTGCAGGCCTTATGCACTTTATGGTAATGTCCTGGGATGTGCTACTGAACAAAGAGACCTTGGAGGGAAGGTTCATAGTTCCTTGAAAGTGGAGTCCCAGGTAGACAGGATAGTGAAGAAGGTGTTTGGTATGTTTGCCTTTATTGGACACTGCATTGAGAATACAAATTGGGAGTTGTTGTGGCTGTAGAGGACATTGGTGAGACCACTTTTAGAATACTGTATGCAATTCTGGTCTCCCTGCTATAGGAAAGATGCTATTAAACATGAAAATGTTCAGAAAAGATTTACAAGGATGTTGCCAGGTTGGAGGGTTTGAGCTATAGAGGGAGGATGAACAGGTTGGGGCTATTTTCCCTGGAACATCGGAAGCTGAGGGGTGACCTGGTAGAAGTTTATAAAATCATGAGGAGTGTGGATAGGGTGAATAGCCGAGGTCTTTTCTCCGGGGTTGGGGAGTCCAAAACTAAAGGATATAGGTTTAAGGTGAGAGGGGAAAGATTTAAAAGGGACCTAAGGGACAAGGTTTCCATGCAGAGGGTGGTGTGTGTATGGAATGAGTTGCCAGAAGAAGTGGTGGAGGTGGGTACAATCGCAACATTTAAAAGGCACCCGGATGGTTATATGAATAGGAAGAGTTTAGAAGGATATGGGCCAAATGCTGGCAAATGGGACTAGGTTAATTTAGAATATCTTGTCTGCGTGGATGAGCTGGACTTAAGGGCTTGTTTCCGTGCTGTACAATTCTATGACTCTATGTTATTTTCCTGTTATTGTAGTTGCATAGTGTTGCAATTGAAATTGGAGGAGTGCACTTTCTCCCTCTAGTCCCAGAACATAACTAAAGTTAATTGTTTTATCCAGTTCCTGATATGGTTTCTCTATATTACAATAGAAAGATCCAAATACCACCTATCTTTATAAACACAATTTTATTGATTTAACTTAGAAGTAAACATATTTAATGTATAATATTTACCTTACTAACCTTTCCAACAGCTCAGAAGATGAAGGATGAAAAACTAACACTCATAGTTAATATAATATGAAAGTCAATATTTAATCTTCTAAATCACACCAAAAATGTGCATACGTGGAAATATACAAACTTATAAGGTAAAGGAGAAGAAAGAAAGGATTTTTCTTTCTTGGAAAGAAATTATTGGGACAATAAATTGGCCAATAATAGTTCATTCTTGAAAAAAAGAAGGTTAAGGTGTGGAATGTTTAGTTGGCTGTTGATCTAGCATTCTTGCACATATCAGCGGATCACAAGAGATGTGCCAGTAGTGAAGAGATTAGACATTTTTCTTGGATGGTGACAAGCTTCTTAAGTGTCATTGGAGTTATACCATTCAGGTATTAATGTGCATTCTATCATACGGCTCACCTCTGATTCTTTGGTGAAACCATTGTCGAGCATTTAGCCTTCACATTGAACTTATAGCCAATGTGTTGACATGGCCAGAATTGTCAAAATTAATCAATAGCATTGTGTGTCAACCCACAGCAGGAGGACTGCAGCGGTTCAAAAAGGCAGCTCACCACCACCTTCTCAAGGGCAAGACAGGCCGGCCAGCCAGCAACGCCCACATCCCACAAATGAATAAAAAAAACACTTGTATGATGTGAATCTGACTGCAAATTGTCAGTCAATTTGTGGATGTCAGCCAGGTCTTGCTGCCTCCTCCATCTTAGACAATCCCTCAGCGTTGAGGATGACTTGCTTCCACTTTTGTTTGATAGATGCTGAACTTAATACGTGCTGTTCAGGAAAATGTCCATCCTGCCCTCTTGCAACTACTCATGGATTATGTGTTGAATATGTGAAACTGGAATTTAAATTGTTATAGGCTTTACTAACAAAAGTAATTGTTACCTATTACTTATTCAGTTTGAAGAATCCATGTGGGTACATGGATCCATGGTAAATTTAAATCTAAACTAAATACCTTGCCGCAGCAAAGTAGTTGAACATTAGTGTGCAGTCACATATTAAAAGTCTTGCATGGTACTTACAGTTATAAAGTAGACTCTAAGGTGTCCATTACAGTAAGTCTTCCTTATGTGCTATTAATTTATAAAGAACAGAACCAGGAGTGCAGGCCTCATCAGAAGTCAAATTTTCAGGTGAACGGTGCATAACTTTTGAGCATTCATTTAGGAAATGTGGGCATTCCATAAATGGGCCATTGTTTATTACCTATCACCAACTGCCCTGGAGAAAGTGCTGGTGAGCTTCCTTTTTCAACCACTGCAGTCCAATCGGTCTAAGTAGGCCCAGCGAGGAAAATCCGGAACTTTGGTCCAAAAACAATGAAGGAACAGCAATAATATTCCAAGCCAGGATGATGAGTGGATTGGTGGGGAACTAGCAGGCACTAGTGATCCTATCAATTTGCTGTTTTTGTCCTTTTACATGGTTGTGATCAGTGGTCATTCTATTCAACCTGAGGAACTCCTGCAGAAATGTTCTGCATCTGAAATGCTTGATTTCCAATCAGTGTAACCATCTTCCTTTGTGCTAGGTATGACTTCACCTAGCAGAGAGTTTAGCCCCTGATTCACAGTGAGTTTTGCTAGGGATCATCCTCAAGGCCAATGAGAAATAGGTGAACATGTGTAGAAGTTAAAATTGGAGGAAGATCAAGCTGCTGGTATGAGCTTACAAAATATAATTGACAATATGAATTGGAATTGGGAAGTTGACCAGGAAATATGGTGGTGCGATGTGAGGAGTACCGAAACTATACTATATTTCAAGTGGAGCGTTCCTGATCTTACTGGCACAGAAGGGTCCCTTAATAAAGTAAAACATCTATTTACACAGCTTAGACTTTTCCTGTCACAATCTTTTGCTGGTGCATTGGAGAACATTTAGGCATAAACGGGTCCGGGCTTAAAATAATGCACCTATCCTTAAAAGAACATCGGGATGTAAATTTGCCATTTTAATTAGACCCGTCTTCTTTTGGATATGCCAAGAAAGTGACTCACTGCACTATCAGTAGATTCAAATAGTAACAGAACTCTATCTTCATGCTTTCAAGAATAAAGGAAATTGAGGAAAAAGAATTCTAGCCCAGCAAAGAGGAAAGGAGCCTCAACAGTAAAATGTTTAAGATGGTAGAAAATAAATGATAATTCAAATTCTGAGAAAATGCAAACTTAAAAATAAGGTTTTAGTAAACCAACATAGCAAAATTGAGCACGTTAATTGTAGAAAATTATTGCCATCAACATGTTCCTTGAATTAATTTCTGTCATTTTAAGGCCCATTTAGAGTATATTTTTACAAGCACTTCCTCATAGTACAATGAATTTATATAGATTTTCAGATATACAATTGGCAGGAAACGTTGTTCTTTCTATCATTCTCATTATAAAGAAATTTAATTCAAAACACAACTTTGCAGAATTAAGCATGATACGGGAGAAATTTGGCCATCCAAAACTGAAACCAATTTAATAGTTCAGTAACAGAAATTGCTGAGAAAGCTCAGTAGGTCAGACCACTTCTGTGGAGAGAAAGCAGAGTTAGGTCCAGCGACCTTCTGAAGAAGGGTCGCTGGACCCGAAACGTTAACTCTGCTTTCTCTCCACAGATGTTGCCAGGCCTGGTGGGCTTTCCGCAATTTCTGTTTTTGTTTCTGATTTCCAGCATCAGCAGTTCTTTCAGTTTTTTGACAGCTCAATATTTTGACTGGAGGGTGAAACTACAACAAGAGGGCATAGCCTCAAAATTAGAGGGGCCAGATTTAGGATTGAATTGAGGAGGAACTTTTTCAACCAAAGGATTGTGAATCTGTGGAATTCCCTTGCCAGTGTAGTAGATGAGGCTTCCTCATTGAACGTTTCTAAAGCTAAGAAAGATAATTTTTTAAATGGTAAAGGAATTAAAGGTTATAGTGAGAGGGTGGGTAAGTGGAACTGAGGCCATGAAAAGATCAGCCATGATCTTGTTGATTGACAGAGCAGGTTCGAAGGGCCAGATAGCCTACTACTGTTCCTGGTTCTTATGGTCTTACATTGACATATGAGATTGTTTTTTCATACTCTTTGTAAATGACGAATGCAAACTTTTGGCTTATCAAATCACCAGGGGTTCGTTTTACAACTGAAAACACTTCTATTTTCTTTTTTTTTAGAAAACTACACATGTATTAAATTATTAACAATACAGGTTGCACATTCTCACCACAGAGCAAAAAATATGAATTTAATGTTCCATCTATGCTACGGATTGTATATCAGTTGTGCAAACTTTCAAAATTCTAATTGGTTTTGGCAAGATTGTGCAGATATATACTTGATCAAAGTTCAAGGCCTAAAGTAGGAGTAGTTTTCTCAAAATAATCTGCAAAGGTAATTGTTTCAGAGATAGTAGGAACTGCAGATGCTGGAGAATCTGACATAACAAGGTGTAGAGCTGGATAAACACAGCAGGCCAAGCAGCATCAG
>NC_063332.1:42631683-42683797 GCF_021869965.1 Rhincodon typus | reverse complement strand
AGGGTCACCGGACCCGAAACGTTAACTCTGTTTTCTCCTTCACAGATGCTGCCAGACCTGCTGAGCTTTTCCAGCAACATTGATTTTGTTCCTGATTTACAGCATTCGCAGTTATTTCAGCTTTTACAAAATGTTAGCTGAACAGCTGATCTGGAATGCAGAGTGATACCAACAGCAAGGATTCATATGCTGCACCAGTTGAGGTTATCATGAAGGAGTCTCCTTCTCAACTTTTCCCTGAGCTGAGGCGTGGTGACCCTCAGGTTAGACCACAACCTTTCATGGTCTGGTAAGATGATGGCAACTTTACCTCTACTTTAAAATGCAGTGACTGTTATGTGAGTAAACTCAGAATCTGCTAATATAGACGACAAATGCACAATGGATACCTAGATTAAGAACAAACATTGATAAAGCACTGACATATAGCAGTCAAAATTGGAACAGTGCAAACTTCATCTAGCCCTTTTGGAGCACTGTTGATGCAATACTGGAACTATCAAAAATGACTTTAAAATGTTGTAATCTTCTGTCCATGGTAACAAGATTAATGTAACAATGTCTGCCATCTCGAATTATGCACTGTCCTTCTTACTGCAGGCAGAATTTAACGTAATAACATAAATAAAGGAAAATAAGATTTAAGCACTGTCTTTATATTTTTAGGTTATGTTTAATATGGCTTGTTGGAACACTTGTGCATGATATGTGATTTTCCATAAGGTTTTGTCATTCAGGTTAATAGATATTGTCATTTTCAACAGATTTATGAAAGGTTATGAAATTATTACCAACAACCAAAAATAGAAATGTTGTATTCTTAACATACTTACTTGCTAGTATCTCATATGTTTTCCAGTCTTCTTGTCTCTTCTCTCTCTGCACTGATGCTTGCTTGGAAGGAAATTCTTAAATCCAGAGCCTTCTGTTACCTTTTCCAAAAGATTGATTTTTATCTATGAACTTAGGCAGTTAAGTTCTCTGTTTCAGTATTGATAAATCATGGCAAAGTTTAATGCTATTTTCACCATGTGCACATTGAAATATTAGCAGCACGTATAACTGGATAAAAATCAAATTCAAGAATGTAAGTTTATTTTCCCCTTGTTTGATCAACAGTTTACACCTCAAATATGATTTAATATGAGTACATAAAACAGAGATCAAACATGGAATCAAATGAATCTGTGTCCTAGCAATGACTAGTTATAGTTAGTTGTACTGAAGGAGTGTTGCACTATTTCGGAGAGGCGATGGCCTAGTGGTATTATTGCTGATCTGTTAATCCAGAAATACAGATAGTGTCCTGGGGACTGGGGTTCAAATCCAACTGCAGCAGATGGTGGAATTTGAATTTAATTAAGAATCTCATGACAGCTATGAATCCATTGTTGATTATCAGAAAAACCAATCTGGTTCACTAATATCTTTTAGGGGAAGGAAATTGTCATCCTTAGCTGGTTTGTCCTACATGTGACTCCAGACCCACAGCAATGTGGTTGACTCTGAACTGCCCTCTGGGCAATTAGGGATGGAGAATAAATGCTGCCTAGCCAGCAACACCCTCATCCCATTAATGAATAAAAACAAAATAGACATGCTGACAAATGGATCAGATATTAACCTGGGATCTACTTATCCCATCAAGTGACCTACTGCTCAATTCAAAGTAGAGTGTTGGGAGTTATCCAGGTATTCTTGGCAACTCTTCCTCTCAATTTTCATCAGTAAAAATGATCACATTAGTGACTAAACTTCAATATTGGGGAAGCACACAGGTCACCTTGAATTTATCAAAAGGATCTTATAAATCCAAGCTCTTCATTTCTTAAATTACAAAAATTACATTAAAATGTGTCAATCTTCACTTTAGTTATTTCTCTAGATCTACTTGTATTTATAATAACAAGAAACGTGCTTGCTGGAATCATTGAATCATACCATGCAGAAGGAGCCCTTTGGTCTTTCAGGCATGTATGGCCAAAAATAGACTACTACCTGCATGAGTGCCACTTTACTGCACTAGGCCCACAGCCTGTATGTTATGACACTTCAAATCCTCATCCAAATAATGTTTAAAAATTGTGAGGTTTCCTATCTCAACCATCCTCCCAGGCAGTACATTCCAGTACCCACCACTCTCTGAGTGGAAAAGATCTCCCACAAATGCCCTCAAAACCTCCTCTCTTTCACTTTAAATTTATGCCCCCTTGTTATTGACCTTTCAACTAAGGGGATCAGCTGGTTTCTAGGCATCCTATCCATGCCGCTCATAATTTTATATGTATCTATCTGCAGTACTTTGCTTTTATACAACCTTGTCTTTTCTTGGGTTCACGACACACAAACGCCAGATAATGGCAATCTCCAACAAGACAGAATCCAACCATTGTTCCCAAATATTCAATGGCATTACCATTGCTGAATGCCCATCTAGCAATACCTTGTGACTACATTGATCAGAAACTGAATTAACTGAAGTGGCTGCAAGAACAGACTGGCAATTCAGTAGATAGTCACTCACTCCTCACTCCCCAAAGTCTGTCTACCATCAATAAGACACAACTCAAGAATATGATGGAATACTCTCCACTTAAGTTGATAAATGAGGTTTCAATAACACTCAAGAAGCTTGACACCATCCAAGACAAAGTAGCCCACTTGGTCGGCACTGCATCTAACAGTTTCAACGTTCACTGTTTCTACCACCACGCATTTCTGGTAACAGTGAGTGCCATCTACCATATGTATTCCAAAATTCACCAAGGCCTTCGACAGCACCTTCTAAACCCACAATCTTTGTCATCAAGGCTGCATTCAACTGAGTGTGGCATCAAGGAGCCCTAGCAAAACTGGAATCAATGGGTATCAGGGGGCAAACTCTCCGGTGGTTGGAGTCATACCTGACACAGAGGAAAATGGTTGTGGTTGTTGGAGGTAAATCATCTCAGCTCCAGGACATTTCTGCAGGAGTTCCTCAGGGTAGTGTCCTCGGCCCAACAATCTTCAGCTACTTCATCAATGACCTTCCCTCCATCATAAGGTCAGAAGTGGGGATGTTCACCAATGATTGCACAATGTTCAGCACCATTTGTTACTCCTCAGATACTGAGGCAGTCCGTGTTCAAATGCAACAAGATCTGGACAATATCCAGACTTGGCCTGACAACTGGCAAGTGACATACGAGCCACACAAATGCCAGGCTATGAACATCACCAACAAGAGACAATCGAACCACCACCCCTTGACATTTAATGGCTTTAGCATCACTGAATCTCCCACTATCGACATCCTGAAGGTTATCGTTGATCAGAAACTCAACTGGACTCACCACATAAACAAGGTGGCTTCAAGAGCAAGTCAGAATCTAGGAATACTGCAGCAAGTAACTCACCTCCTGACTCCTCAAAGCCTGACCACCATCAACAAGGCACAAGTCAGGAGTGTTATGGAATACTCCCCACTTGCCTGGATGAGTGCAGCCCCAACAACACTCAAGAAACTTGTCATCATCCAGAACAAAGCAGCCCGCTTGATTGGTACAAGAATCCACTCCCTCTAACACAAACGCTCAGCAGCGCAGTGTGTACTATCTACATGATGCACTGCAGGAATTCACCGAAGACTGTCAGGCAGCACCTTCCAAACCCACGACCACTTCCATCAAGAAAGACAATTGCAGCAGACGTATGGGAACACCACCACTTCCAAGTTCCCCTCCTAGTCACTCAACATCCTGACTTGGAAATATATCGCCCTTCCTTCACTGTCACTGGGCCAAAATCCTGGAATTCCCTCCCTAATAGCATTGTGGGTCAACCCACAGCAGGTGGACTGCAACGGTTCAAGAAGGCAGCTCACCACCACCTTCTCAAGGGCCACTAGGGATAAGCAAGAAATGCTGGCCAGCCAGCAATGCCCACATCCCACAAATGAATAGACAAAACAAAAATATGTACAAGTTCCCCTCCAAGCCACCCATAATCCAAACTTGGATATTGTGGTTCCTTCACTGTTGTTGGGTCAAAGTCTAGAAGCTTGCTGCCTAACTGCATTTTGGGAGTATCTACACCAGTCAGACTGCTGTGGTTCTAGAAGGAAACTCACCGCACCCTCTCAAGGACAATTAGAGGGAGCAATAAATGTTGGTCTCGGTAACAATCCCTATACCCTGTAAATGCTTAAAAATCCCTCAATTTCTGACCATCTCATAGAATAAGCTGCTGGTGGAAGTGGTGGAGGCTGGCACAATTACAACATTTATAAGGCATCTGGATAGATGAATAAGGAGGCTGTAGAGGGATATGGGCTGAATGCTGGAAAATAGGACGCGATTAATTTAGGATACTTGGTCGGCATGGACGAGCATTGTCATTTAGAAACTCAAGTATTCTTGTATTCTTTTCGGTAATTGCCTATCTTACACACTCTGCAAAAATCAGTTCATCTAACACTTTTGTTAAAGATTTTGTATCCATCAGGCTTGTTTGCCAAAATTTCAATTGACACTCCTTAGGCTCAGTAGACACTCAATACTTGTTCCTGTCTAATGCTGACTGTACAATATACTGTTAAGTGGTACTGTACTGTACTTAGCTGTCATTGCTGTCCATTTGCTGATTCTGGAAACATGTTTTCCTGCAGAACAACAGCAACTGCACATTCAAAAATAATTTATGGATTTGAACTGCCCAGGGATATTTTGAAGATGAGAAAGGCACTGTATAAATTTCTTTTTTTTGCTCTATTTCCTAACCTCATTCCTTCCTTGGATGGAATAATGTCCAAATGTTTTTTCCCAGTTGAGAGGGGAAGCACATAGTGTGGAAATAATTGTACAGTTATAATCCTTTAAAGCTAATACCCTGACTGGTATTTTCCAGAAAAGCATTCTGGCCCATTATTATTGTCCCCTGGGGCACTGGCACAGAATGCAATAAAAAGAATTGTGTTTGGCATGGTTTAATGCCTCAAAAATAAAAATAGGCAGCTTTGTTTCTCTTTTTATTCAAAGTTCTTTCATTGCACTTGGTACTTGCTTGTGGCAGACATGGAGCTAAACAAATGGACTTAAACTGAGCTCAATCTGTAATTATTGCTCTGCTTTCTCGTGATTTGCAAGCAACCTGTCAAGATATTCAACGCACAGCAGAGATTGCTGAGGGTTAAAGTCACTTTAATATCAACATTGTCACATTGACACATTGTAATTTCCCCTTCTCAAGAACGTTAATAAACAGTCAGGCTTTCCTGACAACAACAAAAATCTGATGTCTCATTGCTGATTCACACTGACCACAAGCACAAACGTAAAGGTGACATTATCGTTCCAAAAGCAACTAATAGCTGCACATCAAGGAACCAAAAGTGCTTTGTAAAATCAAGTGGCATGACCAGTTTTTCACATAGTAAGGCATTCTTTTAATATTTGTATCACAATAGTTAAAAGCTATGTTATTTCTCCCAGCAATCTATAAAAAGAATGCAATTTTAATCAATAATTCTGATATTGATTTTGTATTAATTATTGTTTATCTGTTTCTTATTTTGCATGGATAAATTTTAGTGCAATCAAACCAGTTAGATAACACACTTTTTTGGTTTTCTAAAATTATTTTGTTTAATTTTCGGATTGTGAACGCGAACGGTAAATGTTTTATAAATGAATTTCAATCAGATAAGTATTTAATGCATCATTGCTTTTTCTTTTCTTTTCATTTTTACGGATATTCAAAGAGCTCAGCAGTCATCAGAAATTATAAAATGCAAATCAGTTTCATATTTTAGCACCTTAATTGAAATCTCAGTTAAAAATTGCCTGCAATCCATCTGTAAAAAAAAAGTTCAAATATTTTCTTCCAAGATTTGTCAAATGGGCATCAGCATCACCTGTTGTTCACAGAATATAACTGCACTTTTGTATAAAATGGCTGGAAACCAAGGATTTATTTTTGCCCGATCAGAAAACACTTTTAAAATGCATTTCTTCTTGCTTGAAGTTTCGATTAAAAAATGGAGGACAGATTAAAGTACTGCTGATTTAAGTATTAGTTTTTATAGGAAACATAATCGATAAAACTTGTATGGCTGCCTTGGGTCCAAATCTTTTCAGGCATGGCTACTGGTACTAGAGGAATATTTTGCAGATATGTGACAAATGTATTTTATTCCAGTCATTTTTGAAAACTATAATGACATATTGAAAAGTGTGACTATAAGAATCAAGATCTCACTAGTTTTATTTTCTCTGTTTTGCAGAGGCTCGGTTGGAAAACAGTCTGTTTCAAATTGAAATTATGGGTGGAATTTTCATTCCCTAGTATAGCAAGGAAAATGGCAAGAAAAATGGGAACATAGGACAAGAATGAAAAAAAAGCAATAACAGCTTGCTATAGATAACAGAGTGTGGAGCTGGAGGAACACAGCAGGCCAGACAACATCAGAGGAGCAGGAAAGTTGATGTTTCGGGCTAGGACCCTTCTTCAGAAAAGGTCCCGGCCCAAAACATCAACTTTCCTACTCCTCTGATGCCACCTGGCCTGCTGTGTTCTTTCAGCTCCACACTGTATGATCTCTGACTCCAGCTTTGGCAGTTCTTACTATCTCTGAATGAGTAATAACTGCCTCCTGTTCCAGTGCATGTCCAGGATGTGCTGTCAAATCTCTTCTGGGTAGAGGACCTGAGGACGTGAAAGTCTCTGAGCTGGTGGAAAGTGCAGGTGAAAGCCTTGTCATTGCTTCTTCAGAGGGAGAAGAGGCTTCCTTCTCAAAGATGGAAATGGAACTGAGGACTGCAGAATCTGTCCTCTTCCTAGTGGATGTTTGCCTGGTGCTGCTAATGCTTGCAAAGAGATGAGAGGGAATTGATTGAGTAAGAGGGACAAAAGCTTGCGCAGATTGAGAAAGAGTTCTATGATAAGGCCACCGAAGAACCTGATTGTATAAGTAATGAGGTGAGAAGTGGAGGATTGTGTGAAAAAATTCAGTATGAGCCATGGTAGACTGGACACCCTCAAAGTCACTTGACACAGAACTTCAAAACAAAATGGGAAAATTCCACCTAAATCACTGAAGAATCTATTTGCTTCTGCTTTTTTTTTTGCTTTGTTTCTTTCTGCAACAATTTCTACTAATGGCAGAACCACTGTGTAATCCAAATTTTCTACTCATTAAGTTCCTTCGTCTCTGACTCAGTCATCTGGTGTTTGTGAGAGGCAAGTGAGAGACAGAGAATATCCCTCGCATAGACAGCTTCCATGAGATGTGAAGGTGTAATTTTGTATCCACAATGAGGAAATGAAATGGTGTACAAAACAGGGTTCATCCTATAAAGTCTTCTGAAATGCACTCCTCATGAGTGTCACTCTCTGTTGCAAGTGACAAATTATAGAAAGTAATCTTGTTACTTTTGGCAAAGTTGTTGTGCCAACTCTGTGGAAATCTGAGCCAACTGTAAGGAATAAAAAATATTGCTAATTTTCATATGCAGTGTCAACATCACAATTTCCTGGTTCAGACTGAGTGTGGGCTACAAGTACAACTTCCCTTTAAATTACAGTAACACACAAATAGAAAGCACCCAGTGTGACCTTTACATTATCAGCATGATTTTGAAACGTCTTGAGTGTCGTTGTGATATCCTAAAGTTAGACTTTACATTCCATAAAATGTCAAACGTTTCACAGGAAGATATCATTTGGCCCATTATGCAAGACTAATGTGAACTCTGTTTTGGATTTTTTTTGTATTTATCCTTCATAATCCTCGTATCCAATATATGTTCAAATGCATATCTTTTCCCCTCTTAGATTTTAGATTAATCTTATTAGTTAACTTTCTGCTTCTAGTGGTATTATTCTAGTAATAAGAACTATTGTTCGTTGCTGCCACCTCCTTCAGTAGTTAGATAGTGGGTTTATAATGGAAGGAAAAGAAATCATTACAAGGCCATTGCTATCAATTGGGACTATCTTGGCTTTTCCCAGCACCACTCTGAATCTCATTGACAGATGATTGAGACCAGATGGAGAAATTGGACAGGGAAATACATGCCAGGTGGAAAAGGATTAATAGGTTATATAATCTCTGGCATTTCACATTCTCTGCTACAATTTCAGGTGATATCAAGTTGGAGAATCCAACTCACATTGTCTCCTCAAGAAAGAAGAAAGTTAGCGCAAGTAACCTTCATATCACATAAGTGCCAGATAGCAACCATCACCAAGAAGACAGAATCTAGCAGTTTCCTTTCGATAGAAACACAAAAATGTAGAAGATAGGAGCAGGAGAAAGCCATTCGGCCCTTCAAGCCTGCTTCACCGTTCTTTATGATCATGGCTGATCGTCTAACTCAATAGCCTAATCCTGCTTTCTACCCACAACTTTTGATCCCATTCGCCCCAAGTGCTATATCTAGTTGCCTCATCAAAACATTCAATGTTTTGGCATCAACTACTTCCTGTGGTAATGAATTCCACAGGCTCACCACTCTTTGAGTGAAGAAGTCTCTTCATCTCCGTCCTAAATCGTCTACCCTGAATCCTCATACTGTGACCCCTGGTTCTGGACACACCCACCATCAGAAACATCCTCCCTGCATCTACCCTGTCCAGTCCTGTGAGAATTTTATAAGTGCCTATGAAATCCCCTCCTCATTCATCTCAACTCCAGTGAAAACAATCCCAACCTAGTCAAACTCTCCTCATGTTCTTCATTAATAGGATGTGGGCATAATTGGCTAGGCCAGCATTTATTGCCTATCTGTAATTGTCCAGAAAACATTAAAAGTCAACCACATTGCTGTGGGTCTGGATTCACATGTAGGACAGACCAGGTACAGATGGCAGATTCCCTTCCCTAAAAATCAGAAATGAACTAGCTGGGTTTTTTTCTGAAAATGATTTCACAGTTATCATTAGACTCTTATTTTCAGATTATTAACTAATTCAAATTCTACAATCTGCCACAGCAGAATTCAAACCCAGATCCCAGAACATTACCTGAATCTCTGGATTAATAGTTTAACAATAATACTACTAGGCCATCATCTACATTATTTAACAACATTAAAATTACTGAATCCTCCACCTCATTATCAACATTTTGTGTTTGATTAGCCACATTGTTGCAAATATCTGATGCCTGGTTAATGTCCATAAATAAATATTTTCTAGCTGTAGGAAATAAAGTTTAACCATAAAAAATTGGCTAAGTGCAACTAAAGCAACTTGGAGTCTTGTTCGTTTAAAAGGTGGGGTCATGTTTCTTTAAAAGTTTATAGCTGGGAAGAAAATTTAAATAAAATGCTGGTTTTCAACGATTTCCAGAACACCTAAAACAAATGGCAATTCCAAAGGTTACCTATATTTACTTATTAGAAACAGAATAAAACAAATGATGAAGAGTCTGATGAAAAGTCATCTAGATTCTAAATGTTAGCTTGTTCTCCCTCCAGACATGCTGCCTGACTCATTGTGATTTCCAGCATTTTTTTGTTTTCAGTACAGATTCCAGCATCTGCAGTAATTTGCTCCTTGGAGAAATATATCTTTGCAAACAGAGATGGCTTACTTAGCTGAAGGCACATTATCTGTAAATCATGCGGTCAAGAGTGAGTTGAAGCTAAATAAGCTTAAAAACATTCAGTTATCAGTAAATGTCATGTTAAGAAAGGGCTGAAGCAGGCTACAGTGTCATGGATATGGCTGGAGCTTAAGGTTCTCTGGCTTCAACTTAATAGAATCCTTGTCTGTTCGGAGATGACAGTTATAGCTTGAAGCTGATAGAATGCTGAAAAAAAGAAATGTCTTCAAGTGTTGCTGCTGGCACACACAGGTAACTAGGGCTAGAGAAGTCCTTGACAGCCGTTAATACTTCAGTACAGAAGGAAGTTGGGTAGAGTGAGCACACAAACAGAATTTGCTTGATACAGCTGAGAAAGATTGGAACTTGCATCGGTTCACTGATCATTCACTGACACTAGTTGTTTGATAAAAGGTGAAATATACCTGTAATTAGATGCTTCGGAGCAGATTCAGAGGTCCTGTAAAAGTATATATTTCTCAACTAGGACATTGAGGCAACTTTGATCATTTGATATGTTAATTTGAGTACTATTAAGACTTAAAAGTTTGTTTTACATACAGCTGTGGATTTAAATATGGAAATAATATTATCTACATATTGAAAATATGTAAACAGCAGGAGCAGTCATTCCATTCAAGACACAATTCTTATGAATCCAATAAAGATATTCGTGAAATCTGGGACTAGCAGGATCCTATGGCAACGCCTCCATTTGGGTATACACTGGGCATACAAGTGACACATGCTTGAATAGAGGTGAAATGTTAAATGAGCACATCAACACTGCATTAGAATTGATATATAAGTCGTATACAGTCTTCCATCCTTTCCTATGCAAGTAGAAAACTTACTCAAAGGGGATTATTGCAATTCACCCAATCATTTGGTCAGTTCATGCACAGGACCAGTCACAGATCAGATGGGGTACTAAGAGGCATAACTTTATCTGTCTTGGCCCAGGACCGTAAGAAACTACGGAAGATGGTGTGCACAGCCCAGACCGTCACAGAAGTCAACCTTCCAACCATGAACTCTATTTACACAGCCTGCTGCTGCGGAAAGGTGGCCAACATCATCAAAGACCCATCACACCCGCGTAATGACCTCCTTCAACCTCTTCCATCAGGAGATACAGAAGCCTGAACACACGCACAAGCAGGTTCAGGTACAGTTTCTTTCTGACCATTATCAGACCATTGAATGGACTCTAGCCTCAAATAATATAACCTGCAGTGTAAACTGTATGCCTGTAAGTCTTTTTGATGTGTCCATCCTTTGCTTGTTGTGACTGGCCTGTATCGCTCATAAACAAAGCTTTTCGCAGCGTTTTGGTACATGTGACAATAAAATCAATCAAACATCAAAATCAATCAAACATATATATACATAGGAGAATGTCATGAATTGCGAGGACAAAGCCTGTCGTATATATTACCTGGCAGTTCATTGCTCTCACACAAGTCCAGCAAATGTTTTTTTAGCTTCCTTTCCAGTGGGCTGTCAGGCTATGCAGAGCAACATGTCTAATGTTCTCATAAATAGGGCCTAAACTGTGGATTCACCATAATGGTCAAATAGGGTGCATAAAGGCCACCCCACAGTATATTGGCCACCATAATCTTTCTGTGTAGCACATGAACTCATGATAGACCCTAAGACCATCACTGTTGATCATGAGAGATGCCCAATCTACCTCATATATCTCAAAAGTCTGAGCAACAGTTTTGTCATTCTGCTACTCTGTAGCACCACCACAAATGGTGTCTATCACTAACAGGCTGCTGTTTCAAGCCAAAAGGACATTTAGTCTATAATACAAATGAGTACCATGGGGCATGAATTTCAGTGTTGGTATGATGCCAGTTTAATAGGTCATATATCGTAAAGAATGATAAATCATATAAAAAGGATCATAGTAACATTTACACCGTACAAATACCAGACAATGACTATTTTCAGTAAGAGAAAATCTAAACACCGCCCCTTAGCATTCAACCATGTTACAATCACTGAATCTCCCACTATTAACATCCTTGGCATTACCATTGACCAGAAACACAACTGGACTCCCCACATAAACACAGTAGCTTTGAGAACAGGTCAGAGGTTAGGAATACTGTGGTGAGTAACTCAACTCCTTACTCCCCAAAGCATGTTCACGATCTACAAGACACAAGTCAGGAGTGTGATGGAATATTCCCCACTTGCCTGGATGGGTGCAGCCCCAATAACACTTAAGAAGCTTAACACCATCCAAGACAAAGCAGCCCACTTGATTGGCACTGCATTGATAAACATCCACTCCCTCCAATAGCAACAGTGTGTACCACCTACAAGATGCACTGCAGGAATTTGCCAAAGATCCTTAGACAGCACCTTCAAAGCCTACGACCACATACACCTAGGAGGACAAAGGCAGCAAATACATGGATCACTTGCAAGTTTCCCTCCAAACCACTCACCATCTTTACTTGGAAATATATTGTTTCTTCATTGTTGCTGGGTCAAAATCCTGGTATTTCTTCCCTATTGGCATTGTGGGCCCACTTACTGCAAATGGGCTGCAGCAGTTCAAGGAGGCAGCTCATCACCACCTTCTCAAAGGCAACGAGAGATGGGCAATAAATGTTGTTCAGCCACCGATGCTCATGTTCCACGAGTAAATTTTTTTTTCAAAAAAATTGTAATTGTGCAGAAGAGAGCTGCACCAGCTCTCTGGGCATTTTGACAAAACTTCTCAATAGCCTTTTCTCTGTAACATTCCATGTTATTTCTGTTCAAATAGTCATTTAATTCCCTATTAAATGCTTCAATTGAAAAAACCTCCACCACATTTTCAGGTCATACATTTAAGATCCAAACCAATTGTTGTGTGACTTATTTTTATCATCACATGTTTGCTTCTTTTGCAAAACACTTTAGAGAACTCTCTGGTTCTAAATCCTGTTATGAGTAGGAATAGGTTCTCCCTATCTCCTCTAAGTATTCTCTTCAGGAAAACTGCCCCAACTATTTATCCTTATAACTGAAATTTCTCGTGTCTCAAATCAAACCTACCTGGCTTGAAATTTAAACAAATTTTGGCAGCTAACTTTTAATCATTGTTAATTGTGCACTCTGTATGGATACACACCTACCAATCAAAGTTCGCTTGCCAACTACTTAGCACTTTCTTTTCATGTGATATAATTATTGGTTTTCCCCTTAAACTGGTATTTTGTATGAATTGTCCTGATGAGTGTAAGATGAAAAGTTTCGGCAAAATGTGTTTATTTTCAACAATATTGAAACAATGTTAAACTAGTTTGGAAAATTGGTTGATAGCATATTCAAAAAGATCACTTAATAATGATTTTTGAATAGAGCAAAATAGATGAGCAAAAATGTTCAAGTTTGACAATATGAAGACAAAACTAAACTTTTAGAATGCTGGAATTTGAAAAAGAAACAAAAAAAATCGAGAAACTCTCAATGGATCTCACAGCATCTGTGAAGAAAGAAACACTATTAATATTTCTGAACAATAACATTTCATCTTAAGAAATGATATTGAACTGAAATGTTAACATTTTTTCTGCTTTCCACACCTGCCGTATGGCCTGATGACTATTTCAAACATTTTCCTTTTTTAATGTATGATTAAAAATACTGTGGGTTCAGCTTCAATGCAAGAATGCAACAGATTTGGAAGGCAAAGCAGACAAAGTTGAAGGAGCAAATAATACGAACCAAGATGTCAAGTTGGAAAGTGTTGCAAATATACAAATACATGAGCCAATGTACAGTGGTCTCAAGCCACTATCCTGACTAGTAATTCATTAAATTTGTCTTTAGCCTACATAATTCTTAGAGTTTACCAATTGTGAAGTTGATAACACGAAGTTAATTATAATCTTCTTGTAGCCTAGGAGTGCTAAATTTGAGATCCAGATTTGCAGAGCATCAAATATAATGGAATATTTCAAACAAAAAGTTCAGTTTTTCTTTCTCATCTAGATATCTGGGCTTAAATCGCAATTACAGCAATTTCACTTCATTTAATGCCCATTATTCAATTCTTCACCTGAATGTTAGTCCAACACCCAGCGCCATAACCTCTACCACAAGCAATTGGTTCTGATAGAGGATGGCCCAAATCTGCCTAAACTGAGATGCTGTTGGCATCAATCTGATCATTATTGGCAATCCAGTCATCTGAGCCAAGGATACTGTGTCTCTATGGCAACATATACTTTTACATGCATTTCATAGCCTGGAGTTGTAAATACTGATGACAGAGGCTCCAATTTATTTCTGACACATGGCTGACCAGGAGATTTCCTGATTTTGCTGGCTACCATTGATGTAGTTTGGAAAGATTTGCATGCTATTACTAATCTTGCTTGGCTATCTGAAGAAAATACTGTCCTTTGCTCTCAAGTCCTGGGGTTGGACTTGAACCATGAGCTTCTGGGCTCAAAGGCAGAGACTATCATTGTGCCACACAACTTCTTCATTTCATATGAAGGAAATGAAGTTAGCAGTGTTGGCAAAATCAGTTACTTGCAGTTTGGCCACAAAAAGGGCTGAAGTGGAAAATAGGAGGGAGGAGAGAAAATGCTTAAGTAAACTGCAAACTAAGAATTAAAAAAAGCAATAGGGACAAATTTAAAAAAAAAGAAAAATGAATTTTGCTTTCAGTCTCTGTTCCTTCAACAGAATTGCCCACTTGTCAAAGAGCCACTCAAGTGAAATCAGCCGTAATGCAATTGGTTGATTCAATCACAGCAAGATATTACATAATCACCTATTTGCCATCTCTCCCATTCAAAATGCGTCAGTGCTCTGCAAATGTAATGCAATGCTTTTTAATAAGTGTAATCAAATCGTCGCCTGGTACTAGAATGTGAGGCTGTTATTATTAGCATAGAACAGCTGTCACTCTGACTGTGAGGCTACGACAAGGTCTAAGCTAATGCTTGTACCATACACCTCCCACAGTTAGTTGTTACAGAATCAAATCATAGAATGGTTATAGCGCAGCTTATTCACTTATCATGTCCAAAAGCCAATCTGCTCAATGAAGAAGCATAAAATGGATTTCATTTTCTTTGCATTTACCTTAACCTTAAGAAGATTTTGTGTGAGATATGTGTCTATTATTGTGATAATCCATCCATGAACAAGACTCTCAAAGAATTTGCTTCCCAAAAGTCTGAGAAAATCCAGAAAGCTTTTAATCCTCTAATAAACTAATAGTTAAGTTGAGGTGTTTGATACAAGTAATTTTGATTCCCAGAATATGAATGTATTTAAATTTTGTGACTGACTCAAGGAGCAATATGCCTGTAACTTTAGACAACAAACAACAACACATTACTTAATTTCAAAAAGTATGACATTACTTTATTGTTTTAAAAGTGATTATAACTTTTTATTGTTGTTTAGGAACCATCAACAAAATAATAGATGTATGTAGTTTTAAAAAATAGACAGCTTTATACAATGTTGTTTTGTTTGTGGGAATGAGGAAAGTAAGCTAGTCATGGCTCACTAGAATGATAACCTTTGAAAACAGTTCAACCATCTGTATTCACTTTGTCTGTATAAATAAGGAGGAGTGTTAGTGAGTTGGAAGTAGCTGAAAAATTACATGTTACATGGAATATTTCTGCGGCAAAAACAGAGCATCTGGGTTGAACATATTGCTTACGAGGTCTTGCGTTACATGTATTCACGTCTGTCAGCACTTTTCTGAATATACGTTTTCTCTCGTAGATTTTCCAAGCTTTCAGAATTGCTGTGTCAAATTTTCTTCTGAGTATCCCGGTTGTAAGTATCACCATCTTATATCAGATGACATTTTTAATAGGAAACCATGAAGTGTAACACACCATTTCAGATAATAATACTTAGAATAATTGAGTTGGCGTGAAGAAGAAGCCATTGGAGGGAGGAATATATAACCAGGACACAGAAGTAAAAATTAAAATATGCTTGCTATGGATAAATGCTTTATACTTATTCAAAAAAAAGGAGGCTACCAGGAAATTCCTGGGATTAGTGAACACATTGGTGATTTGTACACCATGTGTGCATTTATAGGTGAAGAAGACTACAATTTTGCCTTTGAATTTACTGTGGTCAATAGAGATCTGCTTAGAATTCACAAATCCACTCAGGCTGCGGACTCATGTAGTAATTTGCAAAGACTTCTATTTCCAACAACAAGAGTAGCTACAAATTTCTAACATTGACAGAAGTAAGATCCTGAAGGACATATCTATCAGACTGATCTCCAGACAAAGACTGATAGAATAACCTCCTTCACTTTGTCCTCACTAAACCATATTTTGAAGATCCTTCCACCCTGAATGTTATTGGCAGGAATGAGCATTGCATAGTTTTTGATTGACCACACTGAGAGTATTTTGCACTGTGCTAAGTGGGATAGTTAAAAACTTAGCCAATGCAGCAAAACTAAGCAGCCAAGAGGGTCTGTGAGCTATGAGCAACAGCAGAAATGTACTGCAAAAATAATCAACATCCTTAGAGCTCCACCATCACTATGGAGACTGATAGCCAACCCTGGTTCAATGAGGAACATGTATGAGCATGCTAAGAGAAGTACCAATCATATCTGAAGTGCCAACTGGTGAAGCTAGGAGACAGGAGCACCCTTATTCTAAATAGCTGAGGTAGCATAACATGGAGAGAGCTGAACTATCTCTCAAAACACAGACCAAGTCAAAGCTTTACAGTTTTGCTAAAAGTATTTAGTTGCTGGCATAATGCTAGGACCATTTGCAACTCAGCTATAAGACTGGTGTAGCAGTGGTTCCAGCCAACTAAGACCTCACCTCCTGAGTTGTCATCCAATTAGGGAGAACAGGTGAATTCAAAGTTTGAAAGCACAAATGGGGAAGAGCTGCCCTTTGATTCATGGGTGAGACATTTAAAGTGAGGCTGAAAGCAGTCAGGAAATGTTTCCAGGTGATAGTGAGAAGAAGCCAGCTACCTTCACCTTGTATCAGAGATAGTAGGAACTGCAGATGCTGGAGAATCTGAGATAACATGGTGTAGAGCTGGATGAACACAGCAGGCCAAGCAGCATCATAGGAGCAGGAAGGCTCCTACGATGCTGCTTGGCGTGCTGTGTTCATCCAGCTCTACACCTTGTTATCTCAGCTAGCTTCACCTGATTTGTTTTGACTCAAGGTTATCAAGGAGGTGAGAAACCAGTCCACAGAGCAGAGAACAAGGATCCAGAACAGAAAGTGGTTCAAGAACCCCTTAAGGTTCAGGGAGGTGAATGCCTTGTAACGTTCATCTAGAAGCCACTACTTTCACTTTAAAATCTTCAGCTTTGTTAACACTTTGAGATGGATAAAATGCAGCCACAAAGAAGATTACCTCCCCAAGCTCTACCCATCCCCATATATTGCTTTAATACACTGACTATGCAAATACAGCGCTCCCTGTCCCAAACTCATTCCTGTCAAATGTGCCTACATCCTGCAAATGACCTTCTCCTAATAGACTTAGTTCTGTACCTTTCTCATTGCAGGAAAAGAGAGCCTACAACTCCTGAGAGGGGTAACTAAGTTGCCACCCCACTGCCAGCAAAGTGGCAGGAGTGTAGTTTGTTACCAGTGGAGAGGTGGGGTGACACAGAGACTGGGTCAGAGCATTGCATATGACAGTCAAGTTCCCCTCCAAATAACAAACCATTCTGACTTGGAATTACATCACTGTTCCTTCACTGCTGAGTTAAAATCCTGGAATTCACTTCCAAACAGCACTGAATATTCCTACACTCTCAAGGTTCAAGAATGCAACTCAGACACTTTCTCCAGGCCACTTAAGGATGGGCAGTAAAGTGTTGGCCTAGCCAGTGAAACCCATATCTGATGAATGAATTTCAAAAAGCATGGATGATGGCACCTTCCATTACTTTAATGATCAAGAGTAGACAATGGACAACTCCCTCACTTCCTAGACCTTACATGAATATCTCTGACTCTATGATTGGGTCAGAAACATGGGAGAGATCTGCAGTATTTACCTAGGAAATGTGAGCCAAAGCCTAGTTAACAGCTGAGTGACTCAATAGCCAACCATCCCATTACCATGTGATCATTTGACTATAGCCTTAACTAAGCCCCACACAACCTGACCAGCACCCCTTTCACCCAACTATCCCATTCCCAACTGACTACCTCTCAGGCTGACCATACCTTTGATAGGGCTCGGTACATCTACCACCTGATTAAACCCCAGCCCAACCTTACCGCATCCTGATCCAACTATTCACTTACCCACATATCCACTGCACCCATTCATCAAACTCATCCACCTACTCATTCATTCACTTACCTACTCACTCAGCAATGCTGAATTCATAAAAAGACTGATCATTTAAACCAACCAAATGGCAGCTGGTGCCAGAAAAGGCGATAAGGGGAGAGGGTGGTGGGGAAGAAATATTCTGTTTTCTGCAACTCTACTCTGTTTCTGCAGGATTCATGGGAATGGTTGACATCTATTTATCAGCTGGTGTCAGGGAATGCCCCCTCTCCCACCTCCCCACCTCCGGGAGAATGACACAGCAGCATCAGTTTGACAGAATCTTTGTACAGGTGTGCTCAGCAATGCTGCTGCTTAGAAAATCGTGGCCTACATTAATTTTGGAAACGAGTTAAAAAAGGAAGAAGGAAACATTCAAATGAAGTTTAAATAAGCAACAGTATAAGGCTCAATGGTTTTTGAATGGTTAGTAAATGTTGTGTTATGACATGAAAAAAGGGAAAAAAAAGACAGATTGAAAATGATAAGAGGTCTATTATAATACAATGAAATGGACAGAGCATTTTCTGAACTCTTCTTCAGAAATATATGAGCAACACAACTGCAATTGTTAGAAAAATTTTGGATGTGAGTCCTTTTGGTGTGTCACTGAGCGTATTTGTTTCTCTCACTCTCTTACTTTAGTACACAGTCTTTTGCTTATTTTTTTCTGTGTGGTTGCAGCTTTTTTGACATGTTATAATCTTTCCATTAGTTAAGCTAACGTAGAATAGAATCCCCACACTGTTGACACAGGCTGACCCAATGAGTCCACACTGACCCTCTGAAAAACATTCCACCCAAACTCATTCCCTACCCTATCATCCTGCATTTCTCATGGCTTATTAGCCTGCACATCCCTGGACACGATGGACAATTTATCACGGCCAATGCCCCCAACTAACCTGCATATTTTTGGACTGTGGGAGGAAACCAGAACACCCCAAGGAAACCCATGTAAACAGGGGGAGAACAAGCAAACTCCACACAGATAGTCACACCAGGCTGGAATCAAACATGGGTCCCTGGTGCTGTGAGGCAGCCAGGCGAACCACTGAGCCACTGTGCCACCACAGAGCCAAGAGTCATCTAGACTCAAAACGTTAACTTGCTTTCTCTCTATGGATGCTGCCCGACCCGTTGTGATCTCCAGCATTTTTTTGTTTTCAGTGAAATCCATTCCCACGTTTTGTTTAAAGTTATCTCCTGCAATATTCATCTGAAGTTGTTCTGATTAACCTTTAACTAACCCTTACGGAACAAAAAAAAGGCTTATTTTTACCTCTTTACTAACTTTAATGAACATATTTCTGTATTTCTATATACAATTTAGAATAGTGCTAAATAGTTACAAATAACACATAAAACTGATAGTTCACCTTTATTAAAACGTGGTTGAATTTTACTGTCATGATTGAGGGGACAAAACTATGGCTCAAACTTTTTACTGAGAACCTCAATTACTTAATGTGTCAAACTTAAAAGATTGGTAATATGAACAATGGAAACCAACTATTTCCGTGGGGCAACAAAAGTTAAATGAAGCTGATGAAGTATAGTTACAAAAGCCCCAGAGGACCATAGCACTGCACACTCATTAGAGAGAGATAACTGGTCGTAGTTTAACCAGAGTGTCACCATGACTCAGGCAAAAGGAGAGTTTGAGAAAGTAGGGCCTTCATGGTAACCTCATTGCAGGAATTGCATCCATGCTTGTTGGCATCACTCTGCATTGCAAACCAGCCATCCAGACAGCTGAGCTAGAATGCAGCCCATGAAATATAACTAGTCAGACTCAAATCATGTTGATTGTGTAGGAGATGTTGGCATGGGAATACAGGGGGGTGTTAAAGTGGCAAGGAACTGGAGACTCAGTGTAGAACTTGGGTATTCTGGAAAGTGATCTCCCGGTCTGTATTTTGTCTCCCAATTGGAGAGGAGACCATGTTATGAACAGCAAATACAGTAGATTACATTGAGTGAAATGCAGGTAAATTGCTGCTTTGGTGGTTTGGAGCCTTGGATAGTGAGGAGGGAGGAAGTAAATGGGCAAGTATTGTACCTTCTGTGATTGCATGGAAAGGTGGCATGGGGGATAAATGTAAATTTCTCAATTTTGGTGGGAACATCAAAATGGTAGAGTATTATTTAAATGTTGATAGATTGGGAAAGGTTGAAAGGCACCTGGATCCTAGTAAACTGGACATTGAAAGTAAGCATGCAGGTGTAGTCAGCAATTAGGATGGCAAATGGTATGTCAGAACATAGAACATAGATCATAGAACATTACAGCGCAGTACAGGCCCTTCGGCCCTCGATGTTGCACCGACCTGTGAAACCAATCTGAAGCCCATCTAACCTAAACTATTCCATTATCATCCATATATTTATGCAATGACCATTTAAATGCCCTTAAAGTGGGCGAGTCTACTATTTTTGCAGGCAGGGCATTCCACGCCCTTACTACTCTCTGAGTAAAGAACCTACCTCTGACATCTGTCCTATACCTATCACCCCTCAATTTAAAGCTATGTCCCCTCGTGCTAGCCATCACCATCCGAGGAAAAAGGCTCCCACTGTCCACCCTATCTAATCCTCTGATCATCTTGTATGTCTCTATCAAGTCACCTCTTAACCTTCTTCTCTCTAATGAAAACAGCCTCAAAACCCTCAGCCTTTCCTCATAAGACCTTCCCTCCATACCAGGCAACATCTTGGTAAATCTCCTCTGCACCCTTTCCAATGCTTCCACATCCTTCCTATAATGCGGTGACCAGAACTGTACGCAATACTCCAAGTGCGGCTGCAACAGAGTTTCGTACAGCTGCAACATGACCTCATGGCTCCGAAACCCAATCCCTCTACCAATAAAACCTAACACACCGTACGCCTTCTTAACAATGCTATCAACCTGGGTGGCAACTTTCAGTGATCTATGCACATGGACACCGAGATCTTTCTGCTCATCCACACTACCAAGAATCTTACCATTAGCCCAGTACTCTGTATTCCTGTTACTCCTTCCAAAGTGAATCACCTCACATTTTTCAGCATTAAACTCCATTTGCCACCTCTCAGCCCAGCTCTGCAGCTTATCTATGTCCCTCTGTAACCTGCAACATCCTTCCTCACTATCCACAACTCCACCGACTTTGGTGTCATCCGCAAATTTACTAACCCATCCTTCTACGCCCTCATCCAGGTCATTTATAAAAACGACAAACAGCAGTGGCCCCAAAACAGATCCTTGAGGTACACCACTAGTAACTGAACTCCAGGATGAACATTTCCCATCAACCACCACCCTCTGTCTTCTTACAGTTAGCCAATTTCTGATGCAAACCGTTAAATCACCCTCAATCCCATGCCTCTGTATTTTCTGCAATAGCCTATCATGGGGAACATTATCAAACGCTTTACTGAAATCCATATACACCACATCAACCACTTTACCCTCATCCACCTATTTGGTCACCTTCTCAAAGAACTCAATAAGGTTTGTGAGGCACGACCTACCCTTCACAAAACTGTGTTGACTATCCCTAATCAAATTATTCCTTTCTAGATGATTATAAATCCTATCTCTTATAATCCTTTCAACACTTTACCCACAACCGAAGTAAGGCTCACTGGTCTATAATTACCAGGGTTGTCTCTACTCCCCTTCTTGAACAAGGGGACAACATTTGCTAGTCTCTAGTCTTCTGGCACTATTCCTGAAGACAATGATGACATAAAGATCAAAGCCAAAGGCTCTGCAATCTCCTCTCCAGCTTCCCAGAGAATCCTAGGATAAATCCCATCTGGCCCAGGGGACTTATCTATTTTCACACCTTCCAGAATTGCTAACACCTCCTCCTTATGAACCTCAATCCCGTCTAGTCTAATAGACTGTATCTCAGTATTCTCCTCGACTACATTGTCTTTTTCCTGTGTGAATACTGACGAAAAATATTCATTTAGCACCTCTCCTATCTCTTCGGACTCCACGCACAACTTCCCACTACTGTCCTTGACCGGCCCCAATCTTACTCTAGTCATTCTTTTATTCCTGACATACCTATAGAAAGCTTTAGGGTTTTCCTTATCCTACCTGCTAAAGACTTCTCATGTCCCCTCCTGGCTCTTCTTAGCTCTCTCTTTAGGTCCTTCCTGGCTAACTTGTAACTCTCAAGCGCCCTAACTGAGCCTTCAAGCCTCATCTCTACATAAGCCTCCTTCTTCCTCTTGACAAGAGATTCAACTTCTTTAGTAAACCATGGTTCCCTCGCTCGACCACTTCCTCCCTGCCTGACAGGTATATACTTCTCAAGGACACTCAGTAGCTGTTCCTTGAACAAGCTCCACATTTCAATTGTGCCCAGCCCCTGCAGTTTCCTTCTCCATCCTATGCATCCTAAATCTTGCCTCATCGCCTCATAATTGCCTTTCCCCCAGCTACAACTCTTGCCCTGCAGTATATACCGATCCCTTTCCATCGCTAAAGTAAACGTAACCGAATTGTGGTCACTATCACCAAAGTGCTCACCTACCTCCAAATCTAACACCTGGCCTGGTTCATTACCCAGTACCAAATCCAATGTGGCCTCGCCTCTTGTTGGCCTATCTACATACTGTGTCAGGAAACCCTCCTGCACACATTGGACAAAAACTGACCCATCTGAAGTACTCGAACTATAGCGTTTCCAGTCAATATTTGGAAAGTTAAAGTCCCCCATAACAACTACCCTGTTACTTTCGCTCCTATCCAGAATCATCTTTGCAATCTTTTCCTCTACATCTCTGGAACGTTTCGGAGGCCTATAGAAAACTCCCAACAGGGTGACCTCTCCTTTCCTGGTTCTAACCTCAGCCCATACTACCTCAGTCGACGAGTTGTCATCAAACGTCCTTTCTGCCACTGTAATACTGTCCTTGACTAACAATGCCACACCTCCCCCTCTTTTACCACCTTCCCTGATCTTACTGAAACATCTAAACCCCGGAACCTGCAACAACCATTCCTGTCCCTGCTCTATCCATGTCTCTGAAATAGCCACAACATCGAAGTCCCAGGTACCAACCCATTTTGCAAGTTCACCCACCTTATTCCGAATGCTCCTGGCATTGAAGTAGACACACTTCAAACCACCTTCCTGCCTGCTGGTACATTCCTGCGACCTTGAAACCTTGTTTATGACCTCACTACTCTCAACCTCCTGTACACTGGAGCTACAATTCAGGTTCCCATCCCCCTGTTGAATTAGTTTAAACCCTCCCGAAGAGCATTAGCAAATATCCCCCCCAGGATATTGGTACCCCTCTGGTTCAGGTGTAGACCATCCTGTTTGTAGAGGTCCCACCTACCCGAGAATGAGCCCCAATTATCCAGGTATCTGAATCCGTCCCTCCTGCACCATCCCTGTAGCCACGTGTTCAACTGCTCTCTCTCCCTATTCCTCGCCTCGCTAGCACGTGGCACGGGTAACAAACCAGAGATAACAACTCTGTTTGTTCTAGCTCTAAGCTTCCACCCTCGCTCCTTGAATTTCTGCCTTACGTCCCCATCCCTTTTCCTACCTATGTCGTTGGTGCCTATGTGGACCACGACTTGGGGCTGCTCCCCCTCCCCCTTAAGGATCCCAAAAACATGATCCGAGACATCACGGACCCTGGCACCTGGGAGGCAACACACCAACCGCAAGTCTCTCTCGTTCCCACAGAATCTCCTATCTGTCCCCCTAACTATGGAGTCCCCAATGACTAATGCTCTCCTCCTCTCCCCCCTTCCCTTCTGAGCAACAGGGACAGACTCAGTGCCAGAGACCTGTACCCCATGGCTTACCCCTGGTAAGTCGTCCCCCCCAACATCCAAAACGGTATACTTGTTTTTGAGGGGAATGGCCACAGGGGATCCCTGCACTGTCTGCCTGTTCCCTTTCCGTCCCCTGACTGTAACCCATCTACTTTTTTCCTGTACCTGAGGTGTGACTACCTCTCTGTAACTCCTCTCAATTACCCCCTCAGCCTCCCGAATGATCCGAAGTTCATCCAGCTCCAGCTCCAGTTCCCTAACACGGTTTCCGAGGAGCTGGAGTTGGGTGCACTTCCCGCAGATGAAGTCAGTGGGGACACTAGTGGTGACACTTACCTCCCACATTCTACAGGAGGAGCATACAACTGCCCTAACATCCATTCCCACTGTTCTGAATTCCCAGACAAGTTAAAAAAAACTAGTAGCCTTACCAAATCAGCGCTCAGAACCTTTTTTTTTGGTTAGAGGAGGAGGATGGGTGGGAGACACTACCTAGGTAGTGTTTCGGGTAAAGCAACCACCCAAATATATTACCTCACTTACTCCAAAAATGGAGTCACGCGAGGTAAGACTTTTATAATTGAAAAGCTTACCTTCCCAGGCTGCCCTCGCACTTCCTCCTGGACTCCCGCCGCTGAAACAACTGTTAGCCTCCAATGCAAGAGGGTTTGAGTACAAGAGAAAGGATGTCTTACTGCAGCTGTACAGGGCCTTGGTGAGACCACACCAGAAGTAATGTATGCAGTTTCAGTCTCCTTATCACTGAAAAGATATACTTGCTAGAGAAGGAGTGCTGTGAAGTTTCACCAGATTGATTCCTGAGATGTCAGGTTTGTTGCATGAGGATAGATTTGGTTAACTGGTCTGTATTCACTGGAGTTTAGAAGAATGGGATGGGATCTCATTTGAAATGTCTAGAATGGCAGGGATGATGTTTGCCCTGGCTGAGGGATTCCAAAATGACAGGGTTATTGTCCCAGGATGAGCAATAGGCCACTCTGGACTGAGATGAGGAGACATTCCTTTAATCAGAGGGTGCTGAACCTGTAGAATTCCGTATCACATAACACTGTGTAAATAAAGTTACTGAATATATTTAAGGAAGAAATGGCTTTCTAAAAACTGAGATTGTCAAGGGAAATGTAGAGAGAGTGAGAGTATGGCGCTGAGATAAAGGATTAGCCATGATCATGTTGAATAGCAGAATGGCTGAATGGCCAATAGTTACTATTATTTTCTATGTTTCGTTGTTCATGTCCTAAGCATCATGTGTGCATCCTGAGACTGAGCTGGCTAAAGTGATCTATTTAAAGACTCTACTTAAAGAGCTGGGAGGAAAAGATTCCTTCGGGTGCTTAAAGGGAATAAGCCCACTCTTGCTGACTCATAAGGATTGTTGAAAAGGCCACTCACCTGGGGTTTCTGATGAAGGGTCTAGGCCCGAAACGTCAGCCTCTCTGCTCCTATGATGCTGCTTGGCCTGCTGTGTTCATCCAGCCCTGCACCTTTTTGTCTCGGATTCTCCAGCATCTGCAGTTCCTACTATCTCAGATTTAGCCACTGCTGGGTTTGCTGACCCTGGAAAGCAAGATTCCTGAATACCTTGATGACTGAAAGCAGGATGAAGGCAAAATGTGCTGCTTTTGGAGTTGAATTCCCCGCGTTGAACTTCTGAATTCTAATTGAGTCTCTCCTACTTATTGTGGACAGGCTTAATGGTACTGCCATATCTTTCACTGAGTGGACAGTCAAAGAGCTTTATTACAGAATTGGACAAGACCTAAAGGTATTGTTGAAGTAGCAGTGTAAGATATCGCGGTCCTTAATATTGAAATAGAAACAGGAAGCACTGGACAAACTCAGCAGATCTGGTGGCAATTGTGGAGAAACTGAACAACATTCTGAAGAAGAGTCATTTCAGACTTGAAACATTAGTTAGGTCTTTGCTTTCTTTCACAAATGGCAAAGAGCCAACTTCTTTAACACAGAGAGAGCTTTATTTCTTTTAATCGAGTAACGTTGACTGTAGATAAAGCAGCAACTGTGTTTCATCCAAAGCAGTAGTGACCCTGATGAAACATAAGGAGAATTTTCATGCGTTACCCAGAAATACTCAGTTCCTTAGGGGAAAAAAAAGGATGGAGAAGAAAGAATGAGACACCGTGATTATGTAAAGAATGCATGTCTATATTGCTACCTGGCTAGTAATACAGTGACTCTCTGTGGACGCCTGAACTGAGCCTCTACCATAAACATTGAATGTCACAGAAACACACAGGCAGCATTTCAGCCAGATGGCCATGTCTGCTTGTCCTCATGCAGTACGAGAAAGTCCTGCCTTACTACCTCTTTTCTGAAGCACATTATTCTTATAAACATATGATACATATCTCCCAGAGACCTCACCGGTTCATGGAAGGGAAGTGTCTTCCTTAAACATTGCTTGGCACTCTCATACTCTTTCCTGTTACTTTCCCCCTTTCTCTCTGATAATGGTGTCTAAGGAATAACTATACCTACTCGAGAGACTCTCTCTGTGGATGGTGGTCATGGTTGTCGGTGGTTGAGAATTAAACTTAAGTGAACTTACAGTCACTGAGACAGTTAGAAGTAAGTTTAAGTCCATGCAGAGAGAATTTCAAAGGGAAAAAAGAAACTGCAAAATGTCCTTCATTGGTGCAGAAAGCATCCCTGAAGCTCTCCAAACTTTCACACTCAGAGACATCACAATTTGTCCTGCCTCACCTCACACTAGCATCAGCTGTACGTTATAATTCTCAGTCTCACCTACTCGCAGCTTTGAGAGACTATCAGCAGGAAACCCAGAGCTGCATTGCCACTACCCTTCATTAAACTATCTGAAAAGAAATTCGCTGCGGGATATGAGCTGTTCATTGTGGAAAGGAACATAAAGTGGGAAGCAAATTGGGGTGCTTTAGTCTAAGGTGTAAATCAGTGTAAATTGCCTTTGCCCCATTTAGTTGTTAAATGAACTTATTTGCTCAGAAAGTATGATATGAAAGAAGTGCAGAATGCATGGAAGAAACCGCAGTTGTATCTGAACTACTTCAGCATTATATGAATGGTTCTGATTTGTTCAATGTCATTGCCACTATCAAAATACTTGGTAATTTTATAAATATAAAAGAAATAGAAAATGTACGGAGGGAGGAGTAAGAAGAGCAAGGTAACATTTTTTCTCTCATTAGGCCTTTTGTTTTTACGTAAACATGGCAGTAGGGAAATGAAAAAAATTATCATTCATATGCCATCCAAGGGTCACCCGATGTGATTTTCAATTCGTCAATTGTCTGTGTGGACTTTGCATATTCTCCCCTTGTCTGCGTGGTTTTCCTCTGTGTGCTCTGATTTCCTCCGTAGGTCCAAAAATGTGCAGGTTAGGTAGATTCGGCTGTGCAAAATCACCCTATAGTTCCCATTGGCGTGCAGGCTAAGTGGATTAGCCATTGGAAATGCAGGGTTACAGGGGTAGGATAGGGATTGGGTCTGGGTGGAATGCTCTTTGAAGCATCGGTCTAGACTTGGTGACACTATCAGGATTCTATGATTCTATGAATTGCAGAAGCAGCTGGTGATCCCTCTGAAACAGGTAAGAGACATATGTTTATATTGTAATCACAACGGATCAGAACCATGAATTATTTAAGGAGATTTAAGGAGCCAAATTTCATGCAAATGCTATCTACAAGTTTGCTGACGACACCACCATTGTGGGCTGGATATCAAACAATGATAAGTCCGAATACAGGAAGGAGATAGAGTGCTTTCTGTCGTGGTGTAATTATTACAACCTCGCTCTCGATATCAGCAAAACTAAACAGCTGATCATTGACTTCAGGAAGAAAGGAGGAGGACACGCCCCTATCTACTGCAATGGAACTGAGGTGGAGATGATCCAGAGTGTTAAGTTCCTTGGAGTGACGACATGTCCTGGGCCTCCCACAGAAATGCAACAGTCAAGAAGGCACAACAACGCCTCTTCTTCCTCAGACTGCTAAGGAAATTTAACATGTCCATAAGGACCCTCACCAACTTTTACAGATGCACCATATTTGTCTGTGTGCATCGTGGCTTGGTACAGCAACAGCTCTGCAGGACCGTAAGAAACTGCAGAAAGTTGTGTTCACGGCCCAGACTATCATGGAAACCAGCCTCCCGTCCATGGACTCCATCTATACTTCTCCTTGCTGTAGAAAGGCTGCCAACATCATCAAAAACCCCGCCCACTCCACTTATAATCTCTTTCAACCTCTTCCATCAGGCAGAAGATGCAGAAGTTTGAACACATACCAACAGGTTCAAGAACAACTTCTTCACTGCTGTTATTAGACTGCTGAATGGACCTCTCTGATTTCAAATCTAATGTTGATCTTGCTTGTGCATCTCCTGTGCAGCCATAACCTTGTATGCCTTTATTCTGACAAGTACGCTGTGATCTATAAGTCCTCGTTTGCAATGATCTGCCTGTACTGCTCGCAAAACAAAACTTTTCACTGTACTTAGGTTCATGTGACAACAATAAATCAAATCAAATCAGAGGACATCTTGAACCCTTGGATAGGAGGTTTTCTCTAAAAAAATATAAGAATGCAATCCAAGCCTGGCTCATAATGTGATTTCCATGAATGGAATTCACTGGCTCCTGAAAGCTTCCCAGTCCTTCTAGGAATATGCAAATAGGACGTGAAAAACCAATTGTAACCCCGGGTATCTCAACGTTAATGGGTTGACGTACTAGTGCAGACTAATGTACTGTGAAGACTAAGAGTCAGGACAGCCAAAGAACAGCCCTGTGCTATAGGTAGAAAACATGGATGACATGTCACTCTGTCATGCCCGTCAGTAAGGAAAGGATACAGGACAAAAGAATTTTAGCTGACTCATGAAGCCAAGAGCCTGAAAATCAATTGCTCAATTACTGGTGTCAATGTTATTGGTATCACCCAAAACAAAATTCATGATGCTCCGCTATCTATTCCTCACAAACAACCTAGAGACTGACCATACACCTATTAACTTTTGTCTTTTTTGGACTCATTTCTCATCTCTAATCTGTCTGCATGTGTGTTGCACTATTATTAGTATTATTATTTCTTTCTGTGTTTAGTCACTGATCAACTCACATTTCCTTCAACTCAAGAGACCCTGATTAAATTCATTCCCTTTAAAGTATAAAGAGTTGGCCTGGAGGAAGGATTGTTGTGACCAACTAAAGAGATGGTGAATATAAAAGGGGAGTGAGTTCATCTCTCCTCAGTGAGAATATAACAATTTGAGGCATGTCACCTGGAACCAAGAATTGGGGAGCAGTACTCATGGGCTGGTCATAACATTATGTTAAAAACATTCCATATGTTTAGTACCCACACATTATTTTGATCTCTATCATTTTCCCAGCTCTGTCTCAGCCTCTCCATTCTTCCAACGAACTGCTGACTACTACAGCTGAACAGAGAAGATACAACAGTACTCTTGCTCATGTAAAAATCTGCACAGGCCTTAAGATCTCAGTTAATAGTTATGTGCAAGGTGCCCCAACTTGGATCCAGTCGGCTCCTCATTACTACTAAAATGAGCAATGTTAAAGTCAATAATCAGAAAGGCAACAAAACATCAAATGGCACCACTCCTATTCTGGTATTTGTCAGCTCACTGCCTGTCTAGGACAAAGAGCTAAAGATTTTCTTAATTTTCTTCTGTGTGTAGAACATGTCAAATATTATATTACAGATTGATGGATGAATGGACAGATCGATTCTGTAGATAGGCATCCAAACTTTGAAAGAGCTTCAGAATGCTGCTTGAATGTGCAGTGATCTGAATCTTTAACCCTTTTTTATTTCCTGTTTGAAATCACTGAATTCAAACAAAAGATCCTTGGTGCATGTATAATGAAATATATACATGCAAACACAGCTAATATACTGCCTCCTCTGTTTTATCATGTTGTTAGATTTGGTGTTTTCTTTATGACAGCCTCCATTAATAATACTGCCCATTGATTTCTTGTTTGAGGATTCAAAGGACTACACTGATTACACTTTAAAATCTTTGATGTTAATTATTGTCTTATTATACACTTGGCTATGATATTGAGCTGTGCAACTGAACCAATTTAAAAACATATAGTACACACAGACAGAGTAATTTGAAATAGGAAGATATCTTTGGGGAGGAAGCGTGATGATAACTTTCAATGATCTCTTTTAAAGACCCAATTCTTGACTTTACCCACAGGAAGAGTGAAGTCACTATTCTGTGTCTTGAATATTCATGTTCTGGGAAGGAAATGGGAGAAGCTTGAATAAAAGCAAAAGTGAAGAACAGTCATACTGGACTTGGAACGTTAACACGGTTTCTTTCTCCACAGATGTTGCCAGACATGCTGTGTTTCTCCAGCATTCACTGTATTTGTTTGAAACAGAAGAAACTTACAGGCCTAATGGAAATTGAATTGGTGAGTAGTTAATTAATCACAGCAGCTTATGTCTCTGATCCTCCTCTAAATAACAAATTAGTTGCTCATTATTTTGGGGTGGATTTTCACCTTCAAGTTGGGTAATGGAAGTCAGGAAACTTGCTAGCTTCAGGAGCCTATCTACAAAGATGGATCTCTTAATGCTGAATGGATACGGAATGTAAGAAAGACTGCAGTCAGGCCAGATGATCCAGGAAAAAGTTCAGAGGCAATCTCAAGGGCTGCTGAGTGCCAAGATAGGATGTTTGAAAGGTCCACCTCAGTACTATGGAGCTTCATCTCAGTTAGAATACACACAGGAAAGCCTCTAGACTTCACTCCTCACACGCTCCCCATGATCTGTCCATGCCACCTCATGCCTCTTCACCCACACTCAAGTCCCTCCATGTCACGTTATGGCACCGCCATGTCCATTACGTAAGACCATAAGATGTAGGAGTTGCATTAGACCATTCGGCCCATTGAGTCTCCTCCATCATTTGATCATGGCTGATACATTTTTCGACCCCCTCCTTCTGCCTTCTATCCATAATCGTTGATCACCTACAAACTCATTTACCTTGTTTGGTATACCGCCTGCGTTTAAGTACAACATGCTCAGTCCTGCTCCGAATGGCCCCCTTGTCCCCTTATCTGCTGTTTAAAGCCCTGTCCATAGCCCTAGTTCTGCGATTTGCTGAGATTGTAGTCTCAGTATGATTCAGGCGGAGCCCATGCCATGGAACAGCTCCCTCTTTCCCCAGCAGTAATGCTAATGTCCCATAAACTTGAACCTATTTCTCTGACGCCAACCTTTGAGCCACACATTTATCTCTTTAATCTTGTGGACCTTGTGCCAATTCGCTCATGGTTCTGGTAGTAATCCAGAGATTATTGGCTTTTTGGTTCTGTTTTTCAATTTAGCCCAGTAACTGCTCATATTCTGTCAATAGGACCTCTTTCCTCTTTCTACCTCTCTCTCATTGTGTACCTACCTGTATTATCTACCTACATATGTGGACCACAATAACTGAATCTTTCCCTTCCTACCCCAAGTTCCTCTGCAGCCCAGATGAGATGTTCTGAACCGGAGCACTGGACAGCTAACACAGCCTTTGGGACTCTTGATCACCGGCTATCCAGATCTGATAAAACTCAATAATGAACATAGAATGTGTTAAATGTGCTTTGTTAAAAAATGCCCTTTCACAGCAGGTCAATAAGTGTATCAATCATCCAGATTTTTTAAAGTAGACGCATTTGAAACCTCTTTGTACTGTGTAAATAAAGATTCTCCTGTTCACAAAACTGTCAATCAAGAAATGTTTTCTTTGAGGGTCAGCTGTTTCAATAGTCCGATGGATGTCTGGGTTCCAAGCCAAACTCAATATTGATGGGCTGAGTGGGTGGCAGAGATTGGCATGGGGATGTTCAATACCTTTTGAAATTATTTTTTTTAAAGATTCCATCATCCAGACTATACTTCATAACATCTTCTAGTGCCATGAACCATGAGTTCTTTCAAAGCTTGCTCCACTTACTAAAAATTGCAGGTGACTGGGAAAATCCCCACAGTAGAGCTGGCCAGGCTGGGAAAGTAATGTGTGAGCTGACAACCTGAACCAGTCTGCACCTTTAGTTGGTCCTAGCGAAAATTAGAAACCCCGGGTGAATACATGGTTAGATATTCATCTCAAAAACAAAATGACATTAAGATTTCGAACAGACTGATTTATTCTCAGACTGCTGCCAGGAAACCAAATGCAGTCAGTAGCAGGAGATTGGAGTTTGGAGGGGTCAAAGGCAATGGATTCAATCTAGAAAATATTTAAATTGGAAAATTCCTTCTCATCAAATACTGAATGTCTGATAAGCAGTCTGATAATTTAACAACTGCAGCAGAGTGAAGTGCTGTGATAGTGAGATAGGGCTGAGTGTCAGCAGTGTTGATATGAACACTAACATTGTTTTCAGATAATGTTGTGAGGCTGGGGGTGATGCAGCATGTATATGAGAATTGTTTTTATTCATTCATGGGATGAGGACATCGCTGGCTAGGTCAGCATTTATTGCCCATCCCTAATTGCCCAGAAGGCAGTTAAGAGTCAACCACATTGCTGTGGGTCTGGAGTCACATGTAGGCCAGACCAGGTAATGATGGCAGTTTCCTTCCCTAAAGGACATGAGTGAACCAGATGGGTTTTTCTGACAATCGAAAAATTCAACCGTCTACCATGGGTTCCCAGAACATTAGCTGGGTCTCTTGATTAACAGTCTAGAGATAATACCACAAGGCCATCACCTCCCCATATAGGAGGGAACTGAGGTTCGATCCTCAGGAAACCCTGGAGGTAATGGAGCAGGAACAGGAAAAGTAGTTGCAAGTGATGCTCTGGATACACTTAGATAGATAAGAATGGATGAAAGAATGATAGTGAGAGCTGGACAAACCTCTGAAGAAGCTGCAGCTCATTGTAACACAACTGCAGAAGAACCAGCAAACTTTCTCCTTCTAGAATTCAAAATGCAAGTAGATCAATCATGAATATACTAAATGATAGATCAGGCTTAGCAGGCTGAATATCCAAATTCAGCTTCAAATACATATGTTCGCCCACTTTCATAAGAAGTCCAAACAAGACTGTCAACTTAATTAGTATGCACTTACAAATGGCCTGCTGGTCTTATTTATCTATTGGAAAAGTTAGTTTTTACACTGATTGCAGATCTGCAGAGTCATGTATCAGATAAACCAAGAGTATTCAAGTTCTCAGGAATTAAAATCTTTTTGAATTTGTGCGATCCCTTGGCTCAGTGATTGCCACTAATGAGAATCTGGTCTAGTGGAGAAGCTGCTGTGCATAATTTTAGGTCCATTTCCATCATAAAAGCAGGACAGGGAGTCCTTCAGTGACATCTCCACAAAATAATTCAGCTTCAGAAGACCAGAGTAGAGAGGAGCCCATGAGGAAAGGTCAGCCTGTCCTGTGGTCATACCACATCTGGGGTTGGGTAGCGGGAGAGGAGGAGCAAGGGAACAGTCACCTCTATGTTTTTCTTTTCAGCAGCCATCTACATCTCAAAGCCAAGAGCATCATGTAGAGATGCTAGAAGAAGGAAGGGGAAACTCACAAGGTTACAAAGGACAGGCTTAGCAAGAGCAGCAAATAATTATGAATTATCATAAATTACTTGATGCAATTATTGCTTATTGTTTGTTTCCCTTGAATTACACTGGGAGCAAAATAATGTGCTGATATCGATTATTAAGACTTGACGAAGAGTTTTGCAGAGAAAGGATTTTTCTTAAACCATAGAGAGTCTTGTCTGAGATAGATAATTGATGGGCTGTGACTTCCAAATAATGGCACTCTATTCACCTGTGAAGGTGTGACAAATGAGTCTGTTTCTCAGTGGTCTGGCAGTCATCAGTTTACCTGCTTCCTATTCTTCATGGGTCAAGTCCACATTATCAGCAATGTTATCAACAGACTCTCACGTTTCCTCTACCATCATTCTTTTCCTTGCTACACAATTCTGAAACACACAACGTGCAGTGAAATGGCGCTGGACAAATACTGCAAGGCACACATTGTCTAAGCAAACCTTTCTTTCAGCATCCTAATTTGTTGGTTAATTCTTAACCTTGCCTGCTTCATAGTAGCATTCCTCCATAACATTGATAGTCCCACAGAAGCAGTGGATATTATAAGTCATCTAATGACCAACCTGGGCTTTGTTTCAGTTGTTGAAATATTGCTGATATCCTGGAATGACAAAATATAATTGCATCACACCACCAAGCATAAAATAGAAACAGAAAATATTTTAGTAAAATATTGAAAATATTTAACAAGTCTGGTAGCATCTTTTGAGAAAGAAACACAATTAATATTACAAGGTATATATCAGTATATATCAGGCCTTATATCAGTAGTTAAAAATGTTTGAGAGGTAACAAGTTTTAAAAAAGGGCACAGAATAGGAGGGGAAAATTGTGAATTTATTCAAATGACTGTCATATTTAGTGAATGGGATTAATTGCAGTTCATTTGGATATTGGAGTTTTTAGTTACAGGGAAATGGAGATTGAAGGGAACATCAACCCCGTCTGGTTTGCAGAATTCAACCAGTTTTAAAGATTTTATTTGTACAGTACCTGAACATATAACACTGTTTCTTCACTGGGTAAGAATGTTGGAACTCTCTTTATAACAGCATTGGAGGGCTACTACAGTGTCATTACAAAGACTCAATGGTTCAAGGTGAATACAAATTGCTTCTGTTGTCCATGAACCACAAACAACCGTTTTCAAAGGCTCACTTTTCGAATGGTCACGAGCTGAATGAGATTGTATGTGGAAAGCTTTGGAAATAAGTTTGGATTGGATGGCATGTATTGGAAAATGCTGTTGACCTTGATGCACAGAAAATTTTTGCATATTCTCTGTCCTGAATGGAAAGTAATTTATTTCAAGAGAGTTACTGTGCTAAAACCTGGGAGACTTCCACTTTACATCATTTCCCAGACTGAGGAAGTAGAAGAGCAGCAGGAGGCTGTATGGGAAGATTAATAAAACAGGCAGCGCAAAGTGTGAGTCATAGCATCTCAGACTTTACATTCGGCAACCAGTATTGACAGAGGTACGGCTTTTAGCAACTTACCTTAGGAGTTCTGGTAGCTGCATTTTAATTATGAGACTTTGTAAGAGCTGATTATTGCTACAGACAAATCTGCAACCAATCTCCAAACCACAGATGGGTCTCCCTGTTGGCAGCTCTCAACCTTTATGCCATTGGTTCATTCTAAAGAGCAACAGGGGCATTTTGTTTTTTTTTTGTGATCCACCATTTGACTGTGCCCTTCCCTACAAGACAATCATCAATCCTACCATGGACAGACTTAATATATACAATTTTGTGACTGAGATACAGTGCCTTTAGCAAAGGAGTCATGAGAGGAACAAATTGCATACTTTAAATAAATAATAAGCACTTTCAGTTGGCTTCACAAAATATATTATTCAAAGGATCATTAGCTTCATCATCAGTGCTCATTCCCCATGGAGCCTTGTTCAGCCAGCTGTAATGTAATGCAGGTGACTTAAGGTATGCTGTACTGGGACACTGCTAATCAGTATTGGGAAAAACTCCCTGCTGAAAGGGAGAATGCAGTAACATTGTATTTGCAATCTGTTATTTGCCGAAATAAACTTTTTGATTTTTAATCAAATTTAAAGATAACTTAGAACTCCATGATAGAATTACAACTTTTTTTTATATTACCACGTCATTTTTATATTACCCCCAAAGTAGGCCATTCAGCCCATCATATCTGTGTCCTCTCTGAGAAAGTTACATTCTGACTTCTAAATCCATTCCCCTTCCCCATACTTGGATACATTTTTCTTTCCAAAACTTTCAACAGCTTCCCTTTTAACCGATGTAGGCTTTGCTTCTGCAGCACAGTCTTTTTTTCTGAAAAGTCGGACGTTTTATTACTTCTATTAATAATTGTTTTAAAAGGGAATCCTCCAGTCCCTGGCTCAGTAAAAATAGATTTTCCCAGTTATCATACTGAAGTCTTTAATAATTTTGAATACAACTGTCAGACCATGTCTTAAACTCCATTCTCCCATTAAGTGAATAGGAGCAAGAGTATGCCGTTCAACGTCATAACAAAATCCTTTAGTTCCTACGAATCTCAGAGTAAATCTTTTCTGCAGCAGCACAATAGCCTTGGTGTATTTCCGGAATTTAAGTCACCAGAACTTTACACAATGGGCACCACAACTTATTTCAAGAACAACAAAGATAAAAGGCCATAATATCACCAAAAAATTAAATTGCCCACAGTTACGAGATGGAAGGCAAGACTGGTGAAAAAATTGAGAAGAACGAGACAACACTGGTTTAAGATAATTGGCAAGATAAACATGGCAAAATAAAGGGAGAGTTTTTTTTTTCAATAGTTAGTGGTTACAATCTGGAATGCACTGCCCGTGAAAGTGGTGGGTATAGGATCAATTGAGGCTTTCAAGATGGAATTGGATTGTTCACCCCCTGATAAAGGCTGAGGTCCTTAATCTTGGGAGCTTGGAGATCCTGGTTCTCAAATATTTTTATCCTCTGTTGGCTTAAGACTGACCTGGCATATTGGAAGTGAAGATGAATTTTGTTGTCTGTGTCTGACTTCATTGAGAGAAGGCTCCAAAAATATGGAAAATGATTCATATTTTCCAGCATCTTCAGCTGAGGATCTTAATTGAAGGAGGGTGGTACTGTGCTGGGGGTATTATTAGAAGCAGACTCTAAATTTCCAGGCATTTAGCAAAAACCCTATTTTCTTTTGTGCTTCTTTGACAATGACTCAGTTTCTGGGTGAGAATACAAAATAAAAGTGTCAGCTGCAATGATTAAGAGTCCTGGGTTGTGTTTTAGATTGAAGGTGATCTAGGTTCAAGTTTCTTGTCTATCTGTCCCGTACATCATCTGCATATTTGTGGGTAATTTGCTGAAGGTGAGCAGCAGTGTTACAGTGAAGAAGATAAAGAGAGTTGATTAAACAACATGGCCTTCACTGAGATAGGGTCTACAATGAATCTGTTGATGAGAATCATACTTTGTCTGTCATTGTGGATTAGGCACAGGATAGAAACAGATTTCTGATAGCTAACAAATTTCTGAGTGTAAACAAATTTGAGGTGGATACTCTATAACTCTTCAAGTTTGACATAAAGATCTAGTTAAGATTGATAAAAGCCACATGTAATAGTTGGTGCTATTATTTGCATTTTTATGGGATGAGACTGTTGAGAAGGCTCCTTGCAATGATATTCCTGTGGCAGACAATGGGGGTAGTTACCACAATCAGATGTGTCTCCCTTCCTGAATATCTTCACATGGGATCCACAGTGAGCTGGTAAAGTGGCTATAAAATTGACTTGGCCATAGAAGACAGCTGTTAACTCTGGCAGATGGCAGTTAATTCTCCTGTCTTTGGCCAAATGCCCCTTCTTTTATACCCTTAATGACATATCAATTTCTTACAATAGGATTGGTCTTATGTTGTCAAAACTATCAGATTTAAATTTAATTGGTTTTGGTATCTAAGTATCTGGTTCAAATTTATTGGCTAAATCAAAATTTGTTGCCTTGGTATCAAAACTAAGCTGCTGTTTGGCGTACTAATTGTACGGCCTTTTGATGCAATTTTTTCAATTCAAGTGCTCTCTGTACTTGCAGACTTTCAAGCTGCTCACAGACTTTTATTTGAATCTCTAAGCACAGAAAAAGCACATCATCTTTTAAAGGGAACATGCAATGCTTTCCCCCTTAGCATTTCACAAACACCAAATTCTAACTTCCTACCTCCCAAACCACAAGTACTCCACCCAACTTCGCAACAGAGGTGATGCATGTTAGCAAGTCAAATCCTAGAGGGGAAGTATACAGTAAGTGGCCCGACCCTTAGGGTATTGATACACAGCGAGATCTTGGGATGCTTCATCAGCTGGGGTATTGAGTATAAAAGTTCGCAAATTGTGTTGCAGCTGCATAAAACTTTAATCAGGCCACGTTTGGAGTGTTGTGTTCTGTTCTGGTCTTATAGGAGGATGTGAAGGTTTTGGAGAGGGTGTGAAAGAGGTTACCAAGATGTTAGATAACAAGGTGTAGAGTGGATGAACACAGCAGGCCAGGCAGCATCAGAGGAGCAGAAAAGCTGATATTTCGGGTCTGGACCCTTCTTCAGAAATTGGGGAGGGAAAGGGGACTCTGAAATAAATAGAGAGAGGGGGAGGCGGATGGTAGGTGGACAAAGGAGCACATAGGTGGAGAGGAGACGGACAGGTCAAGGAGGTGGGGATGGAGCCAGTAAAGGTGAGTGTAGGTGGGGAGTTAGGATGGGGGTTGGTCAGTCAAGTGCAGACAGATAGGTGAAGGAGGCGGGGATGAGGCTGGTAGGTAGGACGTAGGGGTGGGGGTGGGTCAGTGAGGTGAGAGGAGTGGATAGTTGGGAGGAAGGACAGAGAGGTTAGGGAGGCGGGGATGAGCTGGGCTGGTTTTGGGATGAGGTCGGGGGTGGGCAGATTTTGAAGCTTGTGAAGTCCACATTGATACCATTGGGCTGCAGGGTTCCCAAGGAAATATGAAGTGCTGTTCTTGCAACCTTCGGGTGGGATCGTTGTGGCACTGCAGGAGGCCCAGGATAGACATGTCATCCAAGGAGTGGGAGGGGGAGTTGAAGTGGTTCGCAACTTGGAGGTGCAGTCGCTTGTCATGAACCGAGCGGAGGTCTTCAAGCCTCCGCTTGGTTTCCCCGATGCAGAGGAGGCCACATTAGGAGCAGCGGATACAATATGCCACATTAGCAGATGTGCAGCTGAACATCTGTTTAATGTGGAAGGTTTTCTTGGGGCCTGGGATGGGGGTGAGGTGGGAGGTGTAGGGGCAGGTGTAGCACTTCCTGTGGTTGCAGGGAAAAGTGCCGGGGGTGGTGGGGCTAGTGGGGAGTGTGGAGCGAACGAGAGAGTCACGGAGAGAGTGGTCCCTCCAGAAGGCAGATAAGGGTGGGGAGGGAAAAATGTCCTTGGTAGTGGGGTCAGATTGTAGGTGGCGGAAGTGGAGGATGATGCTTTGAATCCGGAGGTTGATGGGGTGATACGTGAGGACGAGGAGGATTCTGTCTTTGTCGTTATTGCAGGGAGGGGGTGTGAGGGATGAGTTGCGGGAAACGCGAGAGATGCGGTCGAGTGCGTTTTTGGCCATTGTGAAAAACGAGGACATCTGGGATGTCCGGGAGTCGAATGCCTCATCTCGGGAGCAGATGCAGTGGAGGCGAAGGAATTAGGAATAGGGGATGGCATTTTTGCAGGAAGGTGAATGGGAGAAGGTGTATTCTAGGTAGCTGTGGGAGTCGGTAGGCTTAAAATAGATATCGGTTTCCAGGTGGCTTCCAGAGATGGAAACAGAGAGGTCCAGGAAGGAGAGAGAGGTATCGGAGATGGTCCAAATGAAATTAAGATTGGGGTGGAAGGTGTTAGTAAAGTGGATGAACTGTTCGAGCTCCCTGTGGAAGCAAGAGGCAACGCCGATACGGTCATCGATATAACAGAGGAAGAGGTGGGGGTTAGGGCCAGTGTAGCTTCGGAAGAGGGATTGTTCCAAGTATCCTACAAAGAGGCAGGCATAGTTTGGGCCCATGCGGGTACCCATGGCCACCCCTTTGTCTGTAGGAAGTGGGATTGGAGTGTTCCAGATATGAAGAGAGGCTAGGAAAAATTGGATTGTATCCATTGGAATGTCAGAAACTGAGGGATAATCTGATAGAAGTATAAAAAAATTATGAGAGACATGGATAGGGTGGATAGTCAGAGTCTTTTTCCTTGAGTGGAAATCTTAAATGATAGGTGGCATGGAATCATAGAATCTGTAGAGTGTGGAAGCAATGCATTCAGCCCATTGAGTCAAACTGACCCTCTGAAGACCATCCCACCCAGATCCACTCCATTGCCCTATCCCTATAACCCTGCATTTCCAATGGCTAGTTCGCCTAGGCTGCCCATCCCTGGACACTACAGGCAATTTAGCATGGCCAATCCACATAACGTGCACATCTTCGGACTGTGGGAGGAAACCGAAGCACCCAGAGGAAACCCAAGGAAACATAGGGAGAATGTATAAACTCCACAGAGACACTCAGCTGAGGTTGAAATTGAACCGTGACCAGTCGTGCTGCCTTGATTTAAAGTGAGAGGAGAAAAGCTTGAGGGAAACATGTGAGGCAATTTTTTTTTATACAGTGTGTGGTAGGTGCTGAAGGCTTGCTGCCAATGGAGATGGTTGAAGCAGAGATAATAGTAAAGTTTAAGAGGCATTTAGACAGACACATGAACGGGCAGGGAATGGAGGATACAGGCCACGTGCAGGTAAATGGAATTAGTTTAGAATATTATCATGGTCAGCACAGACATGGTGGACTAAATGTCCTGTTCCTGTGCTGTACTGCTCTGTGTTGGTCTATTCTCACAATCACTCCTTTTCCTAAGTGAGATTTGAGAGGTTGTGCAACTATTCCAAGATAGTACCTCCATTGTGATTCAAAATTTTAGCTGCGATTCCATCTCCTCCAGAGTCATTGTTGCTTTTCAGATGTGGGATGGCCTTTTCAACTTCTCTCCAGACCCAGGTTGGTACCAATACTGAACTGGATTGGCATTAAGGAATACAGATAATGGCTGTCGTCAAAAAATGAGTTTCAGTTGAGGAATTCTGCAAAAAATTGTTTCCAGCATTGACTGGCTCTTCTTTATCAGTTCCCATCTATGCTTGTCTGTCTATGCAGTGGACTTTTGAAGACTTGAGCCATGGATCATCTTAACAGCACTGATTTGATTAGAGTTGATTTGATTTATTTATTGTCATACGTACCTAAGTACAGTGAAAAGCTTTGTTTACGAGCAGTACAGGCAGATCATAGTAAGCAAGGACATACAGATCATAGGATGAAAAAAAATCTTAAACATCACTAGGCAAGATCAACATTAGCAGGATCAGTATTATTTGAAGTTAGAGAGTCCATTCAGCAGACTAATAACGGCAGGGAAGAAGCTATTCCTGAACCTGCTGGTGCATCTATTCAATCTTCTGTATCTTCTGCCTGACAGAGATGGTTGTAGGAAATCATTACCAGGGTGGGATGGGTCTTTGATGATGCTAGCAGTCTCTCCGCGGGAACGGGCCATATAAAGGGAATCCATGGATGAAGGTTGTCTTCCGTGATGGTCTGGGCTGTGCACACCACCTTCTGTAATTTCTCACGGTCCTGGGAAGAGTAGTTACCATACCAGGCCGTTATGCACCCGGATAGTATGCTTTTGATGATGTATTTGTAGAAGTCGGCAAGGATCTTTGCGGTCATGCCAAATTTCCTGAGCTGCCCGAGGAATAACAGACATTGTTGTGCCTCTTGACCATCGAATCTATGAGGGAAGTCCCGGACAGGTTGTCAGTTATCATCACTCCAAGGAACTCAATGCTCTCCACCCTCACAACGTCTGCTCCATTGATGTAGATGGGGGCATGTTCTCCTTCCTTCTTTCTGAAGTCAATGATCAGTTATTTACTTTGGCTGACACTGAGAAAGAGGTTGTTCTCACTGCACCACATAACCAAACCTTTGTCTCCTTTCTGTATTCTGATTCATCATTGTTTAACATCTGTCCTACCATGGTCGTGTCGTTAGCAAACTTGCAGATGGCATTTGTTTGGAATTTGGCTACACAGATGTGGGTGCACAGGGAGCATAGTAGGGGGCTATGTATGTATCCTTGAGGACTCCAGTGTTGAGTGTTATTGTGGAGGAGGCGCAGTTGTCTATCTTTACTGATTGCTGTCTATGGATCTGGAAGCTGAGAATCCAGTTGCAGAGGGCAGAGCTGAGACAAAGGTCTCAGAGTTTTGAGATCAGTCTGGAGGGGAGAATGGTGTTGAAGGTGGAGTTGTAGTCGAAGAACAGGAGTCTGACATAGGTGTCCTTGTCCAGATGTTCCAGGGGTGAGTGCAGGGCAAGGGAAATTGTGTCCGCTGTGGATCTGTTGCATTGGCAAGCAAATTGTAGGGGATCGAGGCAGGCTGGGAGACTAGAGTTAATGTGGGCCATGACCAGCTTCTCGAAGCATTTCATGATGATGGAGGTTAGAGCCACTGGGTGGTAGTCACTGAGGCACATTGCGTGTGGTTTCTTTGATACTGGGATGATGGTGGTCTTCTTGAAGCAGGTGAGGCCTACGGTTTGTAGGAGGGAGAGGTTGAAGATGTCGGTGAATACCTCCACCATTTGGCCCACAGGATCTAAGTGCTCAAGCAGGCACACCATCCGGGTTCATCGCTTTCCTTGTGTTGACTTTCAGGAAGACTGATCTGAGGTCTGCAGGGGTGACAGTGTACAGAGGTGCATCCCAGGCTGTCAAAAGAACAAAAGAACAAAACAGAAGTACAGAGACAGTAGGAACTGCAGATGCTGGAGAATCTGAGATAACAAGGTGTAGAGCTGGATGAACACAGCAGGCCAAGCAGCATCAGAGGAGCAGGAAGGCTGACGTTTCGGGCCGAGAACTTTCTTCAGAAATGGTGGAGGGGATGGGGTTTCTGAAATAAATAGGGAGAGAGGGAGAGGCGGACAGAAGATGGATAGAGGAGAAGATAGGTGGAGAGAAGACAGACCGGTCAAAGAGGCGGGGTTGGAGCCAGTAAAGGTGAGTGTAGGTGGGGAGGTAGGGAGGGGATAGATCAGTCCAGGGAGGACGGACAGGTCAAGGGGGCAGGATGAGGCTAGTAGGTAGGAGATGGGGGTGGGGCTTGAGGTGGGAGGCAGGTTAGGTGGGAGGAAGGGATAGGTGGGAGGAAGGACAGGTTAGGGAGGCGGGGACGAGCTGGGCTGGTTTTGGGATGCGGTAGGGGGAGGGGAGATTTTGAAGCTGGTGAAGTCCACATTGATACCATTGGGCTGCAGGGTTCCCAAGCGGAATATGAGCTGCTGTTCCTGCAACCTTCGGGTAGCATTGTTGTGGCACTGCAGGAGTCCCACGATGGACATGTCGTCTGAGGAATGGGAGGGGGGAGTTGAAATGTTTCGCGACTGGGAGGTGCAGTTGTTTAGTGCGAACCAAGCGTAGGTGTTCTGCAAAGCGGTCCCCAAGCTTCCGCTTGGTTTCCCTCCGAGCGTAGGTGTTCTGCAAAGCGGTCCCCAAGCAGGAACAGCAACTCATATTCCACTTGGGAACCCTGCAGCCCAATGGTATCAATGTGGACTTCACAAGCTGCAAAATCTCCCCTCCCCCTACCGCATCCCAAAACTAGCCCAGCTCGTCCCCGCCTCCCTAACCTGTCCTTCCTCCCACCTATCCCCTCCTCTCACCTCAAGCCCCACCCCCATCTCCTACCTACTAGCCTCATCTCGTCCCCTTGACCTGTCCGTCCTCCCTGGACTGACCTATCCCCTCCCTACCTCCCCACCTACACTCTACTGGCTCCATCCCTGCCTCTTTGACCGGTCTGTTTCCTCTCCACCTATCTTCTCCTCTATCCATCTTCTTCCGCCTCCCCGTCTCTCCCTATTTATTTCAGAAACCCCTTCCCCTCCCCCATTTCTGAAGAAGGGTCTAGGCCCGAAACGTCAGCCTTCCTGCTCCTCTGACGCTGGTTGGCCTGCTGTGTTCATCCAGCTCTACACCTTGTTAAAACAGAAGTACAGTACAGGAACAGGCCCTTTGGCCCTCCAAGCCTGTGCTGATCATTATGCCCTGACTAAACTGAAAAACAAACCTTCTGCCCTTATTCGGTCTGTATCCCTCTATGCCCTCCCTATTCATGTGACCATCCAGACACCTCTTAAATGTCGCCAACATGCCCGCTTCCACCACCTGCATTCCAGGCTCCTATCACTCTCTGTGTGAAAAAAACTTTCCTCGCACATCTCTCTTAAACTTTTGCCCTCTCACCTTGAACCTGTGCCCCCTTGCAATTGAAACTTCAGCCTTGGGAAAACGTCTCTGACTATCCATGTTTCTCGTAAATTTGTAGACCTCTATCAGGTCTCCACTCAGCCACTGTCTTTCCAGTGAAAACTATCGTAGTCTTTTTAACCTTTCCTCATAGTCAATGCCCTCGAGACCAGGCAACATCCTGGTGAGCCTTCTCTACACTTTCTCCAAAGCTTCCATGTCTTTCTGGTAGTGTGGCGACCAAAACTGCTTGAACCGAGCATAGAAAATATTGAGCGCATCAGGGAGGGATATGTTTCTGTTGCTATCTTGCTCTGCTTCATTTTGTATCCCGTAATGTTGTTTAGGTCTTGACAAGGTAGTGGGAGTCTGTTTGGTTAGTTGGGGTCTCTAACTTGTCCGGTACTACCTCTTGACATCCCTGAGATCATATCTGTATTTTATGTATTGATCTGGGTTGTCCGACTTGAATGCTGCACGTCTGGTCTTCAGTAGGGAGTAGGTTTCCTCGTTCATCTAACATTTCTGGTTGGGTAACCCGCAGATTGACTTTTCTGGTGCACAGTCCTCCACACATTTGCTAATGAAGTCTGTGATAGTGGTGGCATACTCATCTAGGTTTTCCACTGAGGACTTGAATACGGTCCAGTCTGATTCTAAGCAGTTCTGGAGATGGTCTTCTGCTGCTTTGGACTAGCATTGTACTTCTTTTTGTGAAGGGTCCTCCCGTTTCAGCTTCTGCTTGTAAGCTGGGAGGAAGAACACAGTGTTGTGATCCGATTCTCTGAAGTGTGGGCAGGGGATGGAGTGGTAGGCATCTTTGATGGTTATGTAATAGTGGTTCAGGGTGTTTGATCCTCTAGCAGGGAAGGAGATGTGTTGGTGGTACTTTGAGAAAGCCATGCATGCCATTAGGGTCAAACAGTTCTTGGATCGCCTACCTCTTCCTACATATTTGATCGATGGATCATGGGCTTTACAGAACACCAATGCTTTCTGATGCCTGAAGGACTGGTGCTTTCCTCTTGATGATTCTCTCCATTGTTTTTTTGTTGCAAAATCACCATACAAAATGGAACAAGCTTTGAACAGATCTAGAAACTTGAATCAACGTTTTGTGTCCAATGATCTTTTTTGCATTTCTCTAGAACTTTCTGTCTTTGTCACATGTTCGGGCATGTACATTCTACCATTATCATCAAGACAGGAGATTGATCCGAGTTCAATGACAGGTGAGGGGTGGCACGCCAGGAACAATCTGGTAAAGCTAAAACACATAACTATTTGCATGACAAACAATGTGCCACAAACAGGGTTAACTATCCCATATCCAATTGATCAGAACTAAGCTCTGTAGTCCTGCTGTATCCAGATAAGAATGGTGCACAATTAAACAATTAAATGGAAGGAAGAGGTGATTCAACAACTATTCCCATCTTCAATAGTGCTAAAGACAAAGGTGAAACTTTTGCATACGTCTTGATTCAGAATTGCTAAGTGGTTAATCCATATCAGTATCCTTCTGAGATCCCTAGCATTATAGATCCGCAGCATCAACCAATTCAATTCACTCCACGTGGCTGAAGGTCCTTTTGACATTTCCTTTCTTTCAACCATGCCATTATTTGCTTCCTTCAACCCCATATAATCTTTGTGTTGACTATCAATGGTTTGCAACAATTTATCATGCTTTAAAATTGGTCAACATCTCCTTTAATCAACAAACGTATCCAACATATTTAAGTGCTACATTCTAAATTGTACTGTGAGCCATTGAGTCTTCAAATTTCTGATTTTCGCACTGTCTCCTTTTTCTATGCAGTCAGATTGCCTGCACATTCCACCAACTGGGTTGTGAGTTCATTTATGCAATATTCAAGTTCTCACCCTCTGGTGCAAACAGTTAATATCTGGCCCCAGTATGTCTTGTGCAGGAAATGCAATATCAACCTTGTATTTGTGATTATCCAATCCAATCTCATTTAATTTATTCAGCATATTGTGCTTAATGATCAATTGATCTAAAAGAAATATTCTGTGTTTTCATTCCTTATTGAGAATACATTTCTGACAGAGATTTACTCAATACGCTACTCATAATAATAAGCAAACAGCTCCCTCTGTACACACAAATGGAAATTTCTCATTTCTGATCTAATGGATTATATAATGACAATAACGGGCAAGAGGGAGAGGTGAATTTAATTATTTTTACAGTTCTCTTCTGTGCATCACGGAGGTATTTTTAAATTTATTTTCTTACTATTCCCTTTTGAAATAGGCCACGGTGTATTTCTCCATCTTATTTTTATCCATTCACAGGACATGGGTGTTGCTGGCTAGATCCACATTTATTGATCAGCTCTAATTGCTCAGAAGGCAATTAAAAGTCAACTACATTGCTGTGGGTCTGGAGTGACAAGTAGGTCACACCATGTAAGGATGACAGTTTCCTTCCCTAAAGAATATTCGTAAACCAGATTTCTTTCCCCCCAAAAAATCAACAATGGTTTTTGGTCATCATTAGGCTCTTAATGCCAGATTTCTATTGAATTCAAATTCCACCATCTGCAATGTCTGGATTTGAACCAGGATCCCCAGAACATTACCTGGGTCTTAGGATTAATAGTCAATGATAATACCATTAGGCCATTGCCTCCCCTGAATACTGTTTGTGATATTCATTTAAAAAAATAATTAACCACCATAAATTCCTCAGGGGAGAAAGCAAACGTAACAGCCTGGTAGAGCAACTGCTCTTTCTAGGACCATAAGAAACTGCAGGAGGTTGTGTGCACAGCCCAGACCATCACACAAGCCAACCTCTCAACCATGGACTCCATTTGTAATTCTTACTGCCACAGAAAGTCTGCCAACATCAAAGACTACTCCCACCTCATTAATGCTCTCCAAAACCTCTTCTGTCAGGCAGAATATACAGAAGCTTGAAGACATGCATCAACAGTTTCAAGAACAGCTTCCTCCCTGCCATTATTATACTGATGAATGGACTCTCTAACTTCAAAAAATGTTGATTAATGACAGTTGGTAAGACCTACCGATGCTGGAGTCAGAGATAACACAGTGTGGAGCTGGAGGAGCACAGCAGGACAGGCAGCATCAGAGGAGCAGGAAAGCTGACGTTTCGGGTCAGGACCCTTCTTCACTCTTCTGATGTTACCTGGCCTGCTGTGTTCCTCCAGCTCCACACTGTGTTATCCTTGATTTTGCTAACACTGATCTTGCTTTGCGCACCTCCTGTGCAGTGTAACCTGTATATGTTGCTCAGTCTAAGCACCCTTTGATCTCCATGTCCTTGCTTGATATAATCTGCCTGTACTGCTCACGAAACAAAATTTTTCACTGTACCTAGGTACATGAGACTATAATAAATCAAATCAAAATTAGGATTTATTCAATATCATAGGGAATAGTTCTCAATACACATTCACACACACACGCATATCCAAGGAAGAAACAAGTGAAAAGACTTAAGAGTGGCATGGTGGCTCAGTGGTTAGCACTGCTGTCTCACAGCATCACAGATCCAGATTTGATTCCAAAAGGCTGAATGTCTATTGGAGTTTGCACATTCTGCCTGTGTCTGTGTGGGTTTCTTTCAGGTGGTCTGGTTTCCTCCCACAGTTCAAAGATGTGCAGGTTAGGCAGATTGGCCATGCTAAAATTGTCCTGTAATGTCGATGGAATGTACAAGCTAGGAGGATTAGCCAAGGCAAATGCAGGTTTATGGGGATAGGCAGTGAGGTGGGTCTGGATGGGATGTTCTTCAGACGGTTGGTGCAAACCTGATGGGCCAATTGGCCTGCATTTTCTTAATGTTTTGGCAAAGATCTGTAGCTCGGGTTGTGGGTAAGGTTGTTGATTTGCTTGCTGAGCTGGCTTGTTTTTGTTTAGACATTTCGTCACCATGCTAGGTGACATCATCAATGGAGCCTCTGATGAAGCAATGTTATTCTACTTTGCTTGGAATTTATACTGTTTGGTCTGTTATGGTTAGTACTGTCATTTTCAGTTTTCATCTGTATGGGTTTATATATGAGGTCCAATTCTATATGTTTGTTGATTGAAGTATGTTGGAGAACCATGCGTCTAGGAATTCCCGCGCGTGTCTATGTTTGTTTTGGGTTACTATGGTTACCTTGCCCCAGTTAAACTGATGGCCTTCATTGTCTGAATGTACGGATATTAAGGAGAGTTCATCGTGCCGTTTTGCTGCTAGCTGATGTTCATGTATTCTGGTGGCTCGTTTCCTTCCTGTTTGTCCGATATAATGTTTGTGGCAGTCATTGCATGGTATTTTGTAAACCACGTTGGTTCTGCATGTTGTGGGAATGGGGTCTTTAATCTTCGTGAGTGTTTCATCTGCAGGTGCCTACAAAACAGACAACAACAGGAGCACATAGTACACCCTAACACACTGGCTACACTGCCCTACATCAAGAACATATCAGAACTGACCACGAGACTCCTAAGACCACTAGGAATCATGGTAGCCCACAAGCCGTTAGTCACTCTATGACAAACACTCACATGATACAATACAATAAAAAACTGTTGTGCACTTTTTTGAGATACCTTATCCTTCCAGAGTGATTTGACATAGACTATCTACTCTTCAGGACCAGAGGTGATGGATCCAAACTGGCATTGATTGAAATTTCCATCAGTATGACCAAAAAACATTACTCAAAAGTGTTATCTTGACTTTTGAGGCATTGGTAGGTTTTCTCATATCTTTCACCAGTGGCAACTGTTTCTCCCTTTCTGCTCTGTATCGATCTCTTATGATTTTCAAAATCTCTATTAAATTTCCTCTCAACATTTTTTTCTTGAAGGATAACAACTTCAGTTTTTTCCAATCTATCTGAAACATTCTTCTGAACATTCTTCTGAATCTTTTCTACACAATCTCTAAGCTTCACATCATTCTTAACATCATTCTCATCCAAATGAAGCCAAAACAATGTGTTGTACAGGAATTTCATTAGATTCTTATCGTTATATCCTATACCCCTATGTATAAAGCCCAGGATCCTGCATGCTTTATTAACCAATCTTGAAACCTGCTCTACTACATTCAGTGATTGATATCTATTTGCATCCAGGTCCTATTACTCCTGCAAGCCTGTTAGAATTGTAGCCTTATTTTATATTTTATATTACTAAATTAATCACATATACTTCTTTGCATTAAATTTCATCTTAATAATTTTTTTTACTCTCACATGACTGTTTCTGGTAGTCCACATGGATTTGGCAAACACTCAAGTGGTTTGAGTATATCTTGGGAGAGAATGAAATGGGCCTGGAGACAGGATAGTTTTTACACTCTGCCATATATTGGTCAGAAGGAGACATGAGGCAAGAATTTCTGAGACTCATGATTTTATGCTTAGTTTGCCAATACATGTATGATCTTGCCAGTAGAAATTTGAAAACTTGACCAAAATGTATTCAAAGAAAACAATTGGTAAAAGCCAACCACAGCCCACATGGAACACACAAACAACTGGTAGATAATGCAGAGAAATACAAAGAAGCAAATGGTAGCATTCAAAGTGCCACAAGTGATCACAATTAGTGGTTACTTTGACTGAATTGGTACATTCTTTCCAGTGGGTCAGAAAGTTTTTAGTTCAAATTCCACTCCAGATTTGAACACGAAACCTAAACCGGTACTCCGGTACAATACTGAGAGGGTATGGTATTGATAAAGGTTCTGACCTTTTGAGGAAATGTCAAACACAATCTTGAATATCCATGGCACTGCAGGCCAATAAGTAAGAATTCCCTGATGGTTTAGTTAATCTTCGGTAAAAGCTAATATCACCAAACAACTAATTAATAGATGCTTCTTCAGAATGGCAACATGCAAAAAAAACCAGTTACAGAGAAAGTGTGGAATTAAAATAGCCTACACATTTTTTTTCTAATCAAACTTTTGAGATATACTATGACACATCTTTGGAGCAGGTTTGAACCCAGACTTCCTGCATCAGAAGTAGAAAGATAACCATTGCACTGCAAGAGAAATAAGCTTATTGCACCTGGTATTCTAAGTACTAATCAGGTCAGAGACTTCTTAGCTTCCAAGATTAGATGTTTTCAGACTAGCACAGAAGTAAGCATGAATTTGAATAGTAAAAACGGTAGTATTTAAACCTGTGTTTTCATGGCATCAGCATTACTATCTCACCATTTCCCCATCAGTAGACTACACATGCATAGTAAAACTAGCAAATTTATTTCACAAGGGAGAAGAAATAAATTCCATGCTAGATCATTGAGGAAAAAAAAGTTATGAATGGAAAACAACATTCAATTCCAGAGATGGGTAATGAGGAGATGGTTCAACGTTTGGATAAAAATAAAACAGTTGCCTAAGTTTGGAAAGAGGCCCACGAAACATGAACATTGTGTCATTCCTGGTAAAACAGAGAAAAGAAATTGAAAAAAGTATCAAACTCAGAAATCTGAGCGCATAAAGTAGAATATCATGTCAGACAGGGGAGCAGAGGAAAGGTACCACCTGTTAAAACCACCTAAGAAGATGAGTTATTCTGGTATAGTGCAGCACGTTGAAAAATAAACGTTACTGGACAGATATGTGGGAATTAAGTTATATGGCTCCAAAAGGAAAGAAGTGCCATTGAAGATGCATGATTACTCCTCATTTATCATTCCAAATCTGAATGGTTGTAGATATGGAATTTAGGAGAGATGTATTGATAAGGGGATCGAAGGTTATGGGGACAAGGCAGAATAATGGGGTTGAGAAAAATATCAGCCATGATCGAATGGTGGAGCAGACTTGATGCACCAAGTGGTCTAGTTCTGCATCTGCGATAGGGTTAGCATTAGAGTTAGGGTCTAATGGTCTAAGTACACAAAATTCCCCAAACTTCCTGATTTTCCGACCCAGGTTGAGAGAAACCACAGGCCAGGTTTCTCTACAGAACAATAACTACTAATTTTTTTTAATTGTTTGTGGGATGTGGGTCTTGCTGGCTGGGCCAGCATTTATTGACCATCTTTAGTTGCCCTTGAGAATTTGATATTAAGCTACCTCCAGTCCATTTGGTGTAGGTAAACCCATGATGTTATTTTGGAGAAAATTTTACTCAGCAGCGCTGAAAGAATGGAGATATACATCCTGGATGGCAAGTGGCTTAGAGGAAAACTTCACATAGAGTCAGAGAGTCCTACAGCACTAAGACAGGACCTTCAGCCCAAACGGGTCCATGCCGACCAAAATGTCCATCCACGCGAACCTCATCTCCCTGCACTTGGCCCATATCCTTCTAAATCTTTCCTATCCATGTATCCGTCCAAACGCCTTTTCAATATTGTTAATGTACAGTCTCAACGACTTCTGCTGGCAGCTCATTCTTAATGTGTACCACCGTCTGTGTAAAAAGGTTGCCCCTCAGGTTCCCTTGTATTCTTTCCCCTTTTACCTTGAACTGGTGCCTACTCATCCTCAATTTCCCAACCCTGGGAAAAAGACTGAGTGCATTCACCCGATCCATGTCCCTCATGATCTTATACTCTTCTATAAGATCTCCCCTCAGTCTCCGATGCTCTGAAGAAAAAAAGTCTTAGCTTGTCCAACCTCTCCCTATAAATCAGTCTCTTGAGTCCTGGCAACATTCTTGCAAATTTCTTCTGCACTCTTTCTAGTTTAATGGCATCTTTCCTAAAGCAAGGTGGCCAAAACTGAACACGATACTCCAAGTGCGAACTCACCAACATCCTGTACAACTGCAACATAACTTCCCAACTTCTGTACACAATGCTCTGACTGATGAAGGCCAGGGTGTCAAACACCTGCTTCACTGCCCTGCCTACCAGTGACTCCACTTTCAGAGAACCGTGCACCTGCACTCCATGGTCCTTCTGTTCCACTACACTCCTTAAGGCCCTACCTTTCACTGTGAATCTCCTACCTTGATTTGACTTTCCAAAATGCAATACCTCACACTTATCTATATTAAACTCCATGTGCCATTTCTCAGCCCACTTTCCGAGCTGATCAAGATCCTGCTGCAATTTCTGATAAGCTTCTTGACTGTCCAATGATACCACCTATTTTAATGTCATCCACAAACTTACTAATCATGCCTTGTCCATTCTCATACAAATCATTGATATAGGTAACAAACAGCAATGGGCCCAGCACTGACCCCTGAAGCACACCACTAGTCACAAGCCTTCAGTCCGACAAGAATCCTTCCACTATGACTCTCTGCTTCCTACGATCAAGCCAACTGTATATCCAATTTGAGATAGCAGGAACTGCAGATGCTGGAGAATCTGAGACAACAAGGTGCAGAGCTGGATGAACACAGCAGGCCAAGCAGCATCATAGGAGCAGAAAGGTTGACGTTTTGGGCCTAGACCCTTCA
>NC_063332.1:42605752-42626683 GCF_021869965.1 Rhincodon typus | reverse complement strand
GCAGATAAAGGTGGGGAGGGAAAGATGTCTTTGGTGGTGGGGTCGGAAAATGTAACCATCTCTCTTTTACATTCAATGGCACTACCAACGCTGAACACCACCATCCACACCCACCCTATCCCATCACCACCAACATCCTGTGGATTACCATTGAACCAGAAACAAAACTTGTCCAACCATATAAGACTGTGGCTACTAGTGGAGGTCAGAAGCTAGGAATTCTGTGGTGACTAATTTACCTCTTGACTCTCCAAAGCCTGTCCACCGTTATCAAGGTACAAATCACGGTGATAGAATATTCCCACATGACTGGATGAGTGCAGTTCCAATGCTCAAGAAGCTTGACACCATCCAGAACAAAGAATCCACTTGTTCAGCATCCCATCTATCTTTAATGTTCACTGCCTCCATTACATGCACAGTGGCAGCAGTGTGTAGGATCTGCAACATACATAGCTGCTTTGACTGGACTTTTCACATCTGTACCTAGTAGGACAAGGTCAGCAGATGTAGGGAACACCACTCTAAGCTACAATCCATCCTCACTTTGAATGATATCACCATTCATTTGCTATTCAAAATCCTGCAACTTACTTCTTAACATTACTGTGGGTACACTTACCCACCCTGTCTGTGGACCACAGTGTTTGAAGAAAGCACAACATCATCACCTTCTCAAGAGCAATTAGTGGTGGACAATAAATGCTAACATGACCAGTGGTGTCTACATATTATATACAAATGGAAAAAAAAATTCTTGAATTGGATTGTAAACACCTGTAGAATCATAGGTCCAGGTGTTTGTTAAGCATTTTGAGATCTGTTGCTACTGTTATGGACTAGACCAAACCCTCTGCATACATATCAAGGAGATAGCCTAGAGCCTAACTTTTATCTTATTTAAAGGCAATTTTAAGGTGCCATATTCCAGATGTAATTCAATTGGTTACACTATTTGGCTTTAAGCAAAACACACTTTATAATTACCCTATTATTAAAATACAAACAAAAGAAAGAAGAATTGGAATAACTTAACTCTGTTGGAAAACCTAACAGAATACTAGATTATTTAACTACTAAACAGCAACTATTCCAATATAGTAACATCCCATAAACACACCTTGGCAAAGGCAAATTCAGAAATAAATGATTTCACATGCGATATTTCACCAGTCCAAGAGGAAAGAACATCAAGAGAAAATTCTGGGAAAGAGACAGAACTGAAATGTTTTACTGTAGCAGGGATAGATGTATGGCAGCTTCAAAACCCCAACAACTATTGAAAGCTAAATGAACACCTTGGTTCTGTGGGAGCCTGACTCCAACCATTACCGCTGCTTCAACTGTTCCAACTTTAAAAAAAAAACAGGCCTCACAAGCTGTTCACTTCATTGCCTTTGAAAAACATCTCCACTCCTATGGTTAAAAACCTCACTTGAAAAAAAGAACAGGACAAAATACACCTCTTAAAGCCGTAGTATCATCACAATATGTGGTACGGAATTGAATAGGAAATAGCTGAAAGAATGGCTAAGAATTCTGTTTGTGAAAGATAACCAGAAGTCTCCATTGAGCATTACAATGAACTAGGCTTATGACAGGCAACAAACAGGTGTAGCCTTCTGTGAACTATGATAAAAGTGAACTGTGTAAAGTTCAAAGGGGACCTTTGTAAGGCTTAAGTATAAAATCAGATAAGGCAACTAAAATCCTGAAAATACAAAAGGAGAATTCAGGGAAAGATTCAGCTTTCAGTTTAAGAGTTAGAAATTGTTCAGATTGAAACTATTCTGCTAACTGTTGTGTACTAAAGCAGAGAATAAAAAGGGAATGAATCAACATATGGACTGTGATGTTATTTCTGTAAACCATATGTTGCAATCTTATCTAATAGCTACACTTACTGAATGTTATTTTGCACAGATGCAAAGCCTTCAAGTGAAGTAACTAGAAAGTTAAAATGTGCTTGTTTTAGGAGTAGAATAATGGGTAGAATAAGGGTGAAACCAATTGGGAAAAAGCATAAAGCAACACGTAAAAAGACCTGTTGTTTTGTTATTATCCTGTTTTCTGCTGTCGCCAAGACCAATCGAGCCTTCACAGACTTTAAAAATGATTTAGAGTCATATTGAGTATCACCTCTGAACATAAGCATTTATCTGTTACTGGACCATTACAGCACAAGTTAGCCTAACCTGCATGCTTGAAATGCCACAATTAGAAAGCCATTAATAACAGCAATGATCTGTTTCAAATCAAAGTTTAAAGAAAGGGGTCCAGACAAAGAGGTCGCTTTATGGAATTGACTAAGCAATTTTTATTGACAAGCGTATAAGTATAATTCCATTTGCAAACCAACATTATCTTTTGCTCACCATCACTTCTTGAAACTTCTCCACTATCCTACTCCTACCCATTTCCACATCACCCTCACCCCAATCAGCAACAAAACAGGGATTAAAATGAGAGAAAAGGAAGAGTTGTAATTAAACAGCACCTTATATAACTACAGATGTCCCAAAGCACTTTAAAGCCAATTAAGTGGTTTTGAAGCATAACTACAATTATAATATCGTAACTGAAAATGAAGATATCTGACAGTCTCAGTAAATACATTATTTTTGAGGCTGCATTTATAATTGAAGTTGGGTCTGTATAGCTTCAATTGGCACTGATGCTTTATGTAGTTGATATGCTTGAGGTAAGCTTTTCCTTATTCTATGCAATGGAAGGGAATTACTCTGATGTTTGCCTTCCACCTTATTTTTATAATATTTTTCCTTATTGCTTCACTGTGTCGAGTGACTTAGACAACTCATTTCGCAGAACGTTGTGGAGGCCAAGTAGCTGAATGTATTTAAGACAGAGGTAGATAAGTCATAGAGTCATAGAGAAATACAGCATGGAAGCAGGCCCTTCAGCCCAAACTGGTCCATGCTGACCATGCTGCCCACTCAGCTGGTTCCAATTGCCCGCATTTGGTCCATATCCCTCTAAACCCTTCCCGTCCATGTACTTATCCAAATGTCTTTTAAACATTGCGATTGTTCCTGCCTCAAACACTTTCTCCAGCAGCCCATTCAATATATGCACTGCTCTCTGCATGAAGAAGTTGCCCCTCAGGTCCTTCTTAAATCTTTCCCCTCTCACCTTAAACCTTTAGTTTTCAATTCCACATCTCTGGAAAAAAGACTATATGCATTCATCCCATCTATCCCCTTCATGATTTCATACACCTCAATAAGGTCACCCCTCATTCCCCTATGTTCCAAGGAATAAAGTCTTATCCAGGCCAACCTCTCCTTTTAACTTAGGCCTACTAATCCTGGTAACATCCTCGTAAATCTTCTTTGCACACTTTCTAGTTTAACTATACCTTTCCTGTAACAGGGTGACCAAAACTGTACACAACAGTGCAGCCTCAGGAATGACTTATACAACTGTAACATCACGTCCCAACTCCTATACTCAGTGCCTCGACCAATGAGGTCCAGCATGCTAAATGCCTTCTTCACCACCCTGTCTATCTGTGACAATGCTTTTAATGAACTATGTACTTGTACTCCACAACACTCCTCAGGATCTTACCATGTACTATATAAGTCCTACATTGGTTTGACTTTCCAAAGTGAAACACCTCACACTTATCTGTATTATATTGAATTGCATTTGCAAATCCTCAGCCCACTTCGCCATCTGATCAAGATCCCTCTGTAATTTTTGATAACCTTCCTCGTTATCAAATATACCTTGATTAGTAAGGGAATCAAGGCTTACAGGAAGAACGCAGGAGAAAGGATTGAGAAACATATCAGCCATGATCAAATGATGGATATCTTATGTCTTATAGTCTTACGGACAAGGAGTAGAAGTAACTGGATAGTCTTGGTACTTCTGAGGGGCAATGATCAGGTAACAAGGGCTTTTAGACTGTCAGCTTGAAACAGAAGCCTGGAATTAAATTTGAAGGTGGACACTCAGTGATGTAAAATAGGTCGGGAGGTGGCTCTATGTGTAATCTGAGATCTAGATGGGATATCAGGCAGAAGAAGAGGTTTCTGTGAAGAGGTCATCGATCTGAAGGACTTGGTCTTCTCTACCTCTCTTTATTTCATATGGCAAGCTCAAGACAGTAAAAAAAAATCAAAAAAACAGTACAAACACGCCCATATTTAAATTTAAAGCATAAATGGACAAAGAATCAGCAAGATTGTTGAAGAATGGGAATTGGTATGAGACGAGATGAAGTAGCAGTGTTTTGGATGATTTGAAGTTATGGACTAATGACAATGGGAAGTTGTCAGGAAAGCATTGAAGTCTGGAAATGACAGCCATGGACGAGAGTTTCAGCACTGATTAGTAGAGGCAAGGTTGGAGTCAGCAATCTGGAGGTCAAAGTTTGCAGCAGTAGTGACAAGAGTCCACTAACAAAGCTACTTCAAGTCAGTGATAATTCTCATTTTCATTTGAGAAATAATCACTTTCCCCAAGGGAAACATAGGATTTTTGCAGCAGCTATCAGCGTCAAAGAAATAATTGTAAATTGTAAAAATTGTTCAGGTCATATGTCTCAACCAGGAAGCATGAGGCCAACTCATATTTGGGAATTAGGCCTTATTTCATGAGGTTTGTTGAGCTTCCAGGTCATGTGAGGTGTAGGCTGTCCATTTCAGAAGGTGAATTTCAGGCCAGCACCGGTTCTTAGGGATCTGCTGGGTGGGAGTACGATAGCAGAAGGGAGGCAATCCTGTCCAGAAGCGCTTCCTCCTTTTGGATCCAGATAAAATTTAAACATTTAAGAGTTAGCATTTCAGTGATGGCTGCTTCTGAAAATACATCTAATCTGACAGGGTAGTCAGTCCAGTCAATGGTCTCTGAGTTGGACATAAAACAGGAGTTGGTACAAAACTGAAAAAGCCAATTTAACCATAAGACGATCAAATCTTGAAGCAGAATTAGGCCATTTGCCCCGTCAAGACTGCTCTCCATTTCAATCATGGCTGATAAGTTTCTCAACCCCAATCTCCTGCCTTCTACCTGTAACCTTTGATTCCCCAACTACTCAAAAATCTCTCTGTCTGTCTCGAATACACTCAATAACTTGGCCTCCACAGCCTGCTGTGACAACGTGTTCCACAGATTCATCACCTCTGGCTTAAAAAATTCCTTCTCTTCTCAGTCCTAAAGGGTCATCCCTTCACTCTGAGGCTATGACCATGGGTCCTAGTCTGTCCTACTCGTGAAAACATCTTCTCCATGTTCACTCCATCCAGGTCTCTAAGTATCTTCGTCACCTGATGAAGGAGCAGCACTCTGAAAGATTGTGATTTAAGTAAATCTGTTGGACTGTAGCCTGGTTTCATGTGACTTCCGACTTTGTCCACCCCAGTCCAACTCTAACATCTCCACATCACAATCTTCCAAGTTAGGGCTGACCAGAGCCTTATACAGCCTCAACAGTACATCCCTGCTGTTGTACTCTATCCCTCTCCAAATGAATGCTAATACCTCATTTTCCTTCTCAACTGCTGACTGAACCTATATGTTAACCTTAAGAGAATCCTAAACTAGAACTCCTAAGTCCCTTTGTGCTAGAGATTTTTGAAGCTTATCCTGTTTAGAAAATGGCAGCAGCATGGTAGGACGTAATCGGGCTCCTGGCCCATTTGCTTCTTATTAGTAGCCCTGCTGCATCCTCCTTTGTTTTTCCCCTTTTGTAATTTTTTTTTTCAAACGTCAAGTTTATCTTACCCTTTTTAATGGCTTTGCTTGAGGAAGGAGGTTCCGGGAAGCAGCTGCAGTGGAGAATGCAGTGTGGATCCAGCCGTTCCTCATGGCCGCTTCCTGATGTGTCCTTCAACTACGCTGCATCGATGGAGGCTGAAGATGAGATGGGCCCAGGCCTGGAATTCCAATGGTCTGGGTTTCCTTGAGGCTTCTGCAGTGTCTTTGTGGCGACATGGTTGTTCTGGCCTGGCCTGGGATTCCTTTTGGGAGTCCTTTCAGTGGCTGTTTTCATCAGCATCGACCTAGGTCTCTTTGTGGCAGCTTCAGTCGGTCTGTGAATCCATGTGACAATCTCTTCGGCATGTGTCCGGCCCAGGATTCCAATGGTGGGGGAGGCAGGTTTGGGTCCTTGAGCTCAGAGCCAAGAAATGGACTAAGTGGATTTTTTCTTAAATTCTCTTTTTGTATAATTTCTCTTATTATTATATTGTCGTGGAAGGACTGTTATTCTGAACTTTTTATTTCTTTATTTTATCAATTTTTTTTTCCTAAGAATTTGAACTCCAGAATCTGTACCTAGTTATCTTTGTACCTAAGATGGCGCCAAAAGTGGCGACTTGTAAACTTATCACTGTACTCATGTGAGTACATGAGACATTAAAGGTGATTTGTTATCTGCTTCAGGAAAACCAGTGCTTTTTCTTCTATTCATTTGTGGGATTTGGGCATTGCTGGCTGGCCAGAATTTCTTGCCCATTCCAAGTTACCCTGGAGAAGGTGGTGGTGAGCTGTTTTCTTAAACAGCAGCAGTCCCCCTGCTGTGGGTTGACCAACAATGCCATTAGGGAGGGAATTCCAGGATTTTGACCCAGCGCCAGTGAAGGAATGGCGATATATTTCCAAATCAGGATGGTGAAAGACTTGGAGGGGAATTTGAAGGTGGTGGTGTTCCCACACGTCTGCTGCCCTTGTCCTTCTAGAAGGAAGTGGTTGTGGGTTTGGAAGGTGCTGTCTGAGGATCATTGGTGAATTTCTGCAGTGCACCTTGTAGATAGTACACACTGCTGCTACTGAGTATCAGTGGTGGAGGAAGTGAATTCTTGTGGGTCTAGTGTCAATGAAGCAGGCTGCTTTGTCCTGGATGGTGTCAACCTTCTTGAGTGTTGTTGAGGCTGCACTCATCCAGGTAAGTGGGGAGTATTCCATCACACTCCTGACTTGTGCCTTGTAGATGGCGGACAGGCTTTGAGAAATCAGGAGGTGAGTTACTCGCCACAGTATTCCTAGCTTCTGACCTGCTCTTGTAGCCACTGTGTTTACGTGGTGAGTCCAGTTGAATTTATGGTCAATGGTAACCCCCAGGATGTTGATAGTGGGGGATTCAGTGATGGTAACATTATTGAATGTCAAGGGATGGTGGTTAGATTGTCTGTTATTGGTGATGGTCATCGACTGGCATTTGAATGGCATGAATGTCACTTGCCACTTGTCAGCCCAAGTCTGGATATTGTCCAGATCTTGTTGCATGTGAACATGGACTGCTTCAGTATCTGAGGAGTCACAAATGGTGCTGAACATTGTGCAATCATCAGCGAACATCCTACTTCTGACCTTATGATGGAGGGAAGGTCATTGATGAAGCAGCTGAAGATGGTTGGGCTGTGGACACTACCCTGTGGAACTCCTGCAAAGATGTCCTGGAGCTGAGATGATTGACCTCCCACAACCACGACCACCTTCCAAAGTGTCAGGTATGATTCCAACCACTGGAGAGTTTGCCCCCTGACACCCATTGATTCCAGTTTTGCGAGGGCTTCTTGATGCCACACTCGCTTGAATGCAGCCTTGATGTCAAAGGCTGTCACTCTCATGTCACCTCTGGAATTCAGCTCTTTTGTCCATGTTTGAACCAACGCTCTAATGAGATCAGGAGATGAGTGGCCCTGGCAGAACCCAAACTGGGCATCACTGAGCAGGTTACTTCTGAGCAGGTGCTGCTTGATAGCACTGTGGTTGACACCTTGATGATCGAGAGGAGACTGATGGGGCAGTAAATGGCCGGGTTGGATTTGTCCTGCTTTTTGTGTACAGGACATACTTGGGCACTTTTCCACATTGTTGGGTAGATACCAGTGTTGTAACTGTACTGGAACAGCTTGGCGAGTGGAGCGGCAAGTTCTGGAGCCAGTCTTCAGTACTATTGCCGGAATGTTGTCAGGGCCCGTAGCCTTTGCAGTATCCAGTGTCTCCAACCGTTTCTTGATATCACGTGGAGTGAATTGAATTGGCTGAAGACTGGCATCTGTAATGCTGGGGACCACTGGAGGAGGCCGAGATCAATCATCCACTTTGCACTTCTGGCTGAAGATTGCTTCAAAGCTTCTGCCTTATCTTTTGCACTGATGTGCTGGTATTCTTCCATCATTGAGGATAGGTTTATTTGTGCAGCCTCCTCTTCCAGTGAGTTGTTTAATTGTCCACCACCATTCACGACTGGATGTGGCAGGACTGCAGAGGCTAGACCTGATCTCATGGTTGTCAGATTGCTTACCTCTGTCTATCACTTGCTGCTTTCGCTGTTTGGCGTGCAAGTAGTCCTGTTTGGTGGCTTCATCAGGTTGACATCTCATCTTCAGGTATGCCTGGTGCTGCTGCCAGCATGCCCTCCTGCACTCTCCATGGAACTCAAGGTTGATCCCCTGACTTGATGGTAATGGTTGAGTGGGGGATATGCTGGGCCATTAGTTTACAGATTGTACTGGAGTGCAATTCTGCTGCTGTTACTGGCCCACAGTGTCTCAGGATGGCCAATCTTGAGTTGCTAGATCTGTGCGAAGTGTGTCCCATTTAGCACAGTGAGAGTGCCACAGAACACAATGGACGTTGTTCGCAATGTGAAGGCAGGACTTCATCTCCACAAGGACTGTGTGGTGGTCACGCTTACCGATACTGCCATGGACAGATGCAACTGCAGCTGGCAGATTGGGAAGGATGAGGTCAAGTATGTTTTTCTCTCTTGTTGGTTCCCTCATCACCTGCCGCAGACCCAGTCTAGCAGCTATGTCCTTTAGGACCTGACCAGCTCGATCTGTAGTACTGCTGCCGAGCCACTGTTCGTGGTGGACGTTGAAATCCCCCACCCAGAGTACATTTTGTGCCCTTGCCATCCTCAGTGCTTCCTCTAAGTGTTGTGCAGCATTGAGGAATATTAATTCATCAGCTGAGGGAGGACGGTATGTGGTAATCAGCAGAAGGTTTTCTTGCCCATGTTTAACCTGATGCCATGACACTTCTTGGGGTCCGGAGTCGATGTTGAGGACTCCTAGAGCAACCCTTTCCTGACTGTATACCACTGTGCCCCCACCTCTGCTGGGTCTGTCCTGCCGGTGGGACAGGATATATCCAGGGATGGTGATGGCGGTGTCTGGGACATTGTCTGTAAGGTATGATTCTGTGAGTATGACTATGTCAGGCTGTTGCTTAACTAGTCTGTGAGACAGCTCTCCCAATTTTGACACTAACCCCCGTATGGTAATAAGGAGGAGTTTGCAGACCCGACAGGTTGTTTCTGCCATTCTCTTTTCTAGTGCCTCAGTCGATGCCAGCTGATCCATCCAGTTTCATTTCTTTGAGACTTTGTAGCGATTTGTACACTGAGTGGCTTGCTAGGCCATTTCAGAGTGCAGTTGAGAGCAACCACATTGCTAAACCATTGCATTATCAAAAACAGTATTCATCATTACAGTTCTTTCAGCAACACTGCTGCTGAGATCCTTCCCTTCCAAGGTCTTTCCCCACTTTTACATTTGGCTTTAAACAAATTCGTGGTTGGCAGCGGGGTCCAGTTGCATGGAAAACTACAGAAAAAGTTAAAGGTCGGGGAGAGCTCAACAGAGGTTAATGCTTCCAGAACAGTAGCGCAGACAGTATGGAAGGGGTCAGGAATCTAACAACAAACAACATAAAATCATAGAGATATACAGCACCAAAACAGACCCTTCGATTCAAATCCTCCATGCCAACCAGATATCCTAAATTAATCTAGTCCCATTTGCCAAGATTTGGCCCATTTCCCTCTAAAACCTTTCTATTCATATAGCTATCCAGATGACTTTTAAATGCTGTAATTGTACCAGCCTCCACCACTTCCTTTGGCATCTCATTCCATACAAGCACCACCCTCTGCGTGAAAAAGTTGCCCCTTAGGACCCTTTCAAAACTTTCCCCCCTCATCTTAAACCTATGCCATTTAGTTTTGGACTCCCCCATCCCGGGGAAAAAAACCTTGTCTATTTACCCCATCCATGCCCCTCACGATTTCATAAACCTCTATAAAGTCACCCCTCAGCCTCCAACACGCCTTGGAAAATAGCCCCAGCCCATTCAGCCCCTCCCTTTCGCTCCAACTCTGGCAACATCCTTGTAAATCTTTTCTGAACCCTCTCAAGTTTCACAACACCCTTCCTATAGCAGGGAGGCCAGAATTGCACGCAGTATTCCAAAAATGGCCTAACCAATGTCCTGTACAGCTGCAACTCCTATACTTGATGAGAACCAAAAGAACTGTGGATGATTTAACTCAGGAACAACAACAGAAGTTGCTGGGAAAGCTCAGCAGGTCTGGCAGCATCTGTGAAGAAAAAATCAGAGTTAATGTTTCGGGTCCAGTGACCCTCTAATTTTGAGGAACGGTTAATGAAATGTTAACTCTGATTTTTTCTTCACAGATGCTGCGAGACCTGCTGAGCTTTTCCAGAAATTTCTGTTTTTGTTCTTATACTTGATGTACTGACCAATGAAGAAAACATACGAAACACCTTCTTCACTATCCTATCTATCTGTGACTCCACTTTCAAGGAATATGAACCCACACTCCAAGGTCTCTTTGTTCAGCAACACTCCCCAGGACTTTACCAATAAGTGTATAAGTCCTGCCCTGATTTTCCTTTCCAAAATGCAGCACCTCATATTTATCTAAATTAAACTCTACCTGCCACTCCTCAGCCCACTGGCCCATCTGATCAAGATCCCATTGTAATCTGAAGTAACTTTCTTCACCATCCATAAAAAGGACAACTGAGAAGAGGAGTGGACAATGCAGGACCCAAAGTATTGTGCTTAAATGCATGCAGTACACAAAATGAGCTTGGAGCACAGATTGAAATTGCTGGGTACAATGTTTTGGGAAGAGGAAATTATACACCAGTTAGCCTGACCTTGGTTGTTTGTAAGATTTTAGAGTCCGTTATTAAGATTGAGACTGCATAGTACTTGGAAGTTTGTGGTAAAATGGTGCTGAGTCAGCGCAGCTTTATCAAGGAGAGGCCATACCTCACAAATCTGTTTGAATGCTTTGAGGAGGTCGTGAGCAAGTTAGGCAAAGGAGAGCCAGTGGATGTGATCTATTTGGATTTCCAGAAGGCTTTTGACAAGATGCCGCACAGGGAGACTGCTAAGTATGATAACAGCCCCTGGTGTTAGTGACAAGGTATTGGCATGGACAGTGGATTGGCTGACAGGCAGAAGCTTAGCAGTGGGGATAAAGGGGTCTTTTTCAGGGTGACAGCCAGTGACTAGTACAGTTCCACTAATATTTATGTTATACATTAATGATCTGGTCGAAGGAACTCAATGTATGAATGAATGAATGAATTAGCTTTATTGTCACATGCACTTGAATGAGTGTAGCGGAAAGTTTGCAATGTTGCCACTTATGGCACCATCTTAAGTACAAGATACCTAGGTACAGATACTTAAATACATGGTATAAAATAGGAAGAATAACATTTACAAGTCCAGCAAAGGAATAAAAGCTTTTAAAAAAAAGTACTCAAATTGCAGTCCTTTTCACCCCAGTCTGTGCATCCAGACCGCACCAGGCCAAGTGTCCAGACAACACTGGGCTTCAAAACTCAAGGCCTTGTCTACAGTCCTCTCAAGCCTTGCCTCCCCATGACGCCTCGTGTCAGTGACTCACCTCCACGCGACAGCCTCCGGTCTGGGACTCACCTCTCACAATGACCTCTGGTCTGGGACTCACTTCTCGCAATGACCTCCGGTCTGGAAGTTGCCTTTCACAATGACCTCTGGTCTGGGACTCACCTCCTCTGTTCGTTTCTGAGTGAATTTAAAAAGTAAAAAGTTTTTAAACAATACTCAAGAAAAGAAAAGGAAAACAAACCACCACCGTGTTGGCCAGAAAAAGAAGAAAAAATAAAGAACGAGCAGAGCAGAGGAGCTCCGGCAGGAGCGTTATACTCTGCCACCATCTTGACTGATAGCATTGTTGCTAAGTTTGCAGGTGATACAAAGGTAGATAGAAGGACAGGTATGATGTGGAAGTGACAAGGTTGCAGAATGACTTTGACAGGCAAGGAGAGGGGTCAAAGAAGTAACAGATGGAATATAATGTGAGCTTTTGCACTTTGGTAGGAAGAACAGAAGTGAAGACTATTTTCTAAAGATGGAAAGGCCTTAGAAATCTGAAGCACAAAGAGACTAGGGACAGAGGTAGGTAGATAGATAGATAGATAGATAGATAGATAGATAGATAGATAGATAGATAGATAGATAGATAGATAGATAGATAATTCTTGATTTAAAGCGATCAAGGGCTATAAGGAGGAGGCAGGAGAATGTACTTGAGAAACGTATCAGCAATAATCAAAGGAGACTCGACGGACAGAATGGCCTAACTCTGCTCCTATATCTTGCGGCTTTTTAATGTTGCTCCACACTACCCTGCCTTCCAGAATCCTCAAGCTCCCATCCAGTCAGCCTTCAGGTCCTAATCAGCTGCAAACCTTTTGATGACTATCGCAAACCCAAGTCCAGGTACTCACTCCATCCCTTATCACTATAAAGTTAATCCCTACATCCCACCAATACTTCATCAATACCAAATATGAAGATCCCCAACCAATTATGCTCTCTCAGCAGTGATGTAAATGAGGAGCAATTACATTTATCTCATCCTTGTGTATGATCGACATTTTAATGAGGTTTGAGGCCCAATATCTAAAGCTTCACAATTATGCATCGGGCAATATCAAGGAACAGCTCTGAATTTAATCCATCTGGATTTTAATCATGACTTTTGATAATTTTCTGCAGGTTCTGTAGTATCTGATTACCAACATCTTAGTGAGATTATAAATACACACTGCATATATTTTTAACAACAGTGCTGCAGGAAGAGAAAAACCCATTTGTAGCACATTTGTAACATAATGATATTGTGCTTCAATTTTGGATGAGGGAAATGAGATTTGATATGAACGAAAATAAATTTTCTTAAAGAATAAAGAGGCACTAAACTTCCATTCGATGTCTAAGCAGAGACTACAAGAAGCTCAAGCGCTCAGGCACTGGGCTTAGAAACATGTTGATGCTGATTTAAAATACTCTTCATTTACATGATGTATCTGCTGACTTTGATCAATAACTGCTATCCTTCATTTTTGTGCAACTGTATATTAATCTGTCGTTTTACAGAGAAGAAAACACCTTCTGTTTAGTAAGATTTTAAAATAAGAGGAGTCATACTAGTAAAAATGAGCTAGATTTTATGGTATTGCCAAGGGTGTGTGGGCAGGAATTAGGGTGGGGCAGGTGGTGTGGGGCCTAAAATTGGGCACCTTGTCACAGGTGTCGCCCTTGGTACGATGGCTCGAATTTAGAAGGTCTGTCTGTTCTGTGCAATAATGAGGCCCATGGGTAACCAATTCCTGGCTACTTAAAAGGCCTCTTCCTCCATCACCACAGGGATTTTACCTGCTGCAAAGGCAGGTCAATGCCAAGAGTCTATCCCAGAAAATCTCAGTGGATGAGCTGGTGGCTGTCCAAGAAAGGCTGCTCCTTTTGCAGGCCTATTATGCCCTTTACACACCCATACCCTACCCTTCACGCCAGGTCTTCCCACTGCCACATTTCCTCTCTCCTTCCTGCCCTTTTTGTAGCAATGTGAGGCTTACATTCTTAACTGCCCTCAGAATTCACCCAGCTAACCACTCAGTTTCATCAAAGTGTGCCATAAGCTTAAGGGAGAAATGAAACTAGATGCACCCACCAAACATTAAGGGCATTCCTTGAGGGAGCTTCTGTGGTGCTGCAGCCCAGAATTCCAAAGGCCTGGCATGGTGGTATGCCTCTGCAGCATCTTTGGTGGCATGTTGGTCCAGCCTGGGATTCCAACAGTCCAAGATTTGGCAGCTTTAATGTTGGCTTTCTGCAGCGGTGGAGAATGTGGTTCCTATCTTTTCCTTGACTTTGGGAACCCAAGAACTGTGAATTAAACAAAGATGGAAAGATGGAAAATTTTTTTTTCCATATGATTTCTGTTATTCATATAGGCACTAGAGTATGACAACTTAAATACTTTCCACTGTATTTTTTGTAAAGATACAAGTGACAATAAATTACTATCCTACTCTATGATAAGAGAGCCTCAGGCTCCATTTCTATCTAATCTGGCATCGCTATGTCGCAGTTTCTTTCATAAATGCGCAACAGCTATTCCTAGAGTAAAGACATAATGAAACCTTTATATCTCCCACAATTTTTTTAAACTACCCCATTTAACCATTAACATTTAACCATAAATATTGAACTTTTTACTCCACTTCTCCTTAAATATCTACCCCAATCCTCTTAACCAAACCCTACCCACAAATAAACCAAAATGTCTCTTTGGCTTGAGGCTTGAGTCATTAATTTCCAACACCATTCTCGGCTTTCTTAGGGACGTATAAGATGCCTGGGAGCATGAGCAGTCCTCAAAGACAGCAAAGCAAGACTACTCCCTCCAAACTTTGAGAAGATGACTACCTTGTCTGATGCATGACTCTATTACACAGTGAAAGACATGACTATTTGCTTGTGCAGGACTTAATTGGGAGGAAGAGTTTAAGTTTCAACTGAGCAGAGAGATTTCAGCTTCAACTGAGCAGACAGAGGGAGACAGCAATAGGATAGATTGTTGCTCAGGGTTAGGGGACAGCAGAAACAGGGAGTCTGTAATAGGATAAATTGAGGCCTAGGATCAGGGCCCAGCAGAGGGAGGGGAGATAAAAAACAGAAGTTGCTGGAAAAGCTCAGCAGGTCTGGCAGCATCTGCGAAGAAAAAAATCAGAGTTAACGTTTAGAGTCCAATGACCCTTCCTCAGAACTGGAGAGTCTGATTTTAACAACTGCAGCTTCAGAGGTTTGCTGATTGGTTATAGGTGGGATGCTCTTTAGACAGTGGGTGTGGACTCAATGGGCTGAATGGCCTGCTTCCACACTGTAGGGATTCTATGATTCGAAGAAAAGTAGGGTAAGAAAAGTAAAGTTATCATAAGGAGAGGAATTTAGAAGTATTTTTACATAGCATATTTCTTTCTAAAATAAAAGGGAGTAACTAAGAGGCTTAAAGGAAGCCATCACAGCAGAGCTCACACCCATCATATGCTACCCCTGTGCTACATGGAAAATCATGGAAGCAGCAGTTATCCCTGGTGACGACATGTGCAGGAGGTGTATCCATCTGCAGCTCCTGACTAACCACATTTCAGAGCTGGTGCTGCGGGTAACTTCAGCCGCGGTGCTGAGTATGTTGTAGATTGAATATTCAGTGAAGTGGTCATAGCACAGGTGAAAAGTGAACAGACAAAAAAAGTATGGGTGACCACTGGGCAGTATACAAGAAGGCAGGTAGCGCAGGAGTCCCATGTGGCTGTTCTTCTTTCTAACAGATGTACAATATTAGATATTTTTGGGGGTGATTACTGTGCAGGGGAAATAGCGCAAGGCAATTTCATGGCACTATGGGTGGTTCTGTTGCACAAGGAGGAAGAAAGAAGAATGGTAGGGTTATAGTGGGAAGGGACTCAAATACAAAGAGAACAGATAGGCATGTCTGCAGCCTCGAAAGAGGTTCCAGCATAGTACATTGCCTCCCTAGTGCCTGACTCAGGGATGTGTGATGATATTATAGCTATGAGGGGTTATTTTGTCCTGGTTTCTTTTAACAGAGAAATTGAATGAGAGGCACTGAGCTGGCTACTATAGACCACTTGAGTAAACAGCTTGGAAAGCTTTGAGGTTTTTGTTCATGCCTGAATGGGTGTGGCCAGCTCTCACAGATCAGGATTTCTGAGTAGCATCAGAAGCTACTGGGGTCTCAACAGAGTTGGAAGCTTCAGTGAAGCTCTCCTGGCTGCTACTCACTCTGAATTTTCTTTTGGTGCTTTTTTTCCTCCTGGATTGGAAAATTGCATGTAAGAATCTGTGTCTGAATTTTCTTTTTTTGCCAAGGGGTGTGTTTACGGGATGCTATTCTATTGGAACAGTTAATTAATAATAGTTACTGTATCTATTATTCTGTTGTTTCCATTCGAGTTAAGTTATTCCAAATTCCTTTTTCTTTGGTTGAATTTTAACTACAGAGTTTAAATAAATTGTGGTTTGTTTAACGTCGAGCAGTTTGACAGTCACATTGCATCTGGAACAGACACTTCACATTTGTCTTTAAAAATAAGAAAAAGTTAGGGTCTAGGCCACCTTCTTAAAATATTTTGAAGGGGTCTATTCTGGTCCATATAGATGTTATTGAATGGATGCAGGACATTCTGAAAGGGGAGAGGAAACAGACAGAGATTGTGGTACATTTTGGCATCAAAGACAATTATATGTCAATAAAGGCACAAGGGAGTTTGGCAAGGTTGAATATTATTTATTTAAATGCAAGGAATCTGATCAACAAGGAAGATGAGTTGAGGACACAAATTGAAACATTGATGTATGTTGGAATTGCTGTCACTGAGATTTGGTTGAGAGAGGAGTTGGATTGGCAGCTCAATAGGGTCTTCAGGTGAGAGAGAAGGAGCTAAAAGAGGAGGGGATACTGCAATATTGATCATGGAATCAATTACAGCAGTAAGGAGGGATGACATCTTAGAAGGCTCCTCAAATGAAGCCATATGGGTAGAACCTAAACCCAAAAAAGGTCAATTATATTGTTGGGAGTGTACTGTAGGCCGCCTAACAGTCAGAGTGAAATAGAAGAGCAGATGTGTAGCCAAATTTCAGAAAAGTGTAAAAGTAATAGGATAGTGAATGGGGCAGTCATAGTGTTTTAGAGGAAGCAGCATTCTTAAAATGCAGACATAGTAGGAACTGCAGATGCTGGAGAATCTGAGATAACAAGGTGTAGAGCTGGATGAACACAGCAGGCCAAGCAGCATCAGAGGAGCAGGAAGGCTGACGTTTTGGGCCTAGACCCTTCCAGGCCCGAAATGTCAGCCTTCCTGTTCTTAAAATGCATCCTGGTGAGTTTTTAAACCATTACGTAGAAGGCTCTAGAAGAGAGGGACATTTAGCATTAGTAATGGCTCATATCAACTCCAGTCTCCCAGTCTGAGATAGTAGGAACTGCCGATGCTGGAGTCTGAGATAACAAGGTGTAGAGCTGGATGAACACAGCAGGCCAGGCAGCATCAGAGGAGCAGGAAAGCTGACATTTTGAGTCTGGATCCTTCTTCAGAAATGAAGAAGGGTCCAGACCCGAAAAGTCAGCTTCCCTGCTCCTCTGATGCTGCCTGGCCTGCTGTGTTCATTCAACTCTACACCTTGTAGTCTCCCACTCTGCCTTGCAATTTGCTTACCGGCATAACAGGTCCACAGCAGATGCCATTTCCATGGCCCTACACTTATCCCTAGAATATCTGAATAGTAAAGATACCTATATCAGGCTTCTACTTATCGACTACAGCTCTGCCTTCAATACTATAATCCCAACCAAACTAATTTCCGAACTTTGTGACTTAGGTCTCAGTTCTGCCCTCTTCAACTGGATCCTCAACTTCCTGAACCATAGGCTGCAATCAGTGAAGATCGACAACAGCACCTCCTCCACAACAATCCTCAACACTGGCAACCCACAAGGATACTTACTCAGCCTTCTACTGTACTCCCCATACACTTATAACTGTGTGGCCAAATTTCATCCAAACTCCACCTACAAGTTCACGACAACACCGCTGTTGTAGGCCAGATATCAAACAATGACGAGGCAGAATAGAAGAAGGAGATAGAATGCTTCGTGTCATGGTGCAAAGATAACAATCTCTCCCTCAATGTCAGCAAAACTAAAGAGCTGATCATCGATTTCAGGGGGAAAGGAGGAGGAAACACCCCTTCCTACATCAATGGAGCTGAGGTGGACAGAGTCGAGAGCATCAGATTCCTAGGAGTGACAATAACCAGCATTCTATCCTGGTCCACCCACATAGATGTGACAGTCAAGAAGGCACAACAACGCTTCTTTTTCCTCAGGAGGCTAAGGAAATTTGGCATGTCCATAAGGTCCCTCACCATCTTCTACAGATATACCATATAAAACATTCTATCTGGATGCATCAAAGCTTGATATGACAACTGCTTTGCACAGGACTGTAATAAAGTACAGAAAGTTGTGAACACAGCCAATACCATCATGCAAGTCAACTTCACTTCCATTGACTCCATCTACCCTTCTTGTTGCCGCAGAAAGACAGGCAACATTATCAAAGACCCCTCCCACCCTGATTATAATCTCTTCCAACCTCTTCTGTCAGGCAGAAGATACAAAAGCTTAAACACTTATACCAACAGGTTCAAGAACAGCTTCTTTCCCGCTATTATTAGACTGCTGAATAGATGTCTCAAATTTCAAACCTAATGTTGATCTTGTTTTTGTCGACCTCCTATGCAGCTGTAACTTTGTATGCCGCACTCTTTTCAATCACCCTATGATCTATATGTCCTTATATGTTATGATCTGCCTTTACTGCACTCAAAACAAAACTTTTCACTGTACTTAGGTACATGTGATAACAACAAATCAATTCAAATAAAATAAAATCAAAGAAAATTATCCCTGGACTTACTTTTAGATAATAAAGCCAGGCAAGTGGTTTAAATACCATTAGGGGAGCTTTTTGGAGATGGCAATAATAGCTCTGTTAGATTCAAGATATTCAAGATTGTCATGGAAAAGGACAAGGTTGTACCCAGTTCTAAAGTGTGGGAGGCTGATTTTAATATGATCAGGTATGATTTGGTAGAGTGGATTGGGAATATGTATTTTTAGGTAAATCTGCATTGGAGGAGTGGGATGTCTTCAAGAAGGAAATAGGAAAAGTACTGGCTCAGCATTTTTCAAAAAAGACAAGGGATGGGACCACCAATTCCAATGAACCCTAGTTTTCAAGGGATACACAGCTTTGGATTAAGAGAAGAAGGAAGGCTTATGGCAGATACCAAGGGCTCAAAATAGCAAATTCCAGAGAGGAGTATAGAATGTGCAAGAGGAAACTTAACAAAAGGAAATTTGGAAAGCAAAAAGGGGCATGAAATAATAATGGCAGGTAAAATAAAGGTAAATTTTAAGTTATTTTACAAGTGCTTTAAGGGTAGAAGGATAATTAGGGAAAGATTAGTGCCCATTAATGACCACATTGGTAATTTCTGCATGGAGCCAGAGGTCAAAGGTAAGGTTCTAAATGAATACATTGTGTCAGTGTTAACGAGTGAGAGATGAAGTGGTACAGAAATCAGGGAAAAGAACTGGAATACACTTAAACAGAATTAGCATAGACAGCACAAAATTTCTGAGTGGTTTGGCAAGTTTAAAAGTAGATAAATCTCTAGGGCTGGAGGAAATGTATCCCAGATTGTTGAACGAGGCAAGGGAGGAAATAACAGGGACACTAGCAATAATTTTCTGTTCTTCTCACTTTCAAGGTGCCAGAGGACTGGAGGACAACCAATACGGTACCATTATTGAAGAAGAGAGCAAGGAATAAAACAGGCAACTACAGGTTTGTCAGTCTAATCACAGTGATGGGGAAACCATTGGAAGCAATACTGAAGGACAGAATTAATCAAGAACAGTCAGCATGGTTTTGTTAAGGGGAGATTATGTTTGACCAACTAGAGTGAATGTTTTGAAGTGGTGACCAGATGTGCAGATGAGGGTAAATTATTCTACATAGTCAACTTGAACTTTAGCAAAGCTTCTGATACATTCCTGTGAGAGACTAAAAGTGAGGTTGAGAGCTCATGGGTCCAAGGAAACTTGGCTAGCTGGCTCCGAACTGGCTGAGTGGCAGTAGCAAAGGGTGATGGTTGAGGGGTGTTTATTGACTGGAAGCCCCTGTCCTGTGGGACTAATAGAGTCATAGAGATGTACAGCATGGAAACAGATCCATTTGGTTCAACGCATCCATGCTGACCAGATATCCTAAACAAATCTAGTCCCATTTGCCAATATTTGGTCCATATCCCTCTCAATCCTTCCAATTCATACACACATCCAGATGCATTTTAACTGTTGTAATTGCACCAGCCTCCACCACTTCTCCTGGCAGTTCATTCCATACATGCACCTCCCTCTGAGTGCAAAAGTTCCCCCTTAGGTCCCTTTTAAATCTTTTCCCTCTCACCTAAAACCTATGCCCTCCAGCTCTGGACTCCCCCACCCTGGGGAAAGGTCTTGGCTATCTACCCTATTTATGCTCCTCATGATTTCATAAACCTCTATAAGGTCACCCCTCAGCCTTCGACACTCCAGGGAAAATAGCACCAGCCTAGACAGCCTCTCCCTGTGCCTCAAACCCTCCAACCCTGGTAACATGCTTGTAAATCTTTTCTGAACCCTTTCAAGTTTCACAAAACCCTTCCAATTGCAGGGAGGTGAGAATTGCATGCAGTATTCCAAGAGTGGCCTAACCAATCTGCTGTACAGCCTCAACATGACCTCCCAACTACTATATTCAATGCACTGACCAATAAAGGCAAGCATATCAAATGCCTTCTTCACTATCCTGTCTATACGTGACTCCACTTTGAAGGATCTATGAACCTATACTCTAAAGCCTCTTTGTTCAGTAACACACCCGAGGACATTACCATTAAGTATATAAGCCCTGCACCGATTTGCCTTTCCAAACTGCAGGGCCTTACATTAATCTAAATTAAACTCCATCTGCCACTCCTCGGCCCATTGGCCCCTCTGATCAAGATCCCCTTATACTCTGAGGTAACATTCTTCCCTGTCCACTACACCTCAAATTTTGGTATCATCTGCAAACTTACTGACCATATCTCCAATGTTCACATCCAAATCATTCATATAAATGATGAAAAGGGATCAGTGTTGGATCGTTGTTGTTTGAGGTTTATATA
>NC_063332.1:42601833-42605742 GCF_021869965.1 Rhincodon typus | reverse complement strand
GATGAAAAGGGATCAGTGTTGGATCGTTGTTGTTTGAGGTTTATATAAATGATTTAGACATGGACATAGATATGAACATAGGACAGTTATCAGTAAGTTCATGGATGATATATAAATTGGTGGTGTGGTAAATAGTGAGGAGCATAGCCTTAGATGACAGGAGAATATAGATGGACTGGTCAGATGGCCAATCAATGGCTAATAGTATTCAATGTGGATAAATATTAGGTGATGCACTTGGACAGGACAAACAAGGTAAGAGAATACATGATGAATGATAGGGCCCTGGGAAACACTAAAGATCAGAGGGACCTTTGTGTGTACGTACACTGGCACCTTAAGGGATCAGGACGAGTGAATAAAGTGGTTAAGAAGGAATATGGGACACTTGCCATTATTTGCCAATGCACAGGGTTTAAAAGGGAGGTTATGCCTGAACTGTAAAGTTAGTTAGGCCATAGTTAAAGTATTGTATGCAGTTCTGGATTCCACATTACAGGAAGGATGCCATTGCATTGGAGAGGGTGTAGAGGAGATTTATCAAGTTGTTGCCTGGGTTGGAAAATTTTAGTTATGAAGAGAGATTGGACAGACTGGGGTTATTTTCTTTGGAGCAGGGAAGACTGAGGGGGTCATGGTTGGAAAGTATAAAATTATGAGGGGCATAGGGAGGGTAAATGGGGAGAATCCTTTCCCCGTGGTGCAACTGAAAACATGACCATGAATGATACAGTGAGTACAACCGGGAGATTAGAATCAGAAATGGAATCAAACAATGCTGCAGAGGTGAGAATAGGTGGTTTCAGTGATGGTGTGGAAATGAGATTACAAGCATATCTCAAGATCAAATATGACAAGAAAGTTGAAAACACAGTCTCAATAGATGTGAGGCTGGAAAAGCGCATGAGGTCATGCAGCATCCAAGGTGCTGGAAAGTCGATGTTTCAGGCCGAAACCCTTTGTCTCCAAGTTGCAAAGAGTCTTGTTCAGATCTGTAATATTACCGGGGTGAGGAAAAATTCGATAGCCATGTAATGTAGAAACTGATTCAATGATTTCAGTCTTCTCAATATTTAGTCAGAAACAGACAGCATGAATTATTCAAAAAAGGTGTATCTTAGTATTTGTTCATACTACCAAAATACAAAAATTTTACTTCTGCGGTGAAAAAAAACAAGCTAGAGAAGCACCATCAAACTAGACTAAAAGAGTTGCGCAAATGCAGGGAGAAGTGGAAATGCATTGCATTGGAAGTGATATTAATGTAACAAAAGATTAAATGAAGCTCTTGGATTCTCTGACTTTGCATTGTACATGGTATTTGGCAGGTGGGGCTATTTAAAGTCTGATTGGTGGTTGGCTCATTATTTTCCTTCCCACCCCAGACCTGCTCCCACTAACACAGGAGGTGGGTAAAGTGCCCAATAAATTTCCCACACTTAAGACATTGAGGCCCTTCATTAACCAATCAATTGCTGCAAGAACCACTATCCACCCCCCTTAATAAACTGTAGGTGGGTAAAAGTGAGGAGGCCATTTTTTCACCAAATGGAAGTAAGTACAGCAAAAAAAAACTGCAGATGCACTAATTATAAATTTCCAATTTTGGCAATTGCACCTTTAGGTAACATTACATTATTCAAGGAAGACAGGGTAACACCATGTAACAACAAACCTGTCAGTTTCACATCAGTTGTGAGAAGTCACTGGAATCTATTATTAGCAACTCAGTATTTAAGAATTTGGACAAATATGAGCTGATCAAACAAAGTCAACATGGATTTATGAATGACAGTTCAGAGCTAATTAAGTTAGTTGCATTTTACAAGGAGACTTCCAGCACAGTTGATCTTTTTTATAGATGGAATTTTCCCCCTCCCTGGTCAGGCATGAGCAATGGCAGGAAATGTGTGAACTTATGGACAGAATGGAAAAATCAACATCATAACATCAAGAAAATCTTTTGCATTTTTTCCCCTCAAGTCTTAAACGATGACTTTAAAATTTCATCATTGTGCAATGACTCCATGTATTGACATCTTATTAAAACCCCAACTCATCTCACCAATAAACTATTTCCAATTCTCTTTTCATTCCTCTGAAACTAGACAGTACAAATAGAATGAGCTGGGTGACCACAATTAAGAGGATGGCACAAGTAATACTGAGGATCATAGTGAAATGGTAAAATATATGTGGTAAAATTAGGGTGAATGCTTTTCCTGTGAAAGTGAGGTAGCAGAGAGAAGTTGAAGGAACTTATCTTGAGGAGCATAGAGGATCATAGACCTTCTTCCCGCACTGAAGGGTATCTCAGTTCACTTGGACACTGAACTGATCCAGCCTGCAACGTGTCCAGACTGGCTGTGTCAGGTAACATTGCCTCCTATGTCACTCAGCTGGAAAAAGGACTGTTTATCCTCTCCACAACCTGGCCCACCATGACCTCCAGATCCCTGTCTATGATTCAGGGACCACGATTTCCTTTCCCCTGGACAATGTATTGAATGTTGAATCTTGAGCACCACAGTGTGAGGGGAAGTTACAAACCTGCACCATCTGACAGGGTGTCCAGTTGAGCTTTAACAATGGGATCGGCAGCAAGAATACAGAAAGGTCCCAGCAGTAGCAAGCACTTCTGTTTCTCTGGCCACTTGGGAAAGGTGAACAAGAGTCCAATTGTATAAACAATGCCCACTGAAAGTCTGCCTACATCTGCTCAAACATAAATGGGTAGGGGACACTACTTGAGGGTCCTCAGTGGACATTAATGCCTAATTGATGACATTATTCTTCCTCCAATTTAACAGGCAGCATGAAGTCACTGTCCAACATAACCCATAACTTGAGGCTGGTTGGCTCGCCGAGCTGGTTTGTTGTTTTGCAGATGTTTCATTACGTGCTGGGTAACATCCTCAGTGCAGCCTCCAACGAAGCGTCGGTGTGTTCTCCCGCCTGGTTTTTAAACTCTGGGGTCCGTTGAGATGGTATGCCTCACTTCCAGTTTTCCTTCGTAGTGGAATGTATATGGGGGTCGAGTTCAATGTGTTTATTAATAGCATGCTTCGTGGAGTGCCATGCTTCCAGGAATTCTCGTGCTTGTTTCTGCCTCGCCTGTACCAGGACCTTGGTGTTGTCCCAGTCGAAGTCGTGGTTCTCCTTGTCCGTGTGGATTGAGATGAGTGAGTATTGGTCGTGTCTTTTTGTAGCCAGTTGGTGTTCATGTACTCTTGTTGTTAGTTTCTTTCCTGTTTGTCCGACGTAGTGTTTCTCACAGTCTCTGCAGGGGATCTTGTAGATGACATTGGTCCTGTCCATGGCGGGGAGTGGGTCTTTAGTTCGGGTGAGCAGTTGTCGTGGCGTTGACGTGGGCTTGCGTGCTACTCTGAAGCCCAGCGGTCGTAGGAGTCTTGTCGTGAGTTCCGACGTGTTCCTAATGTAGGGTAATGTGATGAGTGTGTCGGAGCGTGTAGAATCTTTCATCAGGAGCACGTCGGAACTCACCACAAGACTCCTACGACCGCTGGGCTTCAGAGTAGCACACAAGCCCACGTCAACGCCACGACAACTGCTCACCCGAACTAAAGACCCACTCCCCGCCATGGACAGGACTAATGTCATCTACAAGATCCCCTGCAGAGACTGCGAGAAACACTACGTCGGACAAACAGGAAAGAAACTAACAACAAGAGTACAGGAACACCAACTGGCTACAAAAAGACACGACCAATACTCACTCATCTCAATCCACATGGACAAGGAGAACCACGACTTCGACTGGGACAACACCAAGGTCCTGGGACAGGCGAGGCAGAAACAAGCACGAGAATTCCTGGAAGCATGGCACTCCACGAAGCATGCTATTAATAAACACATTGAACTCGACCCCCATATACATTCCACTACGAA
>NC_063332.1:42591040-42601823 GCF_021869965.1 Rhincodon typus | reverse complement strand
ATTAATAAACACATTGAACTCGACCCCCATATACATTCCACTACGAAGGAAAACTGGAAGTGAGGCATACCATCTCAACGGACCCCAGAGTTTAAAAACCAGGCGGGAGAACACACCGACGCTTCATTGGAGGCTGCACTGAGGATGTTACCCAGCACGGTAACGAAACACCTGCAAAACAACAACCAGCTCAGCGAGCCAACCAACCTCAACACCCACAAATCAAGCTACAGATCTACTCCAAAACCTTGAAAACCTTAGCTAACTCATAACTATTCACCAGTTTCCTTCAGTGGGGCCTACCAATCCAGCTCCAGAAATATCCCAGACTTATCTATGTTCTGGGACATCCAAGGTTCCTCTTCTTCATCAGCTTCCTTCAGTATTTGATTGGCCACCACTTCTGGTGCATCACAGAGCTGCTGGCTTTTAACTGGATGGAAATTCTGTCTCATACCAATTAAAAGTTACTCCCCAAAAGAATTAAAGTGGGGAAGGCATCCAAGTGGAGGTGGGTTTGCCCTGAAGTTTACATTGGAGCCCTTTCTCAATGTAATATCCACCTCTCGAGTCAGTGTATTTAGTAAATGCCTTCTATTCATAGTGGCCACAGTAAAAAATGTAAAGTTGAAAGAAATAAAATGGTTGCTTTGCTGACATGAGGTAACCTTGACAGATCTTGTTCATTCCAGAGGAAGTTCATCCTTGCCATTGTAGAGTTTGATAACAGTTGTCTTTAACAGTGAAAGTGGCATGTTCTTTGTGGTGAAAACCACGTTCATTGTATAGTTAGAACTCGAATCAATTTTAAACTCATAGAATACAATTGGACAGTTGAACTTGGCAAATCGCATTCAAGAAATTTGATTGTATCCTCAAATGTTGAAAAGCAATAACTTCTTTGATTGCAACAGTTAAGCAACATAACTTTAAATCCTTTACCCAATAAAGTGAATTCTCTACTATATTTGAATCAGAGATAGTAGGAATAGCAGATGCTGGAGAATCCGAGACAACAAGGTGCAGGGCTGGATGAACACAGCAGGCCAAGCAGCATCATAGGAGCAGAGAGGCTGACGTTTCGGGCCTAGACCCTTCATCAGAAAAGGGGGAGGGGAAGGGGGTTTTGAAATAAATAGGGAGAGAGTGGGAGGCGGATAGAAGAGGGATAGAGGAGAGGATAGGTGGAGAGGAAACAAACAGGTCGAAGAGGCGGGGATGGGGCCAGGAAAGGTGAGTGTAGGTAGGGAGTTAGGAAGGGGATAGGTCAGTCCAGGGAGGACGGACAGGTCAAGGGGGCGGGATGAGGTTGGTCGGTAGGAGATGGAGGTGCGGCTTGAGGTGGGAGGAGGGGATAGGTGGGAGGAAGAACAGGTTAGGGAGGCAGGGACGAGCTGGACTGGTTTTGGGATGCGGTAGGAGGAGGGGAGATTTTGAAACTTGTGAAATCCACATTGATACCATTGGGCTGCAGTGTTCCCAAGCGGAATATGAGTTGCTGTTCCTGCAACATTCGGGTGGCATCGTTGTGGCACTGCAGGAGGCCCAGGATGGACATGTCGTCTGAGGAATGGGAGGGGGAGTTGAAATGGTTCGCGACTGGGAGGTGCAGTTGTTTAGTGCGAACCGAGCGTAGGTATTCTGCAAAGTGGTCCCCAAGCCTCCGCTTGGTTTCCCCGATGTAGAGGAAGCCACAACGGGAACAGCGGATGCAGTATACCACATTGGCAGATGTGCAGGTGAACATCTGCTTGATGTGGAAAGTCTTCTTGGGGCCTGGGATGGGGGTGAGGGAGGAGGTATGGGGGCAGGTGTAGCACTTCCTGCGGTTGCAGGGAAAAGTGCCGGGTGTGGTGGAGCTGGAGGGGAGTGTGGAGCGGACAAGGGAGTCACGGAGAGAGTGGTCCCTCCGGAAAGCAGATAAGGGTGGGGAGGGAAAGATGTCTTTGGTGGTGGGGTCGGATTGCAGATGGCGGAAGTGTCGGAGGATGATGCGTTGGATCCGGAGGTTGGTGGGGTGGTACGTGAGGACGAGGGGGATTCTTTTTTGATTCTTATTGCGTGGATGGGGTGTGAGGGATGAGGTACGGGAGATGTGGGAGACACGGTTGAAGGCGTTCTCGACCACCGAGGGGGGGAAGTTACGGTCCTTGAAAAACGAGGACAACTGAGATGTACGGGAGTGGAATGCCTCATCCTGGGAGCAGATGCGGCGGAGGCGAAGGAATTGGGAATAGGGGATAGCACTCTCTCCCTATTTATTTCGGAACCCCCTTCCCCTCCCCCTTTTCTGATGAAGGGTCTAGGCCCGAAACGTCAGCCTCTCTGCTCCTATGATGCTGCTTGGCCTGCTGTGTTCATCCAGCCCTGCACCTTGTTGTCTCTACTATATTTAACAGGCCAAAATATGATAAGTTAATAACAATGAAAAGATTTTGTCTACATGGTACTTAAGTTAAGCCAATAAATAAGGTTATGATGCATTGGGTACAGGAAGGTCTCATTACTTATAACAAAGGGCAGAGTTTGAATTCACCTATCATCATGACTAGCTTCTATTTTTTTTCCTTTGCTCAATACTATCAGTGCCAGAAACTACATGCAGCACTAATTTTATCCTTCTCCCACGTGGGGAACAAAAACTCAATGGTGATAATGTCCCTTATATCTGTCTGCCAAATATTGTTCTTGCTAAACTCAGAAAAATTAAATACCTTTAAACAATTTCACATTGTTCTTTTAGTTTTTCAGTTATAGAGGCATAGAGTTATAAAGCACCAAAACAAACCTTCAAGTCCAACTTATCAGTGCTGACCCAGAAGTCCCAATCTGACCTAATCCCATTTGCCAGCATTTGGGCCATATTCTTTTAAACCCTTTCTATTCATATACCCATCCAAATACCTTTTAAATGTTGTAATCATACACACCTCCAGAATTCCTCTAGTAGCTTATTCCATACTTACACCACCTTCTGCATGAAAAAGTTATCCCTCAGGTCCTTTTAAAATCCTTTCCTTCTCACCTTAAACCAAAGTCCTTTAGATTTTGTGGCTCCTACCCTTGGCTATGCAGATGGTTTCAAGCTGCCACATGATGTGGTCTCTTGAATCACTGCCAATACGATCTGGTCTGAATCCATCCCTTTATGTCTTTACATGTAACATAAGCCACAAAGACTGAGTTCTTTGTGAAACAGATGCCCTGAAGTTGTTAACAATTTTCACTATTTATACTGTTGTAAAATCCCAGATTTATTTGTTGTCTGTCATTATGGCTATATCATGTGACTGTAACACCACACATGGTTGACAGCAATGTGTAGACACTGCACTGGCTGTGGTGTGCTATGACACTGTGGCTCAATGGTTATCACTGCTATCTCACAGCACCAGGGACCCGGGTTTGATTCTGCCTTCGGGTGACTGTCTGTGTGGATTTTACGCATTCTCTCTGTGCAGGTTTTCTCTGGGTGTTCTAGTTTCCTCCCAGAGTCCAAGGTTGAATTGGCCATGCTAAATTGCCAATAGTGTCTAGGAAGGTGCAGGCTAGATGTTTTAACCATGGGAAATGTAGGGTTCCAGGAATAGGATGGGAGAGTAGAACTGGGTGGGATGGTCACAGTAGACTTGTTAGACCAGTTTCCACATAGTAGGGATTTTATGATTTATACTGGAACACCATATAGAGAGTTATCATTGACCTGTTTTAAAGGTCGACTACCTTCTGGGATCCATGCAGCAATGTAACACTTTGAATAAAGGTAATGATAGGCTGAAAATTTTTATTGAGGCTTACAGATCTGCACATCATGCTACATTAATACACTGAAATACAAAAAAAATTGATATCTTTTAGTTTTCATCAAGGCTCTAAATTGCCATTTATTATTGCATTCATTTATTTTGTTACAGTAAACCAAAAAGAGGAGAGGGACCTTAAACAATTGTCATGGGAATTGGGTATCACTGGCAAGACCAGCATCTGTTACCCTTGTGCAGCTGGTGGTTTTGCCTGAATTGTTGCAGTCCACGTGGTGTAGTTATATTTTCAGTACTACCAGTTAGAGAGTTGCAGGATTTTAACCCAGCAATGATGAAGAAGTTATAATATATTTCAAAGCCAGGACAGTGTGAAAACCTGAAGAGAACCTTGCAGCTACTAATGTTTTGATGAACTTGCTGTTCCTTGTCTTTGAGGTGGTATGCAATTTAAGTTCAAAAAGTTCTGTCAAAAACTCTACCAATGTGTTTTTTAAATTATGCTGAGCCATGTAAAGGAACTGATTGCTGAGGAAAAGAAATGATGGACATATGGACCACTTTCTGTGTTACGATCACTGTTTTACTACAACCTGTTGATGATACTGTCAACAGATTTGAACAAAATGCATATTTGGGCAGAAAATTACAGGGTGGGGTTAGGCGGCGGTCAGACAGCTCACCTCCTCCTTCCATCTTCCCAAGGAAAATCAAAAGCCAGTCTACATACTCTCAATCAGCCAGACCTGCAGCCATAACACTCTGCAAATGTGTTATGGCATGGACAAGGTAATATCGGAATTAATTTACAAACTTAATTAATGTTTAACTATTTAGTTACACATGATACGTATGAGTTCAGCAGTGATTGTGAAGGTGGTGGGCTGGGAAACTTCCCTGTTTTACATGCCCCTTTCTGATGAAAACATACCCAGTGGGAACATTTAATATCCAGCCCACGTATTATGGCTGCTCTGTATTAACCTTTTATATAGATGTGATTATGTTGAACGTTTCTATGTTTGTACGCCTATGTTTCTCCATGAACGATTTATACCCCTGGGGCGGGGCAGCATTGACCAGAAACTGAACTCAACCAGCCATATAACTACAATGGCTACAAGGCAGGTCAGAGGCTAGGAATGCTGCAGCAAGTAAGTCATCTCCTGACTCCCCAGTACCTGTTCACCATGTACAAGGCACGTCAGGAGCTTGATGGAATACTCCACTCTTGCCTGGATGAGGACTATATCAACACTCTAGAAGCTTGACATCATAAAAGACAAAGCAGCCTGCATAATTGGTACCACATCAACCATCTTCACAACTAATGTAGCTGTGTGCGCCAGCTACAAGATGCACTGCAGTAACTCACCAAGGCTTTCAAACAGCATCTTCTAAACTTGCCACCACTACTACCCAGATGCATTTTGGAAAGACAAACCAGAGTAGAACTTACACAGTTAGTGGCAGGGCCCTGGACGAATGTTGTCAAACAGAGAGACCTAGGGGTGCAGGTACATAGTTCCTTAAAAGTGGAATCACGGATAGATAGGGTGGTGCAGAAGTTGTTTGGCATGCTTGCCTTCATCGGTTAGAGCAATGTGTACAGGAGTTAGGACATCATGTTACAGCTATACAAGACATTCGCAAGGCCACATTTGGAGTACTGCATATAATTCTGGGTGCCCTGCTATAGGAAGGATGGTATTATACTGGATAGAGTGCAAAAAAGATTTACAAGGATATTACTGAAAAGTTTGAGTCACAAAGAGAGGCTGGATAGGCTAGGACTATTTTTCCTTGGAGCATAAAGGTTGAGAGATGACTTTATTAGTGGTGTATAATGCTGTGACCAGATCAATCATTCAAGGCTGAGCTATTAATTTTCTGAACATTTTTAGTTTTAAACTGTCTCTTTTTGTAAACAAACCATTTTTGAAAACTTCCTAAACTTCCAAAATTGATTGATTCCAAAAAGACAAGGTCCCATTAAGGGTTCAGAAAGCATTTATTTTTAAGGAAAGGAAATTTTGGAAAGATAATATAGTTCAGAAAAATTAGATTGGGCAAAATAGGAACAAAGCATTTGTTTAAAAATGATTAGATGTATATTTTAAATTTTGTTTGTGAGGTAACATTATGATAATAGCTACTCTAAAAATATTGTTGTTCTAATATTGCAATTTACTTCTAGGTCATAGTGAATGGAATGCAAACAAATAAAACTTATTGCCAAATTAAAACAGGATTTTTCAGAACTTGTCAGCCATCTAAGGATAAAATACTCATGAAGATAAAACAATTGTTGCTTTCTAATACTTTTAGTCAAATAATTCACACTTCATAATTTTTGCAAATAAGATGTATGTCATAATATTATAACACTTATGATTAACTTAGAATATTGTTGGCCATTCCGATGGGTTGTAGGAATATTCTTTGTTTGTTACACAATGCAATCAATAGTAAATAAAAGCACTTGATGCTGAGGCAGCAAACCTAGATATCAGACATCATTTGGTAGGAATAAATGATGTAGTCTGTCTTCAATTTAGTCTGTTTGCCGAGATTGAAATTTTGCATTCATTACAGTCTTTTGCATAGCATTCCCAAAATCTGCAGTTTGCTTTTAATAAAATGTCATCTCAGTACTTATCATTACAAAATATTTTGTCAATTTATATGGGTTCAAATGATAATCATGATAAATGAATCACATAGACCTTTCTATGAATGCTGTATTTTTCCTTCAATGATCCATATAGCATCTGTGTAAAATTTGTAGAAGTCAACAGTCCTCATAAATAATGCAGCATTTAGAAGACAGCTCTTAAGTGCTATCAATTTTCTTCAAATAAATTATAATTAACATTTTTACAAAAGATAGTTGATAGTAAGTTAATGTCAGCTAATTGTCAAATCCAATGAATATTGAGCATACTCTCTAAATTGGGGATTAAAACATAATTGCTTAAAATAATTAATTTTCTTTCCATCTATCTCTTCTGTTTTTCATTTTCTTGCTATCATTATGATCGTTGCTCTTATTCTTCTCACACATCAACTTTGTACCTAATGAGCAATATTTTGGCAGGTTCTGTACAAGGGTTGAGCTACTTTTAAGTATTCCTTATCTTTCATACTCATCCTTCCTTTTTGTAATCTATGGGATTAATAGGTTTTTCAGCCAAAAATTTTTAATTCATCTTTATTTTACATTCACTCAGACAATGCGGGCTTCACTGGTTGGCTCAGCATTCATTTTCTATCCTTAGTTGCCCTTGAGAAGTTGCTAGTGAGCTACCTTCTTGAATGACTGCAGTCCATTTAATGTAAGTAGACCCATAATGTAGCTAGGAAGAGAATTCTAGGATTATGATTCAGCGACAGTGAAGGAATGGCAATATATTTCGAAGACAGGATAGTGAGAGCCTTAGACAGGAACTTGCAGGAACTTAGACAGGATGATATTACCACGTATTAGTTCCCCTTGCCCTTGTAGATGGTCACGGTCGGTTTGTAAAGTGCTGTCTAATGAATAGTTCTGAAAAGAAAAACGGGAGAGAACACTGCTCAATGAGAGGGTTTAAATTTTATATCAATGCCAATAGAATTCAGGGGCTGACCAGAAATTATTTTGATATGTAGTAGGCTGTTAGGTCAATAGCCCAGCAGAAATATTGTTGAAAGCGTTATCTCCATGCTAGATCTTAGGAAGGCAGTGGATAGATATTCAAAACAACAAATTGTAATGACTACAAGGAAATGATATAAAAATAGTGCAAGATTGGAGGTTTTTCTAGAGAGAGGGGAAAAGTAGGCAGAATTGCCTCTCTTGGTGCTGTTTTAAGTAGACCATCTTAGCTTTTAGTAGTGCTGTGAATATTGATCGGCCACCTACCAAACACTATGGAAATGAAAATCAGTAATGGAAAGATTGCACTACCTTTTGTTTGATTTTCACACATTCAGCCATTCAGGAGGCTTTTTATTTCTCCACTGTTAAGCGCATTACCTGCCCAGCTTTTATCACAGTCCACTGCAGGCCTGTCCCTTGTTAATTTCTTAATAACATCTCAGGTTTGAACACACTTGGATAAACCTGGAGCTACCCATTCTGAACTCTTGGTAGATACCAAAAGGCCCAATGAGCTACTTACCTCTTCCTTCGTCTGAAAAGGAACACCATCTTCATCCATCTTGCTCATTAATCCACCCACATGGTGTACCACAGGAGCTAACCTGACTAATCTCTTTCCAATGTGCTGCACTAAGCAACATCAAAGCCTACGATCTGAATGTTCACTCCTGGGTCAGGACTCAGTGTCAGGACGGTTCCTGACGGAGTTGTGTATGTTCCATTATTGAATACTTTTAAGGCTTGGAGAGGCAATGTATTGATCTCTAAAGGAACTAAAGGATAAAGTAAGTGGACAGAAAAGTGAAGTTGAAGACCATGATTGTCCATGATCGTACCAAATGATAGAAGCGGTTCAATGGGCAATAATCTACTCCTACTCCCATTTCACGGCTTCTTCTTTTCCAAAGCCCTTATGTCAACTTGGTGCAAATTCGTGCCAAGCCAAGACCAATTCACCACCCTTGTGCTTACACCTTCCATGCGCACTTACACAATATTCAATATGCACTGATCTTAGGACCTTTGTTGAGATGAGATGAAATAAAATTCTTAAGGCTCCATTGAAGTATTCACTTTGTTTAAAAAAAAACACATTGATGAAAAAAGAAATCACAATGCTTAAATACCTTTAATCTGTCATAAGCAGAGGAAGTAGAACTTGGTTTCACTTCAAATAGTCTATGATCACTTGTAGTCAGTCAAACTGTGAAATGGCAAACATCCCATAATAGAAGGCTGTGACATCAGTTTTGACAATTTGATAAAACTTCAAGGTTAATGAGTTTCTACACTATTTTACTTGCAATCATATTTACTTTCAACAATCCTAAAGGACACCTGATGCCCTCTAAGGGCTGCTGTTTGTTTTTATATTGGACTCAGTTTGCTGCTTGTCCAATCGAAGGACTACAAACAAACAAATTTTGATGCAAAGCTAAGTATGGAGTCCAAAAGCTTCAGCAACAGCTAAGCTTTAAAGAGTGGTGGAAAGGAGGAGAGAAAGCTAACAAGGCGGAAAGGACAGGAATTTTCACCGGACTCAGATTCCAGAAACATGGGTTAATTCTCTCGAGACATGGGTTTGAATCCAATCTCAGCAGGTAGTGAAATTTAAATTCAGTTAATGAAACTGCTATTAAAAGTTACTAAACCACTGTCAATTATCGATTTTAAAAAAAAATCTGATTCACTAACACTGTATAAGGAAGAAAAATCTACGGTTTTCACCTGGACTGGCCTATATGTGACTCATCTATTCCCACTGAAAAGACCAGGTAAGCTATTCAGTTCTATCTAAACATGACAAAGTTAGCGACCCTTTTTTTGTTAATTTGTAGAATTACACATTTCTCCATTGTGATAAAAGAATTTTTTTTGTCACTTCATTTACAAATATTTTCTCACTTACCTTAGTATGTGTCCTAATCACTGACCTTCTTCCCTGTGAAATTTTAATTAAAAGTGAAAACCCCGGAGCATTTTATTGCCTGATTACCTTCGGAGAGGATGTTTTAATATAATTAGTTTGATGACATCACCTTACCTGGACATTTTGAGAGCTGGATGACTTGGTATCCAAAATAGAATGATGAAAGGGGAAATTAAAATCCATACGATAAAGGAATTTGTGGACTGTTCTGTTTGAAGTCAACACTGAGTGCTATTTCATTTCGGACAATAAAATTCAGGCTAATGATCTTTCTTTACCACCCGAATGCTGGTTTTAGCTAACAGAGCCAATTTTTTTGCCCTGAATCTTGATGCTGAGTTCAACTGTTTGTTGTGTGCTAACAGTTATTTCCATCCTGAAATAACATTAGTTAAATTGCCATTCATTGTATTCAACCATTTCAATGCAACCCAACAGAACAAGGTACATACAGCAAAAACAAAAACAGAAGTTGTTGGAACAGCTCAGCAAATCTGGCAGCATCCGTGAAGAGAAATTAAGAGTCAACGTTTCAGGTGTGGTGACCCTTCCTCAGAAGGTCACCAGACCTGAAACATTAACTCTGATTTCATGGATGCAGCCAGACCTGCTGAGCTTTTCAGCAACTTCCATTTTTGTTTCTGATTTACAGCATCTGCAGTTCTTTTGGTTTTTACAAGGTATATATATAGGTCCAGTATGGGCAGATCATTAGTAATGATGCAAATTAATGCTAAGTTGTAAAAACAGGAAGAGGAACTTGATACAGACGTATGAACGAATTAGTTCTTTATTGTCACATGTACTCAAGTACAGAAGTACAGGAGTACAGTGAAAAGTTTTACAATGTCATCTCTTATAGCACCATCTTAGGTACAAAGTACCTAGATACAAATCTTAGATATAAAACAGGAATAAAAAGAAAAGTAGTTGCATTACTTTACGTGATTCAAAGAATAAGTTACAATTAAGACATCGTTAAAAGTATAGACATTACAGTCAAGTAAACAAATTACCAATAACTATTACATTGCAGTAGCTCAGCGCAGGGGCTTCCACATGTAGTCTGACTGCCCGCGCCAGATCCAAGTCCAATAACCATCCCCACTCTGCTCCAAGCCTCCAGTCTGCCCCATGCCGGCTCTCAGCTGCTCCAAGTTAAGTTTTCTCCCAGACTGCTTCCCCACACCGGTCTCCAGGTCTGCTTCCCCACACCGATCTCCGGGTCTGCTTCCCCACACCGATCTCTGGGTCTGCTTCCCCACATCGATCTCCAAGTCTGCTTCCCCACATCGATCTCCAGGTCTGCTTCCCCACACCGATCTCCAGGTCTGCTTCCCCACACCGGTCTCCAGGTCTGCTTCCCCACACCGGTCTCCGCTCCGAGTCTGCTTCCCCACACCGGTCTCCGCTCCGGGTCTGCTTCCCCACACCGGTCTCTGGGTCTGC
>NC_063332.1:42590530-42591030 GCF_021869965.1 Rhincodon typus | reverse complement strand
CCGGGTCTGCTTCCCCACACCGGTCTCTGGGTCTGCTTCCCCACATCAGTCTCAGCTCCGGTTCTGTTTCCCCACACCAGCCTCCGGGTCTGCTTCCCCACACCGGCCTCCACTCCGGGTCTGTTTCCCACACCGGTCTCTGCTCTGGGTCTGTCTCCCACACCGGTCTCTGCTCCGGGTTTTGCCTCTGGATCTTGCCAGCTTTTCCATTCTCCTTCGGATAAGTCCAAGTCATTTGTTGAAAAAAAAAGCACAAGAAGGGATAAAAAAAAGAGAAGAAAAGAAAAAGATAGAAAAAGAACGAGCGGAGCAGGGGAGCTCCAGCTAGAGCGTCTTATTCTTCCATCATCTTGCTACTGGGTAATTAAACAGGGCATTAATACAGCCTCACAACCTCAACGCTTCACCATTATCTATTTGATGATAAAATCATTTTGGTACGGCAAAACAGGTAGGGGTCACAAATGTAAGCCAATAAATTCAATAGGGAAAGCAGAAGA
>NC_063332.1:42569424-42590520 GCF_021869965.1 Rhincodon typus | reverse complement strand
TGGATAAATACATGGAAGATGAAATAGTTGACAGGTCAGATGAAGAAAGGTGCAAGGAGGCCTGTGTAGAGTATAAACACTGTTATCGATCTATTGAGCCAAATTCTGCATTTCTCTGCTGAGAATGTCATTAACATTATGTGGCTAGTAATATGCCACTCATTGTGATATGCTAGATGTGTAAGTCATCAACCCTGCATATTCATTAACAATGGCTTAATCTAGGTCCTTGGTATATTCCCTGTGTGGTTGATTCCACCCCAGAATATTGAGTGACAGTCCAGTGAAACCATGCAGTGACAATATTTAATACCTTTACCTACTATTTTCTCATTTGCAAGTGAAGTATTAGGTCTATTAGCTGTCTCTTTCCAGAAAACCATTCATTTATTTTTCCCAGAGGTTTAGTTCTTGGCCATTTGGTAATGATTCATTATATTATAATCTTAACATTTGCTTTCCACAGCAATTTGTGATATTGCCTTACTCTTGGCAATTCCAATCTATCTCTGCACTAAAATTACAGATAATGAAAGTGGTCCATTCATTTTTACAGCTCTACAATACCACAAAGGTATCTTTCTTAAAAAAAAAGTTCAATTCAAATGTTTCCTAACAGTCAAATAAAGTTTAAATTTAGAAAACAGTGTAATAAAAGGAAAAATGTGACCTATTAAATATTACCAAATGATGATGGCAGCTGTAAATTTGGTCAAAAATGTACAATTTTAAGCTGTCTGAGATTGATTTGTCCCAGACAGTTAATGTAGTTTATCATATGGATACGATCACACTTCAATTCACAGAGGTGAGATTGAAAATGACAATTTTCATGCATGACTTTGTATGCAATATTTGGCAATCATACAATGTGTTTCAGAAATGAATTCAAGTCCTGCTAATTTAGGATTGTCAAATGATGACAGTATGTTTTTTTACAGATATAAAAATATCCTGAACAGGTATCAGATGCAAATTCACAAATTTACCAAATCTATCACCACATCTACCAACTATGTCAATTTCAAGCTGCTACACTCTACCCTGGTCTCTGGTCTCTGGATATTATAAAGTTTTGGGATTCACTTTAGCTTAATTGCAAAACCTGTGTCAATTACAATGACAGATATGTTTTAATCAAGCTGTTCAGACATATTATGACATGCCTCCAAAGCTAGTGAGATTTCAGCCTAGACCTTTGACCCCAGACGTACTACTATTCACCACAAGAGCCCCTTGATGAAATTGATTCTGTTAAATACAAAGCAAAGTATCACATCCTTTCACATTTTTGGATGCCTGAGCTTTAATAATGTTTGTACCCAGTTTCGAGTGTGATGTGAACATGACAAGCACTACACAAACATGCACACTCAATTAAAATTCGAGTCTGAGTTTGAAAGAGACGATCTAAAAGTTCACTAGTCCTGATTAGTTACAAGAGAATCCCCAGTACAAATGTGTCTTCACAAGTTTCACAGAATTTATTAGGTTTATCATAATAAGTACAAAAATAAGATATTCAGCAAAAGGAGTGGATTCACTCAGTCAAACAGTCATACAGCATGGAAATAGACCCTTCGGGGAAACCAGTCCATGCTGAACATAATCCCAAAATAAACTAGTCCCACTTGCCTGCTCCTGGCCCATACCTCTCCAAATCTTACCTGTGTATTTCCAAAAGGCCTTTGACGAGGTGCCGCACAAGAGGCTACTGCACAAGATAAGGATGTATGGCATTAAGGGTAAAGTATTAGCATGGATAGAGGATTGGTTGACTAACAGAAAGCAAAGAGTGGGGATAAATGAGTGCTATTCTAGCTGGCAGTCAGTGACTAGTGGTGTGCCTCAGGGATCGGTGTTGGGACCGCAATTATTTACAATTTATATAGATGATTTGGAGTTGGGGACCACGTGTAGGGTGTCAAAGTTTGCAGATGACACTAAGATGAGTGGCAAAGCAAAGTGTGCAGAGGACTGTGAAACTTTGCAGAGGAACATAGATACATTGAGTGAGTGAGCAAAGGCCTGGCAGATGGAATACAATGTAAATAAATGTGAAGTCATACATTTTGGTAGGAGTAATAGTAAAAAGGATTATTACTTGAATGGTAAAAAGTTGCAGCATGCTGCTATGCAGAGGAGCCTGGGTGTCCTTGTGCATGAATCACAGAAGGTAGGTCTGCAGGTACAACAAGTAATTAGGAAGGCAAATGGAATTTTGTCCTTCATTGCTAAACGGATTGAAATAAAAAGCAGAGAGGTTATGTTGCAGCTGTACAAGGTGCTGGTGAGGCCACACCTAGAGTACTGTGTGCAGTTTTGGTCTCCTTACTTGAGAAAGGATGTTTTGGCACTGGAGGGGGTGCAAAGAAGGTTCACTAGGTTGATTCCAGAGTTGAGGGGGTTGGCTTATGAGGAGAGACTGAGTAGATTGGGATTATAATGATTGGAATTCAGAAGATTGAGGGGGGAATCTTATAGAAACATGTAAAATTATGAAGGGAATAGATAAGATAGAAGTAGAGAGGATGTTTCCACTGGCAGGTGAAGCTAGGACAAGAGGGCATAGCCTCAAGATTAGAGGGAGCAGATTTAGGACTGAACTGAGAAGGAATTTCTTCACCCAGAGGGTTGTTAATCTATGGAATTCCTTGCCCAGTGAAGTAGTTGACGTTACTTCAGTGATGGTTTTTTAAAAGAAGGTAGATTTTTTTTGAACAATAAAGGAATTAAGGGATACAGTGAGAACGCGGGTAAGTGGATCTGAGTCCACGAAAGGATCAACCATGATCTAATTGAATGGCGGAGCAGGCTCGAAGGGCCAGACAGCCTACTCCTGCTCCTAGTTCTTATGTTCTTATGTATGTGATATGTAAGTATCCGGATGTCTTTTAAACATAGTAATTGTGCCCAAACCTACCATTTCCTCAGAAAGCTCATTCCACAGGCAAACCAAACTCTGTGTAAAAAAAATTGCCTCTCATGTCTTTTTTAAATCTCTCTCCTCTCACCTTAAAAATGTGCCCCTTGTCTTGAAATCCTCCGTCCTAGGGAAAAGACACCTACCATTAACCCTATCTCTGCCCTTCATGATTTTATAAACTTCTATAAGGTCACCACTCAAGCTCCTACATTCAAGTGAAAAAAGGTCCAGCCTATCCAGCCTTTCTTTTTAATTCAAATCTTCCATACTGGCAACATCCTGGTAAATTTCTTCTGAACCCTCTCCAGCTTAATGATATCCTTTCTACTCACAATATTAATTCACAATACAATATTACGTTGCAAGCTTTGGGTGGCTGGATGTTCTGTTCTGTTTGTTGAATGTCTTCTGTAATCTGCCTTCTGAATGTGCATTGGGCTAATAAATGTTATTGCTTATTAACCCTTGCAAGTCACTGCTCCTATTCATGATCAGAGACATTTTGATCAGTAGTTAACTTGCCAATGCAGGACAGCATATGATCAATCTCAGATTGGCTGGTCAGTGTGTGCCAATTTTGACCAATTTCTTTATTCTTTCAGATATCATTTCCCACAATTTTCACAGATGGAACAGATCTAGCAACTCAAGACTGGGCAACCATGAGGTGCTGTGGGCCATCAACAGCAGCAGAATTGCACTCCAGCACAAGTTCTGAGGAAGGGTCACCATACCCGAAACGTTAACTTTGATTTCTTTTCACAGATGCTGCCAAACCTGCTGAGCTTTACAAGCAACTTTGTTTTTGTATTCCAGCACAATCTTAAACCTCATGGCCCAGCATATCACCCACTCAACCATTACCATCAAGCCAGGGGATCACCCCTGGTTCAAAGGAGAATGCAGGAGGGCATGCCAGTAGCAGCATCAGGCATTCCTGAAGATGAGGTGTCAACCTGGTGAAGACAACAAACAGGACTACTTGCACGCCAAACAGTGGAAGCAGCAAGTGATAGACAGAGGTAAGCTAAGCAATCCAACAGCCAACAGATCGATCTAAGCTCTGCAGTCCTGTTACATCCAACCGTGAATGGTGATGGACAATTAAACAACTCACTGGGGGAAGACCCTCCACAAATAACAATGATGGAAGAGCCCAGCACGTCAGTTCAAAAGATAAGGCTGATGCTTTTATAGCAATCTTCTGCCAGAAGTGCTAATTGGCTGATCCATCTCGGCCTCCTCCAGCGATCCCCAGCATTACAGATACCAGTCTTCAACCAATTCGATTCACTCCACGTGATATCAAGAAACTGTCGGAGGCTCTGGATACTGCAAATGCTACAGACCCTGACAACATTCCGGCAATAGTACTGAAGACTTGCGCTCCAGAATTTGCCAAGCTGTTCCAGCACAGTTACAACACTGGTATCTAGCTGACAATGTGAAAAGTTGCCCAAGTATGTCCTGTACACAAAAAGCAGGACAAATCCAACCCAGCCAATTACCGCCCCAACAGTATACGCTCGATCATCAGTAAAGTGGTGTAAATTGTCATCAACAGTGCTATCAAGCAGTACCTGCTCAGAAATAACCTGCTCAGTGACGCCCAGTTTGGGTTCTGCCAGGGCCACTCGGCTCCTGACTTCATTAAAACCTTGGTTCAAACATAAACAAAAGAGCTGAATTCCAGAGGTGAGGTGAGAGAGACAACACTTGGCATCGAGGCTGCATTCGACCAAATATGGCATCAAGAGCCCTCGCAAAACTGGAATCAATTGGTATTAGAGGCAAACCCTCTGGTGTTTGGAATCATACCTGACACATAGGAAGATGGTTGTGGCTGTTGGAGGTCAGTCATCTCAGCTCCAGGACATCTCTGCAGGAGTGCCTCAGGGTAGTGTCCTAGGACTAACCATCTTCAGCTATTTCATCAATTACCTTCCCTCCATAATAAGGTCAGAAGTGGGAATGTTCACCAACGATTGCACAATTTTCAGCGATTGCACAGACACTGTAGCAGTCCGTGTTCAAATGGAAAAAGATTTGGACAATATCCAGGCGTTGGCTGACAAGTGGCAAGCAACATTTGCCACACAAATGCCAGGCTATGGCCATCACAAATAAGAGAAAATCTAACCACTGCCCTTTGACATTAATGGTGTAACTATCACTTGGATCACCCACTATCAACATCCTGGGAGTTTTCATGGATCGGAAACTCAACTGGACTCACCACATTAACATAGTGGCTACAAGAGCAGGTCAGAGGCTAGGAATACTGCTGCAAGTAACTCACCTCCTGACTCCTCAAAGCCTGTCCACCATCTACAAGGCACAAGTCAGGAGTGTGATGGAATACTTGCCTGGATGAGTGCAGCCCCAACAACACTCATGAAGCTTGACACCATGCAGGACCAAGCAGCCAGCTTGATTGGCACTACATCCACAAACATTCACTCCCTCCGCCACTGATGCTCAGTAGTAGCAGTGTGTACTATCTCCAAGATGCTCTGCAGAAATTCACCAAAGACCCTCAGACAGCACTTTTCAAACCCATGACCACTTTCATCTAGTAGGACAAGGACAGCAGATATATGAGAACAACGCTACTTTCAAGCTCCCCTCCAAGCCACTCACCATTTGTACTTGGAAATATATCATCGTTCCTTCATTGTCGCTGGGTTAAAATCCTAGAATTCCCTCCTTAAGGCATTGTGGGCAACCCACAGCAGGAGGACTGCAGTGGTTCAAGAAGGCGGCTCACCACCACCCTCTCAAGGGGGATAGACAATAAATGCTAGACAGCCAACGACACCCACGTCCCACAGAAAGAAATTTTAAAAATTCCCAAGATGATGGTAATGTTCTGGAATACGGGATTTGAAATCTGCTGTGGCAGATGATGAAATTTGAGATCAATAACGAATTAAGCGTCTAAAGATGACCATGAAACCATTGCCAATTATCAGGAAAAACCCATCTGGTTCACTGATGTCTTTTAAAGAAGGAAATCGGCCTTCCTTATCAAGTCTGGCCTAAATATGACCCCACACTTTCCTCTGGTAAGAGGACGGTGGAGTAGGGCTTCTAAGCCCAAGACTCATCTGCTCTGTCCACTTTTCTTTACTTTTTTCTCTCTCTTCTTTTGTTTTTTTTCTCTCCTATTTCATTTTAATTACCTGTTGGTGAAGATGTCAGTCGCAGCCAGAGCATCGGCGATGGCGAGTGGACCAGCATGGACTCATGATGGCGGTGTCAGAGGCATGTTTGGGTTCCCTGCAGCTTCTGTATTGTAGAGGCCATCCTAGCACTGACCTATGACTGCTGCTATGAAGCTGAGTTTGAGTTCCCAGTGGTATATGCTTCCAGCGCAGATTCATGGAGGTGTCAGCGGAGGCGAGTTTGGGCCCAGTACGATACTCGGCGCCTTTAACAATGGCTGTATTGGTTAGGTGGGCCCAAAGGGGACTCATTGTGGTGGCAGTGCTGAGTTTGGGCCGGTGCTGTATCCAGCAGCATTGATGGCATCTACGTTGGTGATGTCCAGCAGGAACTCATCATAGCAAAGGCTTTGGTGGAGTCGAGATGCTGCCTCATGGCTCACATCAGCTCCAGCCTACCAAGTTGCCATTATCCTTTGCAATTCACCTACTGGTGCAACAGTTCTACAACAGACAAGCAATTCACCTCCCTGGCCCTACACTCACCCTGGAACATCTGATACCAAGGTTACCTGTGTCAGCCTCCTACTCATTGACTACAGTACTAGTTTCAACACCATAATTTCAAAGAAACTCATCTCTAAACTCTGAGACCTAGGTCTCAGGACCCCCTCTGCAGCTGGATCCTCAACTTCCTGGCCCATAAACCACAATCAGTAAGAACAGGCGACAACACCTCCTCCACCATAATGCTCAACACTGGTGCCCCACAAGGCTGCATACTCAGCACCTTACTATACTCCTTATACACTCATGACTGTCTGGCCAATTTCTGCACCAACTCCATTGGTTTACATGTTTGCTGATGATACCACTTTTCCAGGGCGGATCTCAAACAATGATGAGACAGGATACAGGAAAGAGTTTGAGTGCTTAGAGGCATGGTATATAGACAACAACCTCTCCATCAACATCAGCAAAATGAAGGAATTGATCATTGACTTCAGGAAGCAGAATGGAGGGCATGCCCCTGTCTGCATCAATGATGGTGAGGTAGAGATGGTCAGGAGCGTCACATTCCAATAATCTGTCTTGGTCCACACATATTGATGTGATGGTCAAGAAAGCACAACAAAGGAAACTCAGCATGTCCACAGGACTCCTGCCAATTTTTATTGATGCACCAAAGAAAGAATCCAATCTTGATGCATCATAGCGTGGTACAGCAACTGTTTTTCCCAAGAGTGCAAGAAACTACAGAGAGTCGTGAACACAGTCCAGTCCATCACTCAAACAAGCCTTCCATCCATTGACTCCATGTATACTTCCTGCTGCTTCGAGAAAGCAAGCAACATAATCAAACATTCCTTCCACCCCAGTTATAATCTCGTCCACCTTCTTCCATCAGGTACAAGATATAAAAGTTTGAATACACGTACAAATATATACAAGAATATATTCGAGTCATAGAGTCCTACAGCATGGAAACGGGCCTTTTGGCCCAAACTGATCCATGCTGACAAAATGTCCATCCATGTTAACACCATTTCCCTGAACTTGGCTCATATCCTTCTAAACCTTTCCTATCCACGTGTTCATCCAATTGCCTTTAAATGTTGTTGATGTACCTGCTTCAACCTCTTCTGCTGGCAACTCATTCCACATGCGTACCACCCTCTGTGTAAGAAAGTTGCCCCTCAGGTTCCCATGTATTCTTTCCCCTCTTACATTAAACTGATGCCCCCTCGTCCTTGATCCCCTGCTGTTATCAGACTTTTGAATGGACCATTCAAATGTTAATTCTGCCCTCTCTCTGCACCTTCTCTGCTGCTGTAACACTGTATTCTGCACTCTGTTCTGCTACCCTGATACACTTTGTATGGTACAATCTGCCTGTATGCCATGTAACACAACAATTTTTACTGTATTTTAGTACATGTAACAGCAATAAATCAATCAATCTATCTATCAATAATAATGATGCCCACATCATGTTAATGAATAAGAAAAGGGATCATCCTTTCATTAAAACTTGACCCTCATTCTTTACTAACTTTAAGGATCTTTATCAGAGTGATGAGGTGCCAGAGTAATTTATGAATCTGCTTAGACGAAAAGAAATTACACCTCCAATGGTTAATATTTTCTCAAATGTCTAATTGGTCCATTTAATTGTTCTGGAGAATTCCAAAAGCTATCCGTAGCTTTTAGTTAAGAGAACTAGTTGTTAAATAAAATATCAATTTGTTCTCCAAAAGAAATAAACACCCCACTATGATGAATCACACCTTATCAATATACTGAATCTATACAACTCAGATTATCTTAAGAAATCATTACATTGAATTGATAACAGAATCTGATGCCAAAGTATTGTATATTGGCATATTACATATTAAAGTTACAAATCAAAACCAATCTAAAACATACCTGTATTCTGAATTCCAAAAGCTGTTTCCACCTCAAAGTGAAATGACATTTCTTAATCTAAGTTTACATTAGATTGGGCTGTAAAAGCAAGTTCCAATGTTTGTTGATTTTAACTAAGGGCAAACACAGAGAAATTCACAAAATCTAAATGTCGTGAATGTGCTATACTTTACTGACATTGGTGAACAAAGTTAATTCCTGTCTTGCTGAATCAGGGCAAAATTACTGGAAAATAAATACAATTTTGCAGTATCAGTAATATATTGTCATTTCAAAAGGAGCCGTACATACACATCCTGACTAATAATAGATTAAAGGGAAAATTTAGTGTTGATTATGGTACTGTATGAGTAATTACTGTGTTTGTATCCTTTGCTAAATTCTACATTGACGTAGAGGGTAAAAGGATTTTTGGAGCATCTTCATGAAAATAATTAGCAAAGCTAAAAGGCTGGATCAGATTCCATCCTAATGAGGAATCTCTCCATTGTAGCAAAAATTGGGGAAATGTTAGAAATCCGAAATCCGAAATCCTGCCTCATCTCCGCCTGATGCTTCCTGCTTTCACAGTGGTAGTCCAATGCTCACATATGCACTTTTGAGGAAGGAGCTGACCATTTATAAGGTTGTGCCTCCAGTCAAATCTGATTTTGATTTTCCTGGTGTCTGGAATTGGGATTGTGGAGATTTAATCAATTAAGAACAGGTCTGTTCTCAGTGTATTGCAATTCATTCCACATGTTATTGAGAAACAGCTAAAGGCATTGGATATTGTAAAGGCTACAGGCCCTGGTAATGTTCTGGCAATGGTACTAAAGACTTGTTCAGTAGAACATGATTTACCTCTACCCAAGTTGTTCCGGTACAGCTACAACAGTAGCATCTACTTGGCATGCTGGAATATTGCCCAAATATTGTCCTGTTAACAAAAAGTAGGACAAATCCAATTCAGCCAATTATCGGCCCATCAGTCAACTTTCAATCATTGGTAAAGTGATGGAAGAGGGCATCAGTAGTGATATCAAATAACACCTACTTAGCAGTAAACTACTCAGTGAGCTCACTTAATTCATCGACTGACTGGAGTCTTCTTATTTTATTTGTTATTGGACTTTAAAATTATCTCTTAATCTATTGTCCCAATTACAACCCTTTTTCCCACGTGTGAACTTTAGTGTGTTAGGGTTTCTGTGGAAGTTAGAGAGTTTTATTATTTTCTTATTATTTTATTATTTTCAAGAACAATTAGAATGAAATTTCATTGAAACAAAAGGAAGTATTTTCACAGTGACAGAATATAAACAGTCAAATGCTCACTGATTTGACAAGGATATATCTTTAAAATAAGCAATTCAAGTAAATGAGGCAAGGAGGAGAGCTATTGAAACTCTCTTCACCTGATCGTAACACTTTACCCAATAATATGCAGCGAAAGATCAACACTGGAAAATTGAAATTAAAACAGAAAATACTCAAACTGAAAGTTAATGAAAAAAGCATGAAGTAACAGAAATTGCTTGAGAAACACAACAGGTCTGACAATATTTGTGGAGAAAGAAACAAAGTTAATGTTTTGAATCCAATATGATATTGCTTCAGAACTTGAAGTACACTTAGTTTCTCAAAGAGAAAGGTAACTTCATGCTCTGCAAGATGAATGATCAGCACTGGCGTGGGCACAAAGGAAAGCCTCTCACAGGCCTGATGAAAGCATATGAAGGAAGGGAACGAGAATTTGTCATTAAGAGTTCAGGCCTTCCCATCATCCTGAAATTGTTGTAATAATTAATAACAATTTAGTTCCAAATTTTTATGATTCCATGTTGGTAATCCATTCCAAATTAATATGTCACATCTAGGAATGGAAGAGCAGAAACTGTCTAAACTAAATAATAGGAAGACTGTAGCTATTGTCTTCACTTTCCACAGCAAAATCAGTTTTTCTTTACAATAACATCTCCCACAAGCTATAATACAGACTTATTCTATCCCCACAGTATCGCACTGAAGGTTTGATTACATTTGCTCTAAGAGACAATATGTAGAGTCTTGATTTTAACACATGGAGGCTTTCGTTCAGGGTAAATAGACTGAAAATTGGGCCATTTCTGAAGAAGGATCCCAGCCCGAAACGTCAACTTTCCTGCTCCTCTGATGCTGCCTGGCCTGCTGTGTTCCTCCAGCTCCACATTGTGTTATCTCTGAAAATTAGGTATGTTTTTGGAATTACTGACCTCAATGCAATTCTCCAATCTGCACTCACATCTCTCTTGCCAACAGATTCTCTTAATATTTTAGCTTTTATCTCATTTTACTTGTAAAGTTCTTACGAGCAGGTTCAGGAATAGCTTCTTCCTGACCGTTATCAGACTGATGAATGGACTCTGTAATCTCAAATAACGCTGATCTTGCTAACGGTGATCTTACCTACCACACGCCCTGTGCAATGTAACCTGTACGCCTCTAAGTCTTTTTGATCTGTACATCCTTTGCTTACTATGATATGCCTGTACCACTTGTAAACAAAGCTTTTCACTGTATTTCGGTACACGTGACAATAAATCAAGCAACCAATCAAACCTCCAAATCGTGAATGCACCAGCTTCAGATCTTAAATATTTTGTTTTAATTTGGTTCACATTTTGCACAAATGTCTCTGCCTGAAATCATGACAGATTCATCCTTTGTCATTACATCATTGGTGAATGTATATAACTTATTCAGATTGAGCAACACACTGCTTAACCATTGAGGGTGACAGCAAAAAATTAATATGAACAAGTTCAGAGTAAACTTTCTATGCTGTAGCAAAAGTTATATTATTACTAACTCTGCAAAGGAAGTGGTTGAGTGATGCATGTATCTGGACATTGAAATTTATTCCAATGTCTAAAACTAGGAAATAGGCCAAAGGGTAAAAACAGATAGTAAATAAGTTCAATACTAATAAGACCAACCTGCTTGGATATTCTGGGTTTATCTCACTGTGGACTGGGATGAGCGTGTTGTGCATATACCATAAACATGTTGAGCAGCCAGATCACAATGTCAGTGTATAACAATGATTTTGCGCACAATCTGCTAATTTTGACTTCATAGGTTCTGTTAATGCCCTCTCAATCATTATTATCTGAATGTCTGTAATTGCATGAAGGAATACCTCCTGTTGTCCCTCCCTCCCATCCCCAATCAACAATGGTTTTTTAAAGTGAGGCCCATGCAACTTCTAGCTGAAGTGCCTTTGACTCTCTTTGTCTGGTAAACACTTAGTGGAGATAGTAAGAACTGTAGATGCTGGACTCAGAGATAATACAATGTGGAGCTGGAGGAACACAGCAGGCCAGGCAGCATCAGAGGAGCAGGAAAGTTGACGTTTTGGGTCGGGACCCTTCTTCAGAAAGAAAAGTACTTAGTGGAAATATTTTGTTGAGTGTTATTTGGGAAGTTTATAACTGGATCAACAAGAGGTTGTGTTGGGCCTTGACAAACATGTCAGATGAATTCAAAGGCTGTCAGTACAAAGCCTGCCTTTAGTAATGAGGGATTGTTGCAGACTCTCTTGGGTTGCCATATGACAAGGAAATCACAGGCAGGAGAGAGAGGTCGCTGTTCCCAGAAAGAAAAAGAGGAGGACTCTTAAAAGAAAACTGTACCTGCAAAAGGTTTAAGTCAACAGTTCTATATTTCAAACTCAGCCATGAGCTTCTAATGTGCCTACATTTTAACAAAGGCATCATCACTGGGTTATGCTACATCCTGCAGACAAATGGCAGAGAAGGATGGGCTGCCAGTGGCCAATAAAATCACAAGTGAGCCTAAATTTCTAAACTCGCAGTTCCTCATACAGGATCAGGTGACATTTGTAACTCTTCACAGTTTGATGCGCATTGCTATATCTGAGTGTTAGCAGAGAAGGAAATGGGACTTTATCATCTTCTTCCTTATCAGAGAGAAGCAGGAGGAGGAGAAGGCATATTGCCAGGCCAGCATAGTTTCAAATGGTGCAGGGTGCACCCTTATATTTCTGCAGAAACTCTGCAACCCAATATTACAATGGCTTGATCTGGCTTCTTTGTTTCCCAAATGTAACCTCCATGGCAATATGAATCACATGAACCCAGTTTCCAGGTAAAAATGTTAATTAGCTATCTTTTAGTATCAGCTTCACATTCAGACTTTTTTTTAGACCCTGATTCAAGCTTTTCCCACTTTTCCTGAGCCTGTTATTTGGTTCTCTATCACATTCTGGCTGGTGCCTCTCTCTTTGATCCCCCTTGCTGGCCTTCATGTTATTCTTGCTAGGCTCAATAAGCAATAGATGGACAATTTAATAACAAAGTATGGCCTGGCTTTATTCCTGCTTCTGCCGCAAATTAGAATCAACCTTGGCTTAATCTGTATACTAACTATCCATTCCCTTACCAATACATTAAGAAAACAAAATGAACACTGAGTCCATTGGTTGGGAATACTTAGAAATCCATCTGCAATACCCTAAGCCAATCTCGCAAACTTCAGGAGACTGCAGTAACTCATAATAATAGGAATTTCTGATAAAAATATGCTGGTATCTTTCCAACACTAACATCCCTGACCTTGATGAACTTTTTTTTCTGAAGGATAATTATGTTCACAGTTCACAATGTAAAATCTGTGGATCTTTTCAGTCTAACCTCCTGGTCGAAGGTACAACTCTAAAGGAGGTGATGTGAGAGTTTAAAAAAAAGAAACAACATTAGTTGAGAAACAAAATAGTTTGATTCCTTTCTGTTACAACTTCCATTCCAGACAACGCTCATGAAAATTATATAACACCAAAATAAGATCAAAGTAGTGTGGGTCCTAGGGATCTGAAATAAAAAAGAGTGCTGGAGGAACTGATCAGGCTAGGCAGTATCTGTGGGGAGACAAACTATGTTAATGTTTTGAATCTGAAAACGATTCTCCTTCAGATCTCTGCATGTAAAGTATAGATTTAACACAGCTAACAATATTTGTCTTTGTTTTTATTCAGTCAGGGGATATTGGCTTTTCTGGCTGGGCCAGCATTTTTCCCTTCACTAGGTGGTGGTGAACCTCTTAAATCGCTATAGTCCATTTGGTGTAGAAACACGCATATAGGCATTGGGGGGGGGGGGGGGGGGAAGTGCCAGGATTTTCACTCAGCGATACTGAAGGTAGAGCAATATATTTTGAGTGAGGATGGTAAATGGCTTGGAGAGGAACTTACAGATTGTGGTGTTCCCATTTATCTGCTGTTCTTGTCTTTCGAAATGGCCGTGGATCTGGTTTTGATGGGAGCTGTCTAAGTAGTTTTGGTAAATTTCTGCAGTGCATCTTCTAAATGGTTAACACTGCTGTGACTGAAAATTGGCGGAAAAGAGAGTGGATGTTTATGGATATGGTGCCAATCAAGTGGGCTTCTTTGCCCTGGAAATCAGGAGTGTATTCTATTAGATTCGTGATTAGTGCCGTGTAGATCTGTAGACAGACTTTGGGGAGTCAGCTGTGGATTATTTGCTGCAGGAGTCAAAGCCTCTGACCTGCTCATATCCACAATGTTTATATGGATAGTCCAGGTTGGTTTCTGACTAATGGTAGCTCACAAATGTTGATAGTGGAGATTCAATGATGGTGGTGCCATTGAGGATCAAAAAGTGATGGCTATATTGTCTCTAATTGGAGATGGTCATTGCCTGGTATTTGTATGGCGTGATTGTCACTTGCCACTTTTCAGCATAAGCCTGGATATTATCCTTTTCCTGCTGCATTTGTACAAAAGCCTTTGCACTATCCAGTACCTTCAACTGTTTCTTGATCTCACGCGGAGTGAATCAAATTGGCTGAAGACTAGCATATGTGATGCTGAGGACATTCAGAGGAGAGTGAAATGATTCTACGCAAAATGTTTGGCTGAAGATTTTTCTAACTGCTTATCTTTTGCACTGATGTGCTGAGCTCTTCCATCATTGAGAATGGGGATATTTGTGGAGCCTCCTCCTCCAGTGAGTTGTCAAATTGACTACCACCATTCACTACTGGATACGGCAGGACTGCAGAGTTTAGATTGGATCCAATGGTTATGGAATCACTTAGCTCTGTCTCTTGCTATTTATGCAGTTTGGTACACACGTAGTCTTGCATTGTAACTTCATCAGGCTGACACATCATTTTTAGGAATGAATTAAATCAGGCAGCATTCATGCAATAAATTTGTTCTCTTCTCATTCAAGGCACCCAAAAAATATATTGGTAAGGCTTTCTTTCAATCTGTTGATAATTTTCCCTCAATTTATGGGTTGGAAAATTTCAATGCCTAGATGAGCTAATTCAAACATCATCATTTCATAAACAATTTAAAAATATATTGATATTAACAACTAATGTTCATGATGAAGAAATAAGACACAGCAGAAAATTACTTTAAGGAATTTAACTTTTTATTCAAATTCAGTCTAGGTGTAGACCAATATTTTGTTCTGAAATACTATGCCTTACCAGCAATCTGCATTTTTTACACTCTCCAACACTTCAAAGAACAGACATAAAGATTATTCCATGCATTTAGCACAATTTAAGATTGTTGACTATGTCTTTTCTCCTGTACATTAACCTGCTTGCATAACCTCATCAGCACAATGTCTCCTGTGCCTATTAACTATCTACAAGTCTGAGTGTTTGCATAGATGAGTACAGCCCCAACAACACTCAATAAGCCTGTTACCATCCAGGACAAAGCACCCTGCTTAATTTGCACCCATTCATCATCTTCATTTTTTATTCCCTTTACCACTGATGCACAGTGTCAGCAGTGAGTACCGTCTACATTGCTGCACTACTGTAACTTACTGAGGCCTCTTTGGCAGCATCTTCTAAACCCACAGCCCCAGCCACTGAGAAGCTAAGTTCCTTCTAATGTTTCCTGCCACTATTAAACCTCCGAGGTCTGTGCACAGCAGTGAGTTCGAGATCAGATGTCTATGGCTCGGAATGGCAGTTGGTGTGCATGGGCCATCTAAGAATCTGAGCAGTCACATGTTGCCCAGAAGGACGAGGGAACTATCCTTTCCTGTTTGGTTCCTTATTGTCATTGGACTAGTAGTGCGGAGACTCAGGTAATGATTCTGAACCCAGCTTCCAATTCCACCATGGCAGGTAACGGAAGGATTCAAATTCAGCAAATAAATGTGGAATTAAAGTGTGATGTTGACAAGGAAGTCATTATCAATTGTTACAAAACCTATGTGATTCAATAATATACTTCAGGGAAGGAGACCTACAATCTTAACCCTGGTCTGGCCTCATATAACACCAGAACAACAGAAGTTCGGTTAACTCCTAACTGTTTCAACAAGAAAGTTCATCACCACTTTCTTAAAGACAACTAGGGATGGATAATAAATGCTGGCATATCCAACGACACCCATATCCAATGAATGAATAAAACAAAAAGGCATGCACCATCTTGACTTGGAAATATATTGCTTTTCCTTTACTGTCAATGGGTCAAAATCATGGAAATCCAGAGCACTATTGATACTCCAATCCTTCCCAGACTACAGCAGTTCAATAAGACCACACCATTTTCTTCTCCATGGCAATTAAGAATAGGTAATAAATGCTGCTCTACTCAGTGATGTTCCCATTCCACAAATCAATTAAAAAACACACAATTGGAGGAAATTTCTGCACATCGAGTGCTGGCTGTTAAACACATATTATTAAGACAAGTTAATTTGACAACAATCAAAAATGTTAGTGATGGGGTGCAGCTTCGAGTCATTGTCCCACGCATGAAAACTAACACAATAACTTTGAATGTTGTGACCAAGTGGCTGCATGTACATATCAAATAGAAGGAGGACCAAGGATGGATTCTTGGGAACGTTGGAGGTAATAATGTAGGAGTAGGAAAAGAAGCCATTTCAAATGATTTCTGGCTATAGTTTATCAGAATGGAATAAGATGGGAAGATTCCCACCAAAGGAACATCAGTGGACTGACTATGTGAAAGGCTGCAGACTGGTTCAGAAGGATGTGCAGGGAAAGTTTACTTTCATAAAGTCACATCAGATTCCATTTGTGACTTTGATCAGAACTATTTCAGAACAGTAGCAGGAGCTAACAGCTGTTGGGGGGATTCAAGCGTGGCTTTCAAGAAAGTTTGAGCATGGAGGGCTCAGGTGAGGACCAGTGGTTTAGAGGAGATATGAGAATGTCTTTTTTTTATCCAGAGGATGGTAGATACATGGCACATGCTGCCTGAGAAGGTGATGGAGGAAAGTACTCTTGGAAAATTTAAGAAGTACTTTGATGAAAACGTAAAATGCCAGGGCATAGCAGGCTATGGACCAAGTGCAAATAAATGAGATTAGTGTAGTTTGGTGTTTGTTGGTCAGCATAGGCATGGTGGGCCAGACAGCCTGTTGCTATGCTGTATGACTCAGATTTCAAAGGCAACAACATATTCAAAGGCTTTCATAGAATCATAGGATCCCTATAGTGTGGAAACGGACCCTTCGGCCCAACAAGTCCACACCGACCCTTGGAGCATCCCATCCAAAGCCATCCCCCTATAACCCACCTAAGCTACATATCACTGAACACTACAGGCAATTTAGCATGGCCAATCTACCTAACCTGCACATCTTTGGACTGGGGGAGGAAACCCACGCAGACACGGGGAGAACTGTCAAACTCCACACAGACAGTCGCCCGAGGGTGGAATCGAAACCGGGTCCCTGGCACTGTGAGGCAGCAGTGCTTCTTTGTAGAAGAAAGAGAAATTGGAGATGGATGGGATTTTGCAAGGCTATTAGAGACAAACCAAAGCTTAGTTTTTTTAGGAGAAAGGTGATAACAGCAGATTTAAAGGAGAGTGGAACAACGTTTGAAGAAAGAATTGTTTGCAACAAAATAGGTAAAAGAAAGGGAAGTTTGGTGACCAAGAAAGAATTGTTTGCAACAAAATAGGTAAAAGAAAGGGAAGTTTGGTGACCAACAGTTTAATGGGAATAGGATTGAAGAAACAGGATAGACGCTAATAGAAATAATGGTTTCCAAGAGAGCATAAGGGGAGATAGGAGAGAAGACAGGTGCAAGTTCGAGACTACAGCTGGAAGAAAGATTACAGGAAATATTGTCAGGTGGGATAGGGGAGAAGAGGGAAACAGTATTAGTGCTGATAGGAGAGTCTCAATTTTAGTGATGATTACTTTGACAGGGGAGGATGGAGAGAAAGAGGAGGCTGGTTTACACAGGAGCATAGAAGTTAGGAGCAGGAGTAACCCATTTGGGACTTTAGGTCTGTTCCACCATTCAAAAAGATTTGGTTGGGGTCTAATCTCAAACCATAATCTTCAGCCATCTTGACAATCAGGAGAGAAAAGATGCTAGGGGTTATCTTTGGGTTCCAGGATAGTCCTGGAATTGTAAGCACTTATAGCGGAGAAGAACAGACCCAGCAATGTTTTAGGTGGTCCAGCCAAAACTGATAGTAGATGAAAAACAAGTTGCTTGCTACATCCTCTCATGTAAGTATCCCTTAGTTTTCAGGAAGAAGAGATGAAAGCCTCAGCAGAGACTACAGCCAGAATGATAAACAGTAATGTTTCCTTGTGGACATTTATGGGGACTGAGCAAAATAAGTTGCAAAATATCTTGGTGGATGGAAGGCTATAGACTTGAGAGTTGGAGTTTTGAAAGTGCTGTTGTAAGTATTAGCGTCTTTTTCCCTGGGGCAGATACAGGAAGAGATAAATTTTGTGGATGGTGAGTGATTCAAAAGACTGATCATTGTTTGCCCTTATCTGTAATTGGTATGATAGAATAGCACGATCAAATGAGATAGCAAAGTGAAAGGGATTGGTTTCCTCAAGTTTAGATGGCCAAGGTGTCTTTGCAATGATAAAAGGATTCAGTAGATGTTACAGAGGATCGATTTTATTACGGTGGACACTTGTACAACAGGACATAAGTATAAAATCAGGAGCATTTAGGAGTAAAATCAGGAAGCACATTTCACACTAAAAATAATGTACTGGAACTCTGTTTCTCTAAAAGGGCTGTAGATACTGGGTCAATAACATTTTTCAGACCGAGTTTGATAGATTTTGTTAGGTTAGAATATCAAGGGATGTGTCACAGGACTAGCACAGGACCAGGAATGTACAAACAGGAGTCTTTTCAGCCTGTCCAAATTACCCTACCATTCAATATGATGGTGACTGATTGAACACTTTTACTCACCCAGTCCCATAACCTCTTATCCCTCTGGTAATTGGAAACTTACCAATCTCCACTGAGATACTGAAAGACTGAGCCTCCACAATTGTCTGATCTCGAGAATTCCAAAGGCTCACGACGCACTGTGTAAAATAAGTGCTTCTGATCCCAGACTTAAGTGACATTCCCCTTATTTTTAAATTGCTCCTCCTGGTTTTAGATTCCGAAACCAGGGGAAAAATCTTATCTGCATCTACCCTGACAATCCCTTTAAGTATTTTGTATATTTCAAGGTGTTCATCTCACATTCTTCAAAACTCTATAGTATGCAAGCCCAGTTTGCCCAGTTTCTCCTCATAGGACAGCCCTGCCAGACATCTGGTGAATATTTGGTGTACCATGATTGTTACATTTATAATATCCTGAGATAAGGAAACCAGATCTCCACACTGTACTCGAAGTGCAATCTAAGTAAGCTCCTATACAATTGAAGTAAAGTTTCACTACCCCTGTACTTAAATACTCTTGCAATAAAGGCTAACATTCCATTAACCTTCCTAATAGCTTGCTGCATATATATATTAGCTTTCAGCAGCTTCTTGACAAGGACATCTAGATCCCATTGTACATCTACACTTTCCAACCTCTTACCATTTATGAAATTTTCTGCACATCTGTTTCTCCTACCAAAGTGAGCTTGCTTCCCTACTTTTGAGACAGAAAGCTCTGAGTTTGAATCCCACTTCAGAATATGATGGCCAAATAAGGCAAGTTTGTAACCTGGCCAAACAGTGTTGAGTATCAACCTGCAAATCCTTCCATATGCCAAAGACAAATGGTAAGAACAGCTGAGGTTCCTGGTCATCCATGTGATGTAAAGAAATTAAAACCTCTAGAAACTCCTTCCAGGATATAATATCCACGTAAAAGTGCATGTTACCATAGTAATGTGATATCCTGAGTGATCTATAACATATCATCACTAGGCCATGATCAAATTGAGGAGGTTTGAGGAGCTGGTTGAATTGCTACCCCTGTTTATATGTTACACACACTCATATTCTATGGATATAAACACTGACACCAAAAACTATCTGGTATAATGCTTTAACGTAATGAGTTGCCCCAGTGGTGTTAAAGAAGGTCATATGGCCCTAAAAGTGATGGGTTTTTTTTCTAAAACAAAACAAAATCATTATTTTTGCCTAATAAGAATTATAAAAATAGCTGGATTATAAAATATCCATTCTGTGTTTTATACCTAACTGGGTCAAAGCACATTGAGATACAAAATAAAAATTGTGTTTTACCAAATAGCCTGACTAATGTTATTTTGTCCGACTGCAGTTTGGATGGGCTGATACAATTCACTAGAATGGTATATTACTCATAACTAACTACTGTTGTTCCTCTGGTTGAGGCGGGGGGTGGGGGGCAGGGTGCTTACATAGAAATGTATTTCAACAATACATTGATATAATACCTAAAAACCTAACTTTACTTTGTTTATTTCATCATGTTTAACAGTGGACCTGTATCTCATACTAGAAACAATAAAATTTACTTGTAGGAAAAAAATCAAAGAAATTCAGTTCATAATTCTGAGACAAAACCTCAGTTTTAACACCTCATGCCTCTGTAATTTCCTTTGCTCGGTGCTAGCTATGAAAAACATAGCATCATCAATTTTAAATGAAAATCCCTTTTTATCAATATAGAATGTTAGTTACCACATTATGACAATAGTATCACAATAGTCTGATTTGAATTTCATAAGAAGTTGAAATGCAGATTCCACATTAGCACTGTGAACAAAACTGAACAAAATAATGGCTACCTGTATGATATAAAAAACTAAATACATGGAGAATAAAAAGTTCACATCGAGTAACTCAAAACAGAGACTGACCTCAGCTCCTTGGTACCGTTCAGATTAAGTAAATTATTTCACCACACTTTCAATTTGCATGCAATAAAATCTGTTTTGTCCTTGGCATCTGGTGTGAAATCTGGTCAAGAGTGCTTATGTGCCTATATGGGTACGGTCATCTAATGTCTTCTCCTATTTTAGCATCTTGTCAGATGTTGCTGGTTGAATCAAACCCAACTCTCCTCAAATGGATTCAGAGATAGTAGAAATTGCAGATGCTGGAGATTCTGAGATAACAAGGTGTAGAGCTGGATGAACACAGCAGGCCAAGCAGCATCAGAGGAGCAGGAAGGCTGACGTTTCGGGCCTAGACCCTTCTTCAGAAATGGGGGAGGGGAAGGGGGTTCTGAAATAAATAGGGAGACAGGGGGAGGTGGATAGAAGATGGATAGAGGAGAAGATAGGTGGAGAGGAGACAGACA
>NC_063332.1:42544549-42564424 GCF_021869965.1 Rhincodon typus | reverse complement strand
GGAGAAAACAGAATTAACGTTTGGGTCCGGTGACCCTTTCTCAGAAAGGGTCAGTTCTGAGGAAGGGTCACCGGACCCGAAACGTTAACTCTGTTTTCTCCCTCACAGATGCTGCCAGACCTGCTGAGCTTTTCCAGCAACTTTGTTTTTGATCAGCAATACATTTCTGCCTTTTGGAGGTCCAAATAGATCACATCCACTGGCTTTCCTTTGTCTAACTTGCTCATTAGATCCTCAAAGAATTCTAATAGGTTTGTCAGGCATTACCTCCCCTTGACTTCACTGTGCTGACACAGCCCTACTTCTACGCACTTCTAAGTTCCCTGCAATCTCATCCTAAATAATTGACTCTAAAATCTTACCAATGAGGGATATCAGGCTAACTGGCCAATAGTTTCCTGTCCTCTGCCTCCCTCTTTTCTTGAACAGGGTGTTACATAAGCTATCTTCCAGTTCACTGACACTCCTGAAAGATCATCACCAATGCCACCATAATCTCCTCAGTTATCTCCTTCAGAACTCTGGGTGTAATTCATCCAGTCTGGGTGATTTATCTTCCTCCAGTCCTTTCAGCTTCCCCAGAATCTTCTCCTGAGTGATGGCCTCTATACTCACCTCTGCCTCCTGATGCTCTAGAAGTTCAGGTATGCTGCTGGTGTTTTGCACTGTGAAAATTGATGCAAAGTAACTATTCAGTTCCTCTGCCATTTCTTTGTTCCCCATTACTACTTCTCCAACCTCATTTTCCAGTGGTCCAATGTCCACTCTTGCCTCTTTTGAAGATCATGTGTTGTGTTCTTCCTTGCTGATGTCAAGTTTCTGGCTTTGTCTTAACACTTGTACAGGGCTTCCATTCTGTCTCTTACGCCTCCCCTTTAAATAGTGAATCTTCAACAACCAATCATGTCCAGATCACCAGCATGCCCACCTCCTCTAATTGGTCTGGATCTAAGTGTTATGGTTCAATTGAAAAGCATCTAAAAAGCCCATTACTCAAGCTTCTGGGCTTCTAACTCACTACTGGCCTCTCTTACTATGAGTGGGTTAAAAGGGTAAAACTCAGCTTTTCATCATAGGAAATTTAGCTGCACTTGAAAGGATATCATCAAAACATCTTCATTGCATCCTCAGAATGGGATAATGATCTAACAAAATAATCTACTCCACCTTCTCACCTTCCATAACCACAATTACCGTTATTAGCAGAGTAAAACAAAATATTATATTGAAGAATGGCCAAGAAACAAATGAAAAAGGAAAAATGGAGTAGCTTGTTAAATAACTGCACAAATTTAGGTTTTGTGCCATTTGAAAAGAAACACTTGGATTTGCATAACACCATTCTTTACCCTGAAACCACCAGTTTCAGATTAGACCTAATGAAGTACAAATTTATTCACCTTACAATAAATCATCCTTCAACAGAACAAATTGAACATCTATGATGTCTATCTGATAATTCTAGTCTTTCATAATCAACAGCTAAACACACAATTAAGCCCATACAATGCATCTGTAGTGAGACTTCATCTGATTTTTCCAGATTTCCTGCATTTTTTACACTGAAGTTATGGTGGACAAGTGGGAGGATGTTCTTTAAAGTAGGATGTCAATAAATGATGACAGTGGAACAATGTTCATGGTAGAATAATTATACAAGACTCTGGATCACTTAATCAAGTAAATGGTCTGTCTTTCTTTTGACATTTTTATTCTCTAACATTTCCCTGGGAGTGCTAATTCTACAAAGATCTTACTGCCACAAGGCTGTGTCTGAATAACACTACAGGCTTTACATTACGATTCTAATTTTTGCATTGAGTGCTCTTTTCCCTGAATAATACTCCAATGTTCACTTTCACAGTGATAGTGGAAGAAGGTCATTTCCCAACAAGAAATCAGAGCGGCATTGGAAACCTGAAACCCATAATTATTTGGAATCATTAACTTTTTCATGATAAATAAATTTCTCTACAGTGATTCTTCTTGGTAGTTAATTACATTTCTCTAAAGTATTAAATCTGCTTGGAAAGGTAGAGTATTTTTATGTGAAGCAAGAATACTGATTACAAAGAAGCCATTGTCGTGAATCCATAATTTGTTTTTGCTCAAATTTATGCAATGCATCATGAGGTTCATTTTTTACTTCCTCAGGAGTTTGCTTCTTGTAATTCGTTCTCAATGGAACTCTTATGGAACAATAGAAATGTGATTGCTTTGACTCTTTCCTTCTGTCCACTCAAAATTCTAGTTAATTTTATTTGGTTAGAGTCATGTTAAACAACACTTGTACATATCAGTTTTATCATAATGATGTCCACTGTAAAGGTAAGAGTTCTGCAAGAGATTAATGTTTGAGCAATACTGAGCTCTACCCAGTCTGGTGATACCACATAGCCTCTGGCTAGAATCAGTTAGTTAGGAACCTGTCACTAATCCTTGTGCCTTCTCTAACTCCTGCTTAACAGTTCATGTAACCAATATATTACTTCTCAGTAACGATGAATTACATCTTGTTCTCTTCTTCTGGCATTCTGCAATGGCATAAGATTAACTAACAACCTCACAGTAAAGGTGCCTAAGGTAATAGGTAGTTTGTGGCCATAGACAAGACTCTGTTGCTGGAATTAAAGATGTCTCAGACCAGCTACTAGACATTCTCTGGGGGAGGATGGTCAGCCAGAGAACATAACGCATGTTAGTACCAAATGATGCAGGTAGGAAGGGGACTGGGGTCCTGCAGTCAAAGCTTTTGGAGCTACATAGAAAACTAGCAAGCAGGACCTGATAAGATAAGAGAGTGTCATATTACATTACGGTTTGATGTCATAATGCAATTGCATGCAAGAGAGTCTGGTTGATGAAAAGGTAAAGTCAAGAATGGACTTCAGGTTTAGACTTAAAAGTAACATTATTATAGAATCTGTACAGTGTGGAAACAGGCCATTCGGCTCAATAGGTCCGCGCAGACCATCCGAAGACCAACCCACCCAAACCCATCCCCCTACCCTGTAACCCCACATCTCCCACAACTAACACACTAACCTACACATCGCTGAACACTATGGGCAACTTAACATGGCCAACCCACTTAAATTGCACATCTTTGGACCTGGGGAGGAAACTAGAGCACCTGATGGAAACCCACACAGACATGAGAACATGCAAACTCCACACAGACAGTCGTGCAAGAATGGAATTGAACCCCAGATTCCTGGCACTATGAGGGTGCAGTGCTAACCACTGAGCCAATGTGCCACCCTTATGATACTTTAATACTTGGATACAGAACTGGCTTAGTCATAAAAGACATAGTGTCGAGGTGAAAGGGTGTTTTGCTGACTGGCGTTCTGTGACCAGTGGTGTTTCACGCGGATCAGTGCTGGGACCCTGTTGTTTGTAATATATATAAATGATTTGGAGGAGAATGTATTTGGCTTGATTAGTAAGTTTATGAATGACACAAAGATTGGGGGACCTGTGGATAATGAGGAGTATTCCCAGGGGATGCAGAAGGATATAGATAGGTTAGACACTTGGGCAGAGAAATGGCAGATGGAGTTTAATTTGGACAAATACAAGGTGATGCATTTTGGAATATCTATTGCAGCAGGAAAGTATACAGTAAATGGCAGAAGCCTTAGTTGCATCAGCATACAGAAGGATCTAGGTGTTAAGGTTCATAGTTCCCTAAAAGTGACAACGTAAGTGGATAAGTTGGTCAAGAAGGCAAATAGCATGTTTGCTGTCATCAGTTGGGGCAGAGAGCATAAAAATTGGAAAGTCATGTACAGCTGTATGGAAATTTAGCTGGGCCACATTTGGAATATTGTATATCGTTCTGGTCACCACACTCGCAGAGGCTTTAGAGAGGGTACAGAAACAGTTTACCAATATAGGAGGCATGGTTAGTAAGTTTGCAGATGTCACAGAAGTTGGTGGTATAGCAGACAATGAAAAAGGTTATCAAGGAGTGCAACAGAATTTTGATCAAAAGGGCCAATGGGCTGAGGAATGGCAGATGGAGTTCAATTCAAACAAATACAATGTGGCGCATTTTGGTAAAACAATCCAGGGACAAACAGCTCTGGAAGGATAGTGCCATCCTTACCTGGTCTGGCCTTGATGTGAATCCATACCCAAATAATGTGGGTGACTCTTAACTGCCTTCTGGGCAATTAGGAATGGACAATAAATGCTGGCGTGGCCAGCAATATCCTCATCCTGTGAATGAATAAAGAGAAATCTAACTTTAAGACAGAGGTGAGTGCTTTTGTATTGTCTGATCATGGCTACAGAAAGACCATGGCTCCATAAACAGATGCAAATCTGTAGCTACATGGTGTAGGTGGAACAACTTTCAGGGTTAAAAGGATGCTGTAATGCTCCTCCAGTGCCACAATGATGCCACCCGAAGACTGGAGGAACATCATCTCATATTCCGCTTGGGAATCCTGCAGCCCAATGGCCTCAATGTGAACTTCACAAGCTTCAAAATCTCCCCACTCCCGACCTCATCCCAAGACCAGCCCATCTCATCCCCGTCTCCTTGACCTGTTCGACTTTTCTCCCACCTATCCACTCCTCCCACCTCACTGACCAAACCCCACCTCCACTTCCTAACTACTAGCCTCATCCCCACCTCCTTGACCTGTCTGTCTTTCCTCCCACCTACCCGCCCCTCCTTCCTCACTGACCAAACCCCATCCCAACTCCCTACTTACACTCACTTTTACTGGCTTCATCCCTGCCTCGTTGACCTGTCCATCTTCTCTCCACCTATCTGCTCTTCTATCCACCTTTTATCATCGCCTCCCCCTCTCTCTATTTATTTCAGAGCCCCCCTTCCCCTGCCCCATTTCTGAAGAAGGGTCTAGGCCCAAAACGTCAGCCTTCCTACTCCTCTAATGCTGCCTGGCCTGCTGTGTTCATCCAGCTCTACACCTTGTTATCTGTAATGTATCTGTTCTCCAGAATTAACAGAATTCACTCTTGAATAAGGAAGTGTATTATGCCCTCAATATCTTGCAATTTGCTGATGTCATTAAACTCTTCCTAAGAAACTTTCATTGACTAACTGACAAAAAACACTACTAATGGAATGCTGTTTAGGCCTTCCAAGAATAATGGCTTAACCCAAGAAGAAATTTCAACCAGTGAAATCACTTCTGCTGGATCGTGAGATTTGTTTCACTCTCTCAGGATAGAAGAAGGTGTAGATTTTACAAGGCTAAAGGAACTGGTATGCGTCTCTGATACCACTTAAATATCCTCAGTGGATAACTATCAGGAAGACTTGAGACAGCAACAAAATATTGTACATGATATTAGGCAATACAGTATACCTGAGATCATTATTGCACTTTTGATCAATCTAATACTGACAGCACAACATTCGATCATACACAGTGATAATCAGAAAAAGTCAATAACATTAATGACATTGGTGTAATAGAAATCTATTGCGCCAGGCAAAAGAGCACACAGCATGGTGGAAGGCCCAACATGCCTAACCTTCTGAGAGAGATTGTATCTATCTCCAGTACAGGCAAAAAGGCAACAGATGACCACCAGGCAGAGCGGGAGGGCTAGGCAGGCAGTGCAGGAATGTCCTGTGGCCATTCCCCTGTAAAACAGATATAACATTTGGATACTGTTGGGGCTAATGGCCTCTCAGGGAATAATAGCAGCAACCAAATTCATGGCACCATGATTGAGTCTGCTGCATAGGGAGGGGAAAATAGGTATAGAAATGTTATGGTTATAGGGGATTCAATCGTAAGGGGAATGGATAGGTGTTTCTGTGGCTGCAAACAAGAGTCTAGGACAGTGTGTTGCGTCCCTGGTGCGAAGGTCCTGGATGTCTCGAAGCGGTTGCAGGACATTCTGGAAGGGGTGGGGAGAAAGCGAACAGCCAGTGGTCACGGTAAACATTAGTACTAACAACTAGGTTAATAAAAGGAATGAGGTCCTAAAGGAGAATATAGAGAACTAGGAGGAACGTTGAAATGTAAGACCTCAAAGATAGTTATTTCAAGATTACTACCCGAGCCACAAGCTAGTCACAGGAGAAACAGGAGGATATATAAGATATACTTGGCTAGAAAGATGGTGTGAAGGGGAGGGTTTCATATTTGTGAGGCATTAGGTTTGGTTCTAGGGGAGGTGGGCAGTATCATGACTGATATCCTTGGCGGGGTACTTGGTAGAGTGGTTGGGGAGGGTTTAAACTAATGTGGCAGGGGGACGTGAACCAGAAGAGTAGGGCAGGAGATGCAGGAATTGAGGGACAGTTAGAAACCAAGGCAAACATGACTAAGAAATGACAGGAATACAGAAAATGGTAAGATTCTTGGTAGTGTGGATGAGCAGAAAGATCTCGGTGTCCATGTGCATAGATCACTGAAAGTTGCCACCCAGGTTGATAGCGTTGTTAAGAAGGCGTAGAGTATGTTAGGTTTTATTGGTAGAGGGATTGAGTTTCAGAGCCATGAGGTCATGTTGCAGCTGTACAAAACTCTGGTGCGGCTGCACTTGGAGTAGTGCGTACAGTTCTGGTCACCGCATTATAGGAAGGATGTGGAAGCATTGGAAAGGGTGCAGAGGAGATTTACCAGGATGTTGCCTGGTATGGAGGGAAGGTCTTATGAGGAAAGGCTGAGGGTATAGAGGCTGTTTTCGTTAGAGAGAAGAAGGTTAAGAGGTGACTTGATAGAGACATACAAGATGATCAGAGGATTAGATAGGGTGGACAGTGGGAGCCTTTTTCCTCGGTTGGTGATGGCTAGCACGAGGGGACATAGCTTTAAATTGAGGGGTGATAGATATAGGACAGATGTCAGAGGTAGGTTCTTTACTCAGAGAGTAGTAAGGGCGTGGAATGCCCTGCCTGCAAAAATAGTAGACTCGCCCACTTTAAGGGCATTTAAATGGTCATTGGATAAACATATGGATGATAATGGAATAGTTTAGGTTGGATGGGCTTCAGATTGGTTTCACAGGTCGGCGCAACATCGAGGGCCTAAGGGCCTGTACTGCGCTGTAATGTTCTATGTTCTATGTTCTATGTTCAAAGAACGAGAACAGGCAGGGAAATGCTGCTGGAAATAGCAGGGGAGGTGTTCTGAAATACGTGTGGTTCAATGTGAGAAGTATAATAGGCAAGGTACATGAACTTAGAGCATTGGTTAGTACTTGGAACTATGACATTATTGTGATAACAGTGTCTTGGCTGTAAGAGGGAGAGGACTGGCAGCTGAATGTCCCATGATTGAGATGTTTCAGGTGTGATAGAAGGGGATGTAAAAGGGGTAGGGTAGTTGCATTACTGGTAAAGGAGTATCTCACGGCTACACTGAGGAAGGATACATCAGGAGACTGGTGCAGTGAGGCAATATGGCTTTAGTTCAGGAATAGGAAAAGTGAAATCACAATGCTAGGGGTATACTACATGCCTCCGAACAGCCAGCAGGAGATAGAGGTGAGAAGATGTAGACAGATTTTGGAAAGATGTTAAAATAGCAGGGATGTTGTGGTGGAAGATTTTAACTTCCCCTCTTTTGACCGGGACTAACTTCATACTAGGGGCTTGGGTGGGGTATAGTTTGTGAGGAACATTCAGGAGGATTTCTTGACACAGTAGGTAAACAGTCCAACCAGGGAAGGGGGTAGCAAAAAGTGCAGATGCTGGAAGTCAGACTCAATACATTGTGGAGGAACACAGCAGGTCGGGCAGCATCATAGGAACAGGAAAGTTGATGTTTCAAGTCCCGACCCTTCGAGAGTCCCGACCTGAAACATCAACTTTCCTGCTCCTCTGATGGTGTCTGACCTATTGTTTTCCTCCAGCTCCACACTGTGTCAAGCAGGGAAGGGGTTATACTGAATCTGGTTTTGGGAAATGCGCCCGGCCAGATGAGTGAAGTTTCCGTGGGGGAGCATTTCGCGAATAGTGACCACAATACTGTGAGTTTTAAGATATTCACGGATAGGAATAACAGAGGTCCTCAGTGAAGGTGTTAAATTGGGGGGAGGCGAACGACACCAATATTAGGCAGCAACCAGAGGCAGCTGTTTAAGGGTAAATGCACATTGGGCATGAGGGAGTGTTTCAAACGGCAGTTGGTGAGAGTTTATGACTGGCACATTCCTTTGAGAATGAAGGATAGGTATGGCAAATTACACAAACCTCAGATGACCAGGGATGTTATGACATTGGTCAAAAAGAAAAGGGAAGCATACATAAGGTCTAGGAGGATGGATTATGATGAAACCTTAAATTATATAAGGAAAGTCAGAAAGAACTTAAACAAGGAATTAGAAGGGCTAAAAGGGGTCATGAAAATTCATTAGCAAACAGGATTAAGGAGAATCCCAAGGCTTTTTGTACATATATAGAAAGCGAGAGGGTAGCCACGGAAAGGGTTCGCCCACTCAGGGACAAAGAAGGAATCTACATACGGAGCCAGAAAAGGTAGGTGAGATCCTAAACAAATACTTTGTGTCAGTGTTCACCAAATAGAAGGAATTACTGGAGGGTGATCTCAGGGAAGGGAGTGTCAAATTTTTCAGCCAAGTTACCATCAAAAATGAAGAAGTGTTGTGTGTCTTAAAAAGTATTAAGTTAGATAAATCCCCAGGTCCTGAAGGGATCTACTCCAGAATATTGAGGGAGGTGAGAGAACAAATTGCTGGAGCATTGACAGACATTTTTGTATCCTCTTTAGCCACAGGTGAGGTCCCAGAGGACTGAAGAATAGCCAATGCTGTCCCATTGTTTAAGAAAGGTAGCAGGAAATTACAGGCCTCTGATTCTCACATCAATAGTTGGGAAATAATTGGAAAAGATTCTCAGAGACAAGATCTATATCCATGCAGAAGAAAATGGACTTATTGGTGACAGCATGGTTTTGTATGGGGAAGGTCATGCCTCACTAACTTGATCGAGTTTATTGAGGAGGTGATGAAGATGATTGATGAGGGAAAAGCAGTTGATGTTGTGTGCGTGGACTTCAGTAAAGCCTTTGACAAGGTCCCTCATGGCAGACTGGTACAAAAGGTGAAGTCACATAGTATCAGGTGTGAGCTGGTAAGGTGGATACAGAACTAGTTTAGTCATGGGTGACAGAGGGTAGTGGTGGAAGGATGCTTTTCAGAATGGAATAGAATATCCTTTAATGTCATGTGGACTCCAGTACAGAAGTACCATGAAAAGTTTTTACAACGGCTGCCTCTAATGGCACCATCTTAGGTAAAAGTACCGAGGTACAAATCTTGGATACAAAAGAGGAATGAAAGGAAAAGTAGTAGCATTACTTACAGTGTCTAAAAAATAAGTTCAAAATAAGATAGTTATAACATAGTTAAAGGATTGACATTGCAGTCTGGTAAAGAGTTTCAAATAGCAGCAGCTCAGCACATGGTTTTACCGCCCGCACCAGGGCCCAGTCCAACAACTCTCCCACTCTGCTCCAAGCCTCCAGTCCACTCTGCACCGCCACTCAGATGCAACAAAATATGTTGCGGAGCACTGGGGCTCACTTCCCCTTGTGCTGCTCCGGGGCTTGCATTCCCTCATGCTGCACTGGGACTCATTTTCCCTCACGCTGCACTGGGACTCACTTCCCCTCACGTTGCACCGGGACTTGTTTCCCCTCGCACTGCACCAGGTCTCCTTTCCCTCGCGCTGCACCAGGACTCGTTCCCCTCAGAGGGTTGTGCCTGGTGGTATTCCATAGGGATCAGTGCTGGGACCTCTGCTGTTTGTGATCTAAATAAATGATTTGGAAGAAAACGTGATTGGTCTAATTATTAAGTTTGAGGACCATATAAAGATTGGTGGAGTTGCGGATCATGAGGAGGATTGTCAGAGGATACAGATCAGTTGAAGGCATGGGCAGAAAACTGGCAGATGGAGTTTAATCTGGACAAATGTTAGGTAGTGCACTTTGGAAGGTCAAGTTCAGGTGGAAATTATACAGTGAATGGCAGAACCCTTAGGAGTATTAATGTGCAGAAGGATCTGTGTGTGCAGGTTCTTAGATCACTGAAGGTGGCAGTGCAGGTAGATAAGGTAGTAAAAAGGGGCTAATGCATGCTTGCCTTCTTTGGAAGGGTCATTGAGTATAAGGATAGACAAGTTATCCTGCAGTTTTATAGAATATTGTGGAATATTGTATACGGTTCTGGTCACCACGCTACCAGAAGGATGTAGATGCTTTGCACAGAATGCAGAAAAGGTTCACCAGGATGTTGCCTGGTATTGGGGATTTTAGTTATAAAGAAAAGTTGGATAGACTGGTTTTGTCTTCACTGGAACATTGGGAATTGAGGGGCGACCCAATAGAAGTTTATAAGATTGTGGATGACATGGATAGAGTGGAAAGTTTGAGGCTTTTTCCCAGGGGGAAGGAGTCGGTTACTACGGGACACAGGTTGAAGTGACCATTGGGGGTTGGAGCGGGATGTTCAAAAGAGTTACGCGAGGCAAGTTTCCAACACAAAGGGTGGTGAGTGCCTGGAACACGCTGCCAGAGAAGGTGGTAGAAGCAGCAGTCATATTAGCAGCATTCAAGAAGCACCAGGACAAATACATGAATAGGATGGGAATAGAGAAATACAGATTCTGTAAGTGAAGACAGTTTTAGTATGGAAGAGCAAAATGTGTTGGCACAGATTTGGAGGGCCAAAGGGTCCGTTCCTGTGCAGTATTGTTCTTTATGCTTTGTACATGGTACTTACTTTTATCTGCACAACTGTCTTCCAAGATGAACATGCATGTGATTAGAGGTTTTCCACATAAGATAATGGGTCAGCACCATCATCTACAAAGAAAAAAGTCCTCTGTGAAGGATGTCAGCATGATAAAATATGCTCTAACGGAGAAATGTGATTACAATCATCAATAAGGTCAGCAAAGTTCAAGGTAAAGGCACGCTGATTTTTCTAAGATTGAGTAATATACGCTCTGGAAGAATTGTGAAACCTTTGGACCACTTGAATTTGTGAAATCAAAAACTTTGGTGGAGAAGTAATACTGGTCAACATAATGTAGTTGTACAGATAATTGTAAACTCGGTGAACCAAGGGAAAAAGGGCTTGTGGAGAGCAATGGTTCCCAAAGAGCTAATGTTTCATTTATACCAAAGTTTGCACAATCTGATGTCACACTGCCTCTGGGTAGAGATCAGTCAGTTAGGGTTTGGTGTGTTCTCAACAATTGAATGATTGAATAATTGATCGATTGATTGATTCTCACGTGCACCAAAGTACAGTGAAAAGCCTTGTTTACAAGCAGTACCGACAGATCATAGTAAACAAAGATGTACAGATCAAAATGGCTTAGACAGAGGTACAGGTTACATTGCACAGGGCGTGCACTAGGCGAGATCAAGTTAGCAAGACCAATCATTATTTGAGGCTAGAGAGTCCATTCATCAGTCCAATAATGGTTGGGAAGAAGCTGTTCCTGAGCCTGCTTGTGCGTGTGTTCAGGCTTCTGTATCTTCTGCCTGATGGAGATAACTGTGGGAGGTCAATTCCGGGGGGTAATGGGTCTTTGATTACATTGGCAGTCTTTCCACGGCAGTGAGCCGTGTAAGTGGAGTCCATGGATGGAAGGTTGGCTTCTGTGATGGTCTGGGCTGTGCACACAACCTTCTGTAGTTTCTTACGGTCTTGGACAGAGCATTTGCCAGACCAGGCCATTATGCACTCAGTCAGTATGCTTTCTATGGTGCATCCATAGAAGTTGGTGAGGCAAATGTGTCTTCATTTGCTTCTTGTTATCAATGGTAAATATGGCTGAGAATGAATCTAACTTGGCTGTACTCACTGAGATGTAATAAACTACATTTTATTAACTAAGGCAAGAACCTCTTCTGCTGAGACTTATTCATGATCCATTGTTCACCTCAGACTACTGAACAGTCCCTTAGACTTCCAGAGGACAAAAGATTGGTAACAGTATTCTACCTCACATTCACCCGTGATTGGTGCTCAAGAACTACAACATATTATAACAATGATCAGAAAGCATCTTTTTTATGGTGGGACAGTTGACGAGCAGTGGAGGACTTTCAAAGCAATCTTTCAAAGTGCTCAGCAAAAGTATATTCCAATGAAAAGGAAGGACTGTAAGAAAAGGGGTAATCTGCCATGGGTGTCTAAAGAAATAAGGGAGGTTATCAAATTGAAAGAGAAGGCATACAAAGTGGCCAACAACAGCATGAAACTAGAAGATTGGGAAAACTTTAAAGGTCAACAGAAAGCCACAAAAAAGTTATAAAGAAAAGTAAGATAGAACATGAGAAAAAACTAGAATATAAAGACAGATAGAAAAAGTTTCTATAAATATATAAAACGAAAAAAAGAGGCTAAAGTAAACATTGGCCATTTAGAGAATGAGAAGGGGAATTTAGTTATGGGATATGATGAAATGGCCGAGGCATTGAACAGGTATTTTGTATCGGTCTTCACAGTGGAGCACACTAATAACATGCCAGTAATTGACAAAGAGACGGAGGTAGGTGAGGACCTGGAAACAATCATAATTACGGAAGAGGCAGTGTTGGGCAAGCTAATGGAGCTAAGGATTGATAAGTCTCCTGGTCCTGATGGAATGCATCCCAGGGTACTAAAAGAGATGGTGGGAGAAATAGCAGGTGCACTGGCAGTAATTTTCCAAAATTCACTGGACTCTGGGGCAGTCCCAGCAGATTGGAAAACAGCAAATGTGACGCCACTGTTTAAAAAGGGAAGTAGACAAAAGATGGGGAATTATAGACCGGTTAGCTTAACCTCTGTAGTGGCGAAGCTGCTTGAGTCTATTATCAAGGAAGAAATAGCAAGGCATCTTGATAGAAATTGTCCCATTGGGCAGACGCAGCATGGGTTCATGAAGGGCAGGTCATGCTTGATCAACCTTTTGGAATTCTATGAAGACATTACGAGCAAGGTGGACAATGGGGACCCAGTGGATGTGGTGTACCTAGATTTCCAAAATGCCTTCGACAAGGTGCCGCACAAGAGGCTACGGCATAAAATAAGGATGCATTGCGTTAAGGGTAAAGTATTAGCATGGATAGAGGATTGGTTGACTAACAGGAAGCAAAGAGTGGGGATAAATGAGTGCTATTCTAGCTGGCAGTCAGTGACTAGTGGTGTGCCTCAGGGATCAGCGCTGGGACCGCAATTATTTACAATTTATATAGACGATTTGGAGTTGGGGACCACGTGTAGGGTGTCAAAGTTTGCAGATTACACTAAGATGAGTGGGAAAGCAAAGTGTGCAGAGTTCTGTGAAACTTTGCAGAGGAACATAGATACATTGAGTGAGTGGGCAAAGATCTGGCAGATGGAATATAATGTAAATAAATGTGAAGTCATACATTTTGGTAGGAGTAATAGTAAAAAGGATTATTACTTGAATGGTAAAAAGTTGCAGCATGCTGCTATGCAGAGGGACCTGGGTGTCCTTGTGCATGAATCACAGAAGGTAGGTTTGCAGGTACAACAAGTAATTAGGAAGGCAAATGGAATTTTGTCCTTCATTGCTAAAGGGATTGAGATTAAAAGCAGAGAGGTTATGTTGCAGCTGTACAAGGTGCTGGTGAGGCCACATCTGGAGTACTGTGTGCAGTTTTGGTCTCTTTACTTGAGAAAGGATGTATTGGCACTGGAGGGGGTGCAAAGGAGGTTCACTGGGTTGATTCCAGAGTTGAGGGGGTTGGCTTATGAGGAGAGACTGAGTAGATTGGTATTATATTCATTGGAATTCAGAAGATTGAGGGGGGATCTTATAGAAACATATAAAATTATGAAGGGAATAGATAAGATAGAAGTAGAGAGAATGTTTCCACTGGCAGGTGAAGCTAGGACAAGAGGGCATAGCCTCAAGATTAGAGGGAGCAGATTTAGGACTGAATTGAGAAGGAACTTCCTCACTCAGAGGGTTGTTAATCTATGGAATTCCTTGCCCAGTGGAGTTGTTGACGCTACTTCAGTAAACGTTTTTAAAGATAAGGTAGATTTTTTTTGAACAATAAAGGAATTAAGGGATACGGTGAGAACGCGGGTAAGTGGATCTGAGTCCACGAAAAGATCAGCCATGATCTTATTGAATGGCGGAGTTCTTATGTTCTCTTATGTTCTAAACTTTGAGGTAGCCAGGAAACTCGCTGGCAAAACTGAGTCAACTGTGACAAGTGCATTCTAACAGAACTAAAGCTAAGAAGAAAATTCAACGAGTAGAAATTGCTTCTATTGACTCATGAAATTTATTTCACACTATCAACATGGAAGAAGATGCGGAACTAAAGGTAATAGTTTCCATCTCTGATACCACTAAAATATCCTCAATAGATAACCATCAACATAACTAACAACACAGCAGCACAACAATAGTATTAAGCAATGATATGTGCTGTGAAATTTTGAAAGGAATGATAAATGTACTTGACCATCAGTCTTGGCATCAGTTCTTGGCATTACACTAACCCTTGTGGTTCACATCAAGTTGTCCTTTGTTTGGCTACAAACGAGGAGTTTAACATTTGACAGGAAGAATTGCAATTGATAAGGAGACTAGAGAGGAGAATTTCCATTGACACCAAAAACTGAATTGGGAGAAATAACACAATAAGAACTATTGGGGAAAACCTATTCTACCTTGCTTGTCTTGATGTGACTGATGCTGTGTTAAAAGGAACCTTACGCTGACAATCTGTTTTAAGTATTCAGCTTTTCATTTGCAAATTGAAGTCTTATGATGCGCAGAGGTCACTCGTTGCCAAATGGAAGGCAGCCGACAAAGTGTTCTGCACATGCTGCCTTGGTACATGCAGTAACATAGCCAAAGAAAAGCAAAAATCTGAATTTTAAAGTTGTTATTGTCAGATTAGAGGTACTTCATGGGCAGCTGCCTCTCTAAGAACTCTTTCAATTACAACTGGCTTTCATTCCCGTGCCTACTTTTTCTGTTGACCTTATAAATTCTCATTTCTCATAACGTTTAAGAAGTTTTTGCTAAGACTTACAAGGCTATGAGCCAGGTGTTGGAAAATGGATCAGAATAGTTAGGTGATTACATTTGGCCAGCATGGAAATGTGTCAAAGTGTCTTTCTCTGTTCTGTAGGTCTATATGACTCTTGGGCTGCCCAATATTCATAATATGGGAGTTAGAAAACCACTATGGTTATATTTATCTGACCTACATACTAATGTGCACATAGAGTCATAGAATCATAGAGTCATAAAACATGGAAACAGATCCTTCAGTCCAACCAGTCCATGCCGAACATAATTTCAAACCCAAGGGTCTAGGCCCGAAACGTCAGCCTTCCTGCTCCTATGATGCTGCTTGGCCAGTTGTGTTCATCCAGCTCTACACCTTGTTATCTCAGATTCTTCAGCATCTGCAGTTCCTACTATCTCTGGAGAGAAGATCATTTAGTTTAAGACCCAGGAAATAATTGGTAAAGTCGAATTGTTTCACCGAGATAGATCTGCAGTGGCCTTTGGTATTAACTTGACATATGGAGTTTTATCCTTTTCAGACCTTTACGTGTTGTTTTTCTTCCTTCCTTTAGGAGATTGAGTTGCTTTGGCCTACCCCATAACAAGGGATATTTATTTGTGGTCTGTTGATGAGCTAAATGACCTTTTCTCATTTCAGAATTTCTCACATTCTTATGGATAGAAATAAAAGTATGCAACATTACAAAAGCTCTGGAGCACAGTTCTGAGAACATTACCCAAAGGTCAATACCCAAACGTATCATTTCTGAAACTCAACAGTTATTTGCACTGAGCTCAAAACTAACAGTGCGCAAACCTGTTCATCAATCACAGGCAGCCAAATCATCCAGAAATCTGTATGTCACGATGCCTTATGCTTCTCAAAATTTGACATTAGAACACTTTACTCTCACCCTGTTGAGTTATTAAGCAGAGATAGCTGCAATACTTAGCAAGAAAGAACAAAGATAATGCAGTACTTGTGTAGTCACAACAAATTCAACACCTTGTTTAAATTTCCTATATTTCGATCAATAAAATAAATAAAGAAATCTATGTTTCACTGTTATATGCGCATCAAATGAACTGTTAGTTTCCTCTGATCATGTCATTTGCTATTAGTTCATATTAATATTTGATTTTTTTATTTTGATTTCAAAATCATAGAATCCATAATATATGGATACTATACAAGTTTACAAGACCAAATTTCAGGTGCTTATCTGGATTCCCTTTTGAAAGTTATCAAATCTGCCTCACCGTTTTGGTCAGTGCATTCCAGATCATAATGATCACTGAATAGAAAAGTCTTCCGTCGTATTGCCTTTAGCTCTTTATCTGAAGGGGAGGAGCAGGAATAATCCTGGAGTCACATGACAAGGAAATTCAACACCCTGGTGATTAGCCCCACTTGGCAGACAAAAGCAATGTTTGTTACCAGCAAGAATCTTGACTTTCATTAATGTTGGGAGCCCGAGAACATTACACAACAGCAATTTGATGATATTGCAGCGTAGATGCTGGAATTTGACAGCATGGGAGTGGGTGGTGATCTTTGTATTTTTTTAATGAGTATAGAGGGAGTGACATTTCTATGGTTTGGCAGAACTGTGTGAAGTTGGAGGAAATGACACATAATGAGATATGAAAATAAAGATTTATGAGATATATATATACCTACCACACCATTATGGCATCTTTCAGCTGCGATTTCTAACCTGTCACTCAAGGGCTGCCCTGTCTAGTTGCTGACATTTGTCCCAGGCATAGAAGTAGGTGCAAGTTTTGTGGGCAGTGTCCTTGAGGTTCTGCTGGAAGGTTTGGTGCTACCATGGGACTTCATCCTCCTCCAGCATTGACAATGGGAGCCTTGGCACCAAACCATGATAGCCCTGTCTGCCGTTGCCACCCAGATTAGAACAGTCTTTGCCATCTGAAGAAATGCCTTGCAGTGTGGGAAGAAAGTCAACTCCACTCTTCCAGTGTCAATGTCACTAGCTTGTCTTCGATAGCTCACCCTCACTCTATTGCACCCATCTCCCACCAAGGCAAATGCTCTACCACTCTCAGTGTCACATGTAACATTTCTCTTCACTCTCCCTCACCCACCCAAACCCCAACATTACTAATGCTGCACAACCTCTGTGCTGCCTAATCACTCACTTAGGGTGCCTCTCATCTGCATTACAATAACTGAGCCAACTATTTGCCCCTCCTGTAATTCCTGCCTCTTCCTCATTCCAGGAGGAAAACAGCTCACAATAGGGCAGAAAGAGCCCAAGACGAGTAGTACACAGCCCAGCATTCAACTCCACACTCCTTTGTAAAGAGGCTTCTAACTCTGACTGTCCTGGGCAGGCCCTGGATGGCATCAGAGGTCACCCTTGAACTACTGTGCCGGGATCACCCTGAATGAATGCTATCCCCCTTGTCTTGACTGAAACCTGCTAATAACCATGACAAGTTTCCTGGCTCTGTGTCTGTGCTAAATGGCATGTCAAGTCAGTAGTATTACGAGCCTATTTTCTCCAGTTGAGGGAGCGAAGAGCAAAAAGACAAGGCAAGGGTGCTATGAGCATCAGGTAGGCTCAGTCTGAGTGAGCTTTATGATATGAGCGAGGAGCCAGGTGATGCAACCTGGTCCACTCCATGAGGTGGGTACATGTCCCTGAGAGCAGAGTGCCCTTGTTGCAGCATTACAATGAAAGCTGCTAGTGCGGCCTGAGATGCAGCAGTGAAGTGCAGAGGTGTCCGGTAAGTGAATCAGAGATGTGCAATGACAATTCTTAGAGGCTGGACGTATTGGATGTCAATGTCTATGAATGTTGTACCCATGGAAGTAGTGTAAATGGAGCGTGCCCAGAGATGTTGTTGCCAAGTTTCCAACATGGAGGTGGATACGAGCAAGTGGTGAGCTGAATCCGCTCGGCGCTCACTCTGGCTTCCTTGTCATGTTTCCCTCACAACTAGTTTCTTTTGCTAGCTTGGAAAGATGGGAGATTGAATTTTAATGAGGCGAATTGGGCTGTTAACAAGTGTTAATCCCCATAAAATAGTCACCACTCCAGACGTCACATTGGCCTTCTTTAGAGTGAGCCCACAGAATATGCCTGGCCCAGGTGGAGTCCCCAGCATGCACTTCGAATCTGCACAGACCAGCTGTCGAGAGTATTTGCAGACATCTTCAACCTCTCCTTACTCCGAGCTGAGGTTCCCATCTGCTTCAAGAAGACCACTATCATCCCAGTGCCAAAGAAAAATCAGGCAAGAAGTACCGCCTGGTGACTCTGTCATCCATCATTATGAGTGCTTCCAAAGGTTACTCATGGCATGCATCAACTGCAGCCTCCCAAACTGCCTTGGTCCTACAATTCACTTATTATTGCAACAGATGCACGGCAGACGCCATCTCCCTGGTCCTACACTCATCCCTGGAACTTCTGGATAACAAGGACACATACATCAGACTCCTACTTATTGACTATAGCTTCACCTTCAACACCATAATTCCAACCAAACTCTTCTCCAAACTCCAACACCTAGGACTATGCTCCCAGCTCTGCAACTGGATCCTCAACTTCCTGACCCGCAGACCACAATCAGTAAGGACAGGCGACAACACCTCCTCCATTATAATCTTCAACACTGGTGTCCCGCAAGGCTGCATATTCAGCCCTTTACTGTACTACTTATACATTCATGACCATGTGGCCAAATTCATCTCTAACTCCATTTACAATTTGCTGATGACACCACCATAGTGGATTGGACCTTAAACAATGATAAGGCAGGGCATAGGTGTTATAGACCCTCAGAATATGTAAAGGAGATAGTCTAAACCCTGATTTTTAGCTTATCCAAAGGCAAGTGTAAGGTACTGTGTTCCAGGTGTAATTCGATTGGTCACATTACTCAACTTTAAGCAAAACACACTTTATTCTTATCCTTTCCTTAAAATACAAACAAAACAAAGAACTAGTATAACTTTAACCCTATTGGAAAATTTAACACAGTAATAGAATATTTAACTACTAAACAGCAACTGTTCCAATACAGGAACATCCCATAAACACACCTTTGACAAAGGCAAGGTCAGTAAAACAGATTGTTTCACATGTGATTCTGGCAGCAGGAAGAGAACCCAAGCTTTTAGCTGTAACAGAGAGACAAATGTAGCAGCTTCCATAGCCAGCTTCAAATCTCAGCAACTGCTGAAAGCTGACTGAAAACCCTGTTGTTTTGGTGCCTTACTCCACCCATTCATGCTGTTTCTATTGTTCCAACTTTAAATAAAACCCAAAGCCTCACAAGCTGTTTACTTCATTGACTTGGAACAGCCCGCTCAACATCTCTATTTCAACCTCTCTTCATAAAAAAAATGGACAAAATACAGCTCTTAAAGCCATTGTATCATCACACAGGAAAAGGATAGATAACTTAGTGGCATAGTGTAAAGACAATAATCTCTCCTTAAATGTCTGCAAAACAAAGAAACTGGTCATTGACTTCAGGAAGTGGAGTGGAGGAAATTCCCCTGTCTGCATCAATGGTGCTGAGGTGGAGATGGTCGAAGCGTCAAGTTCCGAGGAGTCAGGATTACGAACAATCTGTCATGGTCCATCCACATCAAATTTATGGTTAAGAAAGCTCAACAACGACTCTACTTCCTCAGAAGGCTAAGGAAATCCAGCATGTCCACAATGACTCTTACCAATTTTTCTAAATGCATCATAGAAAGCATCCTATCCAGATGTATCAGAGATAGTAGAAACTGCAGATGCTGGAGAATCTGAGATAACAAGGTGTAGAGCTGGATGAACACAGCAGTCCAAGCAGCATCAGAGGAGCAGGAAGGCTGA
>NC_063332.1:42458122-42544149 GCF_021869965.1 Rhincodon typus | reverse complement strand
GCTGAAGTCCGCAAGAAATTACAGAGAGTTGTGAATGTAGCCCAGTCCATCATGCAGACCCGCCTTCCTTCCATTGATTCTGTGTACACTTTCTGCTACCTTGGCAAAGCAGCCAACATACTCAAAGACCTCTCCTACTCTCTTCCACCCTCTTCCATTGGGCAAAAGATAAAAGAGTTTGAAAACAGATTCAAAGAACAAGTTCTTCCCTGCTGTTATCAGACTTATCACAGACTTCTTATATATTAGAGTTGATCTTTCTCTGCACCTTCTCTGGAGCTGTAACACTATATTCTGCATTCTGTTCTATTTCCCTGATGTACTTGTGTATAGTATGGTTTGCCTGGTTAACACACAAAACAATACTTTTCACAGTGTCTCAGTACATGTGACAATAATAAAAATCAAATCAAACAATCAAATCAAATCAATTAGCATCTTGCCACTGCCTACTGACAATTTTACCGTGTCTCTTATGACAAGTATAAAAGTTGGGGAAAGATAATCTTGACATTGAAATGGGCCTTGCCAGACTTGTCACCCAACTCAACCACGTGTCTCACCACGCATCACATTGCTCAGCCCCGAAAAAGATTTCCCCATGGTTTCTTAATGGAAGCAAGTTGTTGAAAAATACACTCATGAAATCAAAAGTGGTTTTTGATGCAAATGACATTAATCATTTCATTAATGACTTGTAAATTACAGAGTATTATTGATCTATTAGTATTGTTTGTATCATATTACAATATTAACTTAGTTGAGAGGACACTTGAGCTTCCCTGAAATGTCAGTAGTAGGTTCAAAGAAACTCCTAGAAAAATGCATAAACAAATGTTCCTTTATGGTTTTTGTGAATCATTTACTAAATTTTTGGCAGATATTTGGAACAATGCTTACAGAAATATGTATGTATAAGCCCTTGACTCATACAATTATACATGCTTACTTAACGTCAATGCTCGAATTGTGTTCGTGCCTGTAATATTGGCCTTTACACAGTATTAGTGCAAGCATTTTAATAATTTTTAGTTTTGTAATATTAATGTCTATGCAGTGTTGCTGTTTATGTTGTATTACTGCTTCTGTGGTATCGTGGCTCATGTGTATCAATATCAGAATTTGCAAAAGTGGGAAATTATACAGTGTATTCTATTCACCAATGCTTGTTATATTTCTAACTTATAGTTAAGTTGCATGGTTCTCACTGCACAGTGCAGGGCTGCAAATCTTCGATTTTAGCTGCTGAATCAAATCAATTTAAATTGCCCTGCTGTTAAGCTTCCAATTGTTGCCACGTTATTAAAGCAGTTGATGATCAAAAATAATTCAAACTTATTATGAATCACCTTATTATGAAATTGGCTGCAAAACAGAATGTGATTAACAGTGCAAAACTTTAAATAAAGCATTAAATAGGCTGTTACATTGCAATCATCAGAGTTAATTCAACAAAAACAGTAAGCACAACATAACCACTTCTTTTCAATTGCAAATTAAATTGTTAATTAAAATCTTAGCAAATGCATTTTGTCTCCAAATTGCTAGAAATTTAGTGCTGAAGAATTTGTATTAAATAAAATACTGTTCTGAAGAGGTGTTTGCTGTGAGATTCTGGGCTTTATACAGCGAAGGATTAAATGACTGTTGTCATGGGGAAGACAAAGATTATTACATTAATACTACTAGCCGTCACTGATTTTCAAAAGACAATCATTGTGTGAAGTACTTTGAGAAATTTCAGGATATAATATGGGCTATATAAATGCAAAGCCTTTTCACTTTTACCGTCTGAGGATAAAAAAACAAATACAATTGGAGGACTGGAATAGACCTCAGTTAATTTTGACTCTGCCAGTTCATAGGCAAAATGATATTTCCTTCTCTTTTTCTTTTCCTAAGATATCCTATTTCAACTTTTGTCACTTTCCTCAGGCCACACACATTCCTGGCGAAGAATATGATACCATAATATCATTACTGACAGGCAGCATAGACCTGAAATATACTACTTAACTTTGAATTATTCCAAGTGCATTTTTATCCAATAAATATGGAAACAGCACAATGTTTTTTATTTCAGCGTAATGTTAACCCCCATCAAAACGCGGGTAAAATGTTGACGTTTTAAGAATCCCAATCCTGAACCAAAACCACCATGAAAACACCAGTAGTGGCTTAGTGGACGTGGAACCAGTGGGGGGTGTATCTGATGACTAACCTATTTCTGGGAAGTAGGCCACCTGCTCGCTCATTCTAATAGGTTGCTTGCCTCAGATTTTCACTCTCTCCCAAATTTAATGCTAGAAAGAAGGGTGTCCCAGACCTTGGGGAACCCAGTAACCAAGAGTGGGTGGTGCTGTGGAGTGAGAAAGCAGTTTGGGAGGTGGAGGTGGTGATGGCAGGCATGGTGCAAGGACTGTTTCATGTGGGATGATGTTCCAACACTGCTAGTGAGTCACAGGGGTAAGAAATAATTTTCCTCTCCATTTCCAGAAGTCAAACAGCTTCTGCTGTAATGGAAGTCTATACAACACCAACCACCCCTCTCCCACGCCCACTGTATTTCTCCTCAATTAAAAACACAAATTACATTCTCTGTGACCAAGACGCACTGTGTGTTCTCATCTTTCTGAACTTCCTTGTGGTATATGACACAGTTGATCGTACCACTTTCTACCAACTTCTCTCATCTGTTGTCCCCCTGATGCAGGCAAAGGACCTTCTCCCGTGTCATTACCCCAACCCCTACATACCAGGCCTTGTTATCACATGGCCTGCTATTACACATAACCCATTAGCAGCTACTCATTCTCTTAGGCTAACCATTATCCACTCCTTTGACTGTCCAACTGTTATAGAGTCATAGAAATGTACAGCATGGAAATAGACCCTTTGGTCCAACTCGTCCATGCACCAGATATCCTAAATTAATCCAGCCCCATTTGCCAGCATTTGGCCCATATCTCTCTAAACCCTTCCTATTCAGATACCCATCCAGAGGCCTGTTAAATGTTCTAATTGTACCAGCTTCCACCACTTCCTCTGGCAGCTCATTCCATACATGCATCACCCTCTGAATGAAAATGCTGCCCCTTGGGTCCTTTTTAAATCTTTCCTTTCTCACCTTAAACCTACGACCTCTAGTTTTGGACTTCCCCACCCTGTCTACTTACCCTAGCCATGCCCATCATTATTTTGTAATCCTCTATATGGTCACCTTTTAGCCTCTGATGCTCCAGGGAAAATAGCCCCAGTCTATTCAGCCTCTCCCTGTAGCTCAAACCTTCCAATCCTTGCAACCTCCTTGTAAGTCTTTTCTGAATCCTTTCAAGTTTCACAACATACTTCCTGTAGCAGGGAGACAAAAATTGCACACTGTGTTCCAAAAGTGCCTAGCCAATATCTGTATAGCTGCAACATGACCTCACAACTCCTATATTCAATGAACTGACCAATAAAGGAAAGCATACCAAATGCTTTCTTTACTATCCTATCTACCTGTGACTCTACTTTCAAGGAACTGGGAACATGCACTCCAATTTCTCTTTGTTCAGCAATACTCCCCATGACCTTACCATTAACTGCAAACGTTCTGCCCTAATTTGCCTTTCCAAAATGGAGCACCTCAAATTTATCTACATTAAACTCCATTTGCCACACCTCAGCCCTTTGGCCCATCTGATAAAGATCCTGTTGTACTCTGAAGTAATTTTCTTCACTGTTCACTACCACCATCAATTTTGGTGTCATCTACAAACTTACTAACCATACCTCCTAAGTTCACATCCAAATCATTTATATAAATGACAAAAAGCAGTGGACCCAACACCAATTCTTATGGTACATCACTGGTCACAGTCCTCCAGTCTGAAAAGCATCCCTCCACCACCATACCCTGTGCCTTCTATCTTTGAGCCAGTTCTGTATCCAAATGGCTAGTTCTCCCTGTATTCTTTCTTCTCTCTCATTGGGCTCTAACCCCACCTATCATTTATTCCTTACCCCATCTCGCCACCCTATCTTCTGCATAAAAGCCAACTATTTCCTCACTACCATTAGTTTCAAAGAAGGGTCACTGGACCCAAAACATTACCTCTGATTTCTCTCCACAGATGCTGCCAGACCTGCTGAGCTTTTCCAGCAATTTGTGTTTTTGTTCCACTGCTCCCAGAGTTGGTCTCCCCTCTGAACCCTGTCTCATTCTGATATCTGGTGGATCCATGATGTCCCTCCCCTTGCTGATCTTTTGCACCAATACCTGCAAAATGGAATCAAAACAAAACTGAAGAGCATACGCAATTTTTCCTGTACTAGACATTGCTCTCAATCTAGATGTTGTTTTCAATTCTCATTGATGGCTGCATGCACATCCCCTTCCAGATGGGGTAAACGAACACAATGAAGTAACACAGTGATACGTGGAACTGAATGTTCTGGCTGGACTGGAGCACTGTACTGGGTATGAGAAACAGGTTAGACCAGTAGGTGTCATTCACAAGTTTTACTGTTTTTTTCCGTCTGAGCTTTAAAAAGGGAAGGCTGTCTTTGACTGATATCTGCATTTAAGTGCAATACCTCACCATTTTTATTGATGGGTGAATTTGAAGCCTAACTGTATCCATGTGATTGGATGTACTCCAAGCAAGTCTCAAAGTCTTCACCCAGAAGAGTGCTTCAGTAAATTTCAATGTATTGATCTATTGTCTCAAATTATTGGCAATAAGTTACACTGATGGCTGCAGTCAATCCTCCATTCCTCAAATACTAAGTCTTAAAAGTAGATGGTGAAATATGAAGCTCACGGGGACAGTGTAAAAAGGCCAACATTTTACAGAAGAATGATCCCTGAAACTTTAACCAAAGACAGCATGCTGATCTACACAAATTGATAGCAATAGGGGAGGCAATGACCTAGTGGTATTGCTGGCCTGTTAATCCAGAGACCCAGATAATGTTCTGGGGACCCAGGTTTGAATCCCACCAAGGCAGATGGTAGAATTTGAATGCAATAAAAATATCTGGAATTAAGAATCTAATGGTGACCGTAAATCCATTGTCGATTGTCAGAAAAACCCATCTGGTTCACTAATGTCCTTTAGGGAAGGAAAACTGCCATTCATACCTTGTCTAGCCTACATGTGACTCCAAACCCACAGCAATGTGGTTGACTCTTAAACTGCCCTCTGGGCAATTAGGGATGGGGAATAAATGCTGCCTGGTCAGCAACGCCCTTGTCCCATGAATGAATTAAAAAAAAAAGAAACAGGCCCACAATAGAATGTTTTGGAGATCTTCCAATTACATCCAATTTAGCAAAGTAATAAATTAAATGTAACATTCCTTCCATAATTACTTTAACTTATTTTTATCAACAGAATACCTGAATATGAACTGATGCTACTTTCTTGACAAGAGTGCTGAGGTCAGTACTGCTGTCCCAGGGGCTGAACTCTAACTTACTCAGTATAGATTGAAGCAAGTTGGCACCTTATCCAGCTATTTTTCATTGGCAGGTGTACATGCCAACTGTGCACAGTTAGTTATAAACGATTAAATGAAAGCACTGTACTGGAAGGAGGTTAAAATGTGATCTGTCCTCCTGAGGTTCCAGCTTGGCAGACAGAAAATGAAATCCTGAAAAAAATATTTTCTGATCAACCTGTTCTGAGACATCGTAATAGACCTCTGGAGCAGTTAGGATTTGAACCCAGGGCCTCCATGGCTGAAAAGTAACTACATGACAAGAAACAAAATGTGTCACCTCCCTTATTGGTCAGGGCAGTCAATAGTATTCTTGACCAAAATCCACAGCATATGTGATTGAGGGCCTTATGGCTTTCTTCACGACACAGCTATAACATGAGTTTTCCCCGCAGTAACCAAGAGTCAGCATCGTTAATTTTTTTTATTCTTCCATGAGATGCGAACATTACTGGCAAGTGCAATATTTGTTGCTCATTCCTAAGTGCCCTTTAAAATCTAACCCTAAACAGTGTTATTGCATTAAAATTAAAGGCAAGTACTTACCACAGTCACCATTCTGACCCCTTCCTCTCCTGACCTTGACAATCATGGTCTCTGGCCTTCAGGCCCTGGTGCTGACCTCAGATCTTCCCTCTCCATCTCTCTTTCCCATTATTTGTAACATATCTGCTCATTTTTATGACACTTCTGTGGAGAAAAATAATTTCTGAACCCAACACAGTTTTCCAAGTCATTTTCTGCAATACTAGTGGGCAGTAGCTTCACTGTCAAGCTGATTAGGCTTAAAAATGCTGATGATGTTGTTAATTGGAACTTTGTTTGTCATATATGACTGTGGAATTGTTAAAACAGGTATTGTGTTATGTCAGCAATGTGTTTCCCAGCAGGGCCCTGATGCAGCGACTTCAGAAGAGAACTGACCTGGCAACAAGTGACATTGGCAGGATTTGGCAGATGTTTTGTTCAGACCTCTGAGAGCTGAAAACATTAAGTGTGCCAGCCTTGCATTGTTGATTGCATTACCAGTACAGATAAAGTAAAAACAGCTCATTTCACTCATGACCATAAAGTGGCAGCTTGCTTTTATTTTCCCGTATATATGCTGACATCATTCTATGCAGAGATGCTTTAGGGTAGAATTAAACACTTCAAATGTTAACTACTTACTTCCAGGTAAACTAACATACTTGTGTTGTTTTGTTGCTTGCAGCAATACGTTTTAGAATGATTGCCATATGTAGGGCTCCTCTGGATATTCTCTGATTCATCCATTTCAGCTGCTCAATAGTTCAGTGGTTATGTTGGGACAATGTAAAATAGGGCAATCCCTGTGGAGAGCATATATACTATCATTAACGGTGTCGACCAGCACAGGTTGTGCTGAAATAAAACTAAACATAAGAACGTCCCTTTTTTTCATCCTTCCTTTTCAAATGCAGAATATCTGCTATTTGGGTAAATGCACTCAGCGCTGTGATATCTCTAACTGGTAAATAGCAGGGTGCCACTCTCAGGCATATCTGCTCTAAATCCAACTACAAAAATTGATGGATACAAGGATTTTCCAAGAAACTCAGCAAATAAGGATATTTGTGAAACTAATTCATTTGGAAATAAATGTAAAGACATGTCAAAATAAAATTATGCATAAATATTCACTGTTATAATTATTTAATTGTGCAAGGTAAAGTATAATTAGAAACGTTTTTTGGTTAAATTTTTGGAAAAAAAATTATTTGATAACCATAAGGATAGTAAAGAAGAAATATTTGGATGTTTGAAATTGTATTTTGATACAGTACATTAAATGTTTGCATAAATTGATATGAAAAACAGGTAAATAGTTTCAAAGGTGATGACAAGTAGGAATCTACATTCATCAAATATGTGCACTTGAAAGTATGTTGTCGATGGTTACATTACATTTTGATTTACTTTGTGCCAGCAATAACTGCTGTGGTAAATATCATCAACTAAGAGGAATCCATCATTGGAAGTGTGCAAATTGTACAATATTGCCTCAACAGGTTATCAGTAAATGGAAGCCTGCGTTACAGTTTACACATTAATATTTTTCAGGATACAACTTCAGGGATGAAAGATGTCATAACAGCACTTTTACACCAAAGTGTACTGCTTAAAAAAAATAAGATTTGTTTGATTTGGCCTAAAAAAACACCCTGCTGATTTTACATTTAGAAGTGTCTCCACTATTTACCCTGCAGCTCAGCTTCATTTTGGATCATGTTGATTTTTATTAAATCTGAGATATCTACAGCTTCGCTATGAGCTAAGGTGTACTTTGAATGGTATCAAATTACAGTGCAAGACCAATACACACTGGGAAGACCCAAATGGGAATTTAAGTCAAACTGTTTACACCAACATAATTTATTCTATTTACATGGATATTACTTTTAATTTTAATTGAGCATTAGAAAGCACTTTTTTTTGCTGAAAGCAGAAGTGCATATATTCATATGTCGTCAATTAAACTATAAACAAATCCAAATGATTAGATGTATAGGCACTGTAATATGCAACAGTGTTAGGCTTCAAAAATGAGTAATAAACATCATTTTTATAAAATACTTCATTCTAGTAAAATATTTGTTAATTGTAAAGATGCAGAAATAATTTTAGCAAAAAGAAAATAACATGACAAACCCATGGTTATTTTGACCTAAATTTGGATTATCTTAATGCTGTTAAAACAAAAGTTTATGGATTTTTTCCAGTTGTGTGTTTTACTATTATATAAAGCATACGGTGCTAAATATGACAATAACTTTAGAGAAAAACCATCAGAGCTCTCTGCAGTTTGATCCTTTTTGGTTTGGCTAATTCATTTCTCATTCTTCATTTCAGGATCACTGGAGTCTACCGTGTAGAAGAAATAGGAACTATAAACCTAAATTATAGTCGATCAGATTTTATTCACAGCTGAACTGCTAGACAAATTGCAGCTCATAAAATTTGCCATGGGTCACAAGACTGAGTAATTTCATTTTAATCAGTCTTATTTGAACCAGGAATAGAATTGTGCAGCTGACTGAATTGCCTGAATCCCTGCTATGCACCAGAGTCGAGGGATGCTTTATGTGAACAGCTTTAATATATCTTCTGATATTGTGCAATTCTAATGAAGTGAGATGCTTTTTTTTATAATTCAATAATTATAGTTCATATATGTACAGAAGATCAATGTAAATGTTAAGCATGGTACATGGGACAAATCTTTTGTTGGCTGATGCAGTTCTTCAACTGTTTGGCATATGAAAACAGGGAAACAGAGACAGAAATATAGTGGAAAGGTGGGGAAAATGAGTAAGCAGTAGAAAATGAGGGCATCGAGAGGTAAATGAGGACATGTGTTTTCTTGATTAAGAGTATAGTATTGTCATGGGAACAACAGTGAATCTTCATTTTCTTGTAACTTCAAGGAATATGTTCCTCTAATTAGTAGTTTATAAGGTAAAATGTTAATGGATGTTTAACTGGAAATATCAAAATCTTATTGTTAGAATGATGAATTGTCAACATTGTCAATCATCACCTTGTCTGATTACCAATTTCTATTACTGCCATTATAAAATAATGGGCTTGAAAATTTAGATACCTCATAAAGAGAATGTTGGTTATCAATGCTAATCCCTATCTCTTACTCTGATGAAAATAACATGCAAATCCTGTCTTCTCAAAGAATTGCTCTGGAGACAATTGATTAATCCTGTTTATTTTGCTGTAACCCTAATGTTACCAGTTATTCAGTACACACATCTCTTTTAGTGCAGGAACAATTTTGGTTTAAATCTTTAAAGCTTTAATATCAAAGTGACTGTTAATGTTTCACTATTTTTGATTTCATAGTAGTGTATTTTAATTGTGACCTACTCTTAATGGCTACATGTTAATGTTTTTGAAGAAGCGTTTAATCCTATCCTGCATATTTTGCCATTTCTCCATGAGATTTTCTGGAACACTAACAATATATCCTGTGTTCAGCACATTATTCACAAATCTTCTCTCCAAATGTTGCAATTTAAAGTAAAGATTTAAATCCCAGAGAGGGATATAAATCCAGCTTTTGGGCTAAAAGGCAAGATGCCAATCACTTGCCTAACATTGGATAAGGTACTTAGGTAACATTGGATACCTTGGGGTGATGTAGGATATCAAGGATGACTGCTCAGCTCTTTGAAATTCTTTCTGATGTTGGCAAACTAATTTTAAAGGTAAATGAGAATTTTTGCCAAATAGATGGATATAAATGCAAAGCTATGCATTTATATCCATCTATTTGGCAAAAGTTCTGTTGGTTTTATTTTATATTTTTACTGGTTTTTACATCTGCTGGTTTTATTTTATATTTTTACTTGCAAGTTAATGGAATAAGGATGTTTTCAAATTTTATTATTCGTTTTATATTTTTTATTGAGCACTAATTTATTTGGTAACTACTGTACAGGCATACACAACCAAATATAACAATTCTCAATTATTTTACCTACTTGTCAATGCTGTTTACATATTTCAAAATGAAGACACCATTGGATGAAGAAGCAACCAAACAAAGCAATCATTCTCATCTTTTACAAAGATATAGGTAGGGAAAGGGAATGACTGTGATTTTGCAGAATGATTTTCCTTCACAATAAATAACTTCATGCAGCAAGATAACTGTGCAGTTAGAGGTAATAGTAACTTGGCTCACAACTGATTCTATAGCGAAAGCAATACAAAAGAACATTTCATTGCGCACCTGTCCACTATTTATTCTATCACTCAATAACCTTTAATTGTTATGTTCAAATAAACGTTACACATGGTTCATCTTTATGAAGCCAGTAAATGGAATGATCTTAATAGGGAACTTTAAGCTCAGATTTCCCTTGCACATACAAGTCAACAATCCCGTTTTATGAACCGAGTTTTACAATCAGGAATAAAAGTGAAGCATCAATTCCAATTCATTCTCGTGGAAATGACAACAGTGATAAATTATCAATACAAATATCTTTCCCATTAATTTCAGAGAAAATCTCAATATGTGATGCTCATAATCTGAAATTCCAGCAATTCCATTCGAGTTCAGAGAAGGTGAGGATAGTAGCTGACGTCGGTATATAGTTTATGGTGGTCTTGGCTACCTGAATACTGACCAATTTTAAACCACCTTGTAAACAGCCTAACTGCAAATGTTATTGTTTTGCAGACGCAACATTATTGCCAGTACTTCTCAACAGACGTATTTACTTAATCTTTTCATACCAAAGATAACACATTTGTCCAATTATGAAACAAGTATTCCGACTCCAGAGAACCAGGAACTCAAATCTTCAATCTTGGGTACACAGAAGAACATAATGAGAAAATGCAACATTCTGATTTAATCTGCCATTCATTTCCTGTTTCAGGACCCAATCTAACCACTTATAATCTTTCACAAACCCAAAAGCAATATCCTTTTATTCTTTCCTGAAACATCAAGACACCCAGTTTCCTTCTCAATCAATAAGATGAAACAAGATGTATTAATATGCAAAAAACAAAATTCTGAACAGGAAGCATTTAGTCGTTCAAGTAAGTTTACCTTGTGGTTGACTTGCCTTTAGCTAAAAATTTGGTTTATGCTGGGTTTAAAGAGAAAGAAATGATCTATGGTGTAAGAACTCAAATAATTTTGGAATAATTAGAACTCAGTTACATTTGCAGTGACAGGATGATAGGTTATGTCCTTTGTTGCATAAATAATAGAAAAAAAATTCATTCTGTTGCATTTTTAATATTAGTAAAGAAAATTAAGAACATTGATTATTCAAAATAACTTAGTATCCTCATTTTTTTTCTAATTACCTTGATTATTTTATTCCATTTTCTTTCCTTGTTCACACTCAAGTTATATAAATTCAAGTATTAAGTATTTATTTGCTAAACTTGAAAAGCATAGGAAATTTTACCAAATACACATAGTTTCACTGTAAATATGAGTTCTCAACCTCAGGCATAATGCTGTGATGAAGTGTTGATCTGCAATCAGGCAGTTTTCCACAAAAAGTGAAGGAAACAAAAAAAACTGATTACCAAGTGAGAACACCCTTTCAATCAGCTAAAGGTGGATGCCTTGCAATAGAATAAAGGAAATGTGGAATAATATCATAAAAGTTGAAAAAAGCTGCAACTTATTTTTGCATAGTTACTGTTCTGATTATTCTCTTAATAGATTATAGGTATACCAAAGGAAGAACACTGTACACCAAGAACAAAAGAGCCTCATTTAGAAATCTGTACACATGATATATACCGCAGTCAGTACATGGACTAATGGAGCATTCACCCTCATCAGCCACACTTTTTCTGGTCAATATTTAATCATTTCCCTTGGGTCATTGCTGTAGTGACACGGACAATAGAATAAACCACATCCTAGGTACTCACAGAGAGAAAGGCATTGAATATTGACACACACTTGTGAAGGAAAGTTTAGAAAAAATTTACATAAATCCGACAACAGCACAGACTTATTTTGAAAGCAGCAGGATTTTGAAGGTTGTTTTCACATTATTGCACAAAATGTTAGTGTACAAACCATAGGGTTAATCGTCATAATCTATCTTTATGACACACAAGTTCTATATTGCAGTCTGCAGTTAACTTCTTGCTTGGTTAAAAATTGCTGAATGTATGAATTAGGCAACAAACACAGTTTGATTTGCTGTATATAATACATCACCTTAATGATTAAGTTATGCAAATGTTGTAATTAGTGCTTATATTTCTCTAAACACTTGATTAAAATGCTGGGGTAGCACTTTTGCCTTTAGCTACTAATTTGACGAGATTATCTGTGTTCATTTTATTGACTGAATTTCATTATTATGGCAATGCAGCCTTTTCCCTTCTTTTTCCATGATACTCATTAGCATAATTCTATACACTAATGGTTACTAAGATAAAATGGCAGTAAAAAATGTTGCTTGCACCACATGATACAGCAGTCGTTAGTGCTCAGCATGTTCAAGGATGTTTTACAGTTTAGAGCTCTGTAATAGTCTGCTGTGCAGGGAAATATAAATCACAATCTCTTCATTGAAAATTTTCATGCTTCTTAAAGGACAACTCAACCTTGGTGGTAAGATAGTACAAGCCTGCTTTCGAACATGATACGCATGGGGTCAAGTGACAGCACTTCCCGGTGCTCCATTTACCAACCATAATAAGAATGGGTTTCATCAGTTCCTAACTGAGCCACTGGATGGTGTGTTGTGCTGTGGTGAGAAAGCTTGCCTCAGAAAATGGTAAAAAAATACAGACACAATAGCTACACACGTACATCTGAGTGAGTTTATTGCAGAAACAAGTCCATATACTGGAATAGAATTAAAATTTGTTCTATGGGAAATGGTTACTCAAATGGGATTATCAGTAAAGATTTATGCAAAATGTACCGTTTGGAGCATTTCACTGCTGTTACAAAGTTTGAATTGTTCAATTTAATCTATTCTTTATCAAAAACTATTTCACTTTAAAAGATAGTTCAATTGATAAAACTGGATATAGCAAGAACTGCAGATGCCGGAATCAGAGTCAATGCAGCAGGAGTTGGGGCAGAACAGCAGGTCAGGCAGCATCAGAGGAGCAGGGAAGTCAACATTTCGGGTTGGGACCCTTCATCAGGACCCAGATGATGATGGGTCCCGACCCAAAATGTCGATTTTCCTCTTCCTCTGATGCTGTCTGACCTGCTGTATTCCTCCAGCTCCATTCTTAATGGAAAAAACTGTCCTATTTCTCGACAATATATGAAAGATGTTAGAAAGGGTACAAGAAGAATTTATTAAAATGGTCCTAGGGATGAGGAATTTCATCCGTGTATATATTGAAGATGGGTTTGTCCTCCCGAACAGATGATTGTGAGATATTTGATAAAGGGGTTCAAAATGATGAGGGGTCCATACAGGGCAGATAGCAAGAAGCTATTTCCATTCACAAAAGAGTTGAGAACCAAAAGACACAGACTAGAGGTGAATGACAAAATAATCAAAGCCAACATGGGGAAAATCCTTCCATGCAGCAAATGGTTACAGATTGGAATATACTGTCTGAGAGTGTTATCGAGACAAATTCAATGGTGACTTTGAAATGGAATTGAATATTTATCTAAAGAGAAAAAAAAAATTGCAAGGCCACAGGGAAAGGGCAAGATTGGTCAATCAGCTGAGTAGATCCTGCACAGAAGTATCACAGATTTGACAGTTTTAATGGTTTCATTTGGAGATGTAACCATTCCATAATTACTTTGACCAGGCAATCTTCATTAATTTCCATGACCAAGGATGTTTCTGTACATGTAGTGAATTTGAAAGGAAATTAATGAATTCTGTAAAGAAGCAAATCTTCGATGTTCTTAGCAGTTGCAATGAATGGAGGTCAGATTGTGAGTGATGCTGAAACAACGTGTACTATAAAAGATTTTTGATATTAGTGCTAATCCATAATTTTGCATCTTCGTAGCTGGAAATACAACTTTAAACGATATGCTCATATTATTTGAACCACATTTCTGTTCATTGAAGTGAAGTTCCCCTTTTAATTCAAAAAGCTCATTTGCATCAGATAAATCCTCCAACTGTACTAGCTTTCAAAATTATTTATTACATCTGTGAGACAACACGTTACAAAAGTAATTGGTTCTATTTTAGTGCTATCTGAAACATAGCTAATTTATTTTTATTTCTAATGTAATATAAAGCAATTTATTTTAATTATGAAGGTGCTTCTTTCCTGATGGCATTTCCTAAGTTACCCTTGAACCTGTCACCTCCGTGATTCGTTCCAACATTCCCTGGGAGGATGAAATGTAAAGCCTAAAGCTTGTGCTCTGTATAACACCTATTTACAATTGAATGTGGCCTGCTTTCCCAACAAGTCCCAATGGGCTTTATATCAGCCTATGGTTCACTTTAGAAATTGCAGATTGATAATTGACCGACTTTTATTTAAGTAGATTTCAAAACCAGCTTGTTACAGTATTAAAAGGCTATAGTCATCAAGAAAACATTGTTGACTGACATAAACGCAAATGTATTTTACTAATGTGCTTTTTGGGAAATAAATCAGCCGTCCTTAGTTGGTCTGGTCTGTACGTGATTTCAAACATGCAGCACTTCAAATGGCTTAGCAAGACAACAGTTGTATCAAATAGCTAAAAATTCTCAAAAAAAGAATGAAATCAGACCAATCCCACTAACACCAACCTAGGCACCAGAAATGGCAATCTCAAATTTGGTCTTGTTGACTGCTTACTGATGTCTGGAAACTAGTGCCAAAAACAGAAATGCCTGTCTCCCAGGTGAGTCGAGCAACAGCCTGACATACTTCCACTCATGGAATCTTATCTTACCAACAATGGTCCAGACATCATCATCACCTGTCCTGTGTATGTCTTGTCCTGCTGGAAGACAGACCCAGCAGATGTGGCAGCAAAATGGTATACAGTCATGTGGAAGTTATCCTGTGAGTCCTCAACATTGACTCTGATCCCTGTCATATTGAAGGCAATCCATGTCCAAATGCATTACAACTGGGACAATATCTAGGCTTAGGCTGCCAAGTGGCAAGTAGAGATAGCAAGAACTGCTGATGCTGGAGTCAGAGATAACACAGTGTGGAGCTGGAGGAACACAGCAGTGTCCGACCCAAAACATCAACTTTCCTGCTCCTCTGATGCTGCCTGGCCTGCTGTGTTCCTCCAGCTCCACGTATGTTATTTCAAGTGGCAAGTAATATGCATGCCACACAGGTGCCAGGCTATTAATAGCTCCAACCAGAGAGGAGCCAATCATTGCCCTTGACATTGAATGACATTACCATCACTGAATATTCTACTATCAACATTTTGGGGTTTACCATTGACCAGAAACTGAATGAGAATTGCAATATAAATGCCTACAAGAGAAGATCAGAGGCTAGGAATCCTCCGACAAGTAACTCACCTCCTGACTCCCCAATTCCTGCCTACCATCTACAAGACACAGATCCAGCATATAATGGAATAAAAAATATCAAACATGGGCAAGGAAACCTCTTGCTAATGATCATCTTCTGATCCCTCAGATGATGACACAGTACCACTCCATGCTACACACCACTTGAATGAGGCACTGAGAGATGACACAAGTGTGGAACGTAGTCTGGGTGGGGGACTTTAATATTCTTCATCGAGTGGCTCAACAATCCTCCACTGACTGAGTTGGTTGAATTCTAAAGGATATAGCTGGATCTATGATAGGAGTATGAGACAACCAATAAGAGAGTCATAGAGTTTGACAACAAGGATGTTATGCTGAACATGTATGGGAGGTGGTGTGTTGCACACAGTTCTAGGTAACACACTTCAGAGTGAATGAGAATGTATTGAAGGGAGTTCAGAAGAGGATAATGAGAATGGTACCAGGGATGAGAACCTTCAGTCATGAAGATAGTTCGAAGAAGTTCGGACTGTTTTTCTTTTAGAGGAAAACAATGATAGGTGATATGGTAGAAGTTTTCAAAGTTCTAAGGACGCTGATAAAAGTCGATGGTGAGAAACTGCTCTCACCAGTAAAGGGATCAAGAACCAGAGGCCACAGTTTTAAAAGTTGTAAAAGTTGTAAAAAGTTGTAAAAGAAGCAAATGTGATGTGAGAGAGTTTTTTTTCATTCAATGAGTGGTTAGAATCTGAAATAGACTGCCTCGGAATGTGGCAGAGGCAAGCTCAATTGCTCAACATTTTCTTGCAACACCATGTACTATCTGCAAGATGCACTACAGAAATTCTGCACTGCAGAAAAATAAATCTTTAGACAGCACCTTCCAAATGCATGAACACTTTCATCTAGAAAAGCAAGGGTAGCAGGTCTGCAAGTTCCCTTCCAAGCCACTCACCATCCCTATTTCCACATTTCTTCACTGTCACTGGGTCAAATCCTGGAATTCCCTCTCTAATGGTACTGTGCATCTACCTACAGCAGGAGAACTGCAGCTGTTCAATAAGACAGCTCAACACCTTCTCAAAGGCAAATAGGGATGGTCAATAAATGCTGGCCCAGCCAATGATGCCCACATCCCACAAGTAAATAAAAAAACACTTGAACTTCTTTCATAATTAGCAAAATGAGAGATCACGTCATCCATCAGGGAAACACACACCTAGAAATGGTGGACCTTGTTATGTATCTGTAGGAGGGTAAGGTTTGTCACATATCAGGATTCTCACAGTCATGCTAGAATATGTATTAGTGTAAGGTGGGCTATAGTCAAATCACATGTCAATTAGTGGAGCTGGGTGGAGGAAACAGATCCAAGTGCACAGCCAATTGTATAGGAGGGTGAGAATTCTAAGGCGTTGCTACGGTACTGAGATGGCTATTTACATTCTTCAATAATCACAAAAGGTCTATTACACATAAGGAGCAGTCTCAAGATGGAGGGTAAATTGGTAGCATTCACTAGGGAGTGGTCTCAACGTCTTTGGCACAAGGACCATGTCAGCATAAACAGATAGAAATGCGAGATCATGAAGTGCTGACTGTATCACAGCTGTTCCAATACTAATGTTGATCCAGGGCAGGGTTTGCTTACATAAATTCATTTTTACAGAGGTGAGGACATCAGAACTACATTTGAAAAGAAGAGCCAATATTTTATTACTTATGTAAATCAAATAGAAAAATAATTCAATTTTTGCGGAATGTGACGTACATAGCAAGCAGAAGGCAATGTGCAAATAATGAAATAATACAAACAGAAAAAAAGTCTCAACGCAGCTCAATCATCCTTGACGTGGCTGGCTATGAAGTTTCCCCTGGCCTCTCAGATTTCTGGAACAGTCCTTGGTGTTTCTCTCTTTGTCACTGCTCCTGGTGTATCGGGACAATCTCACCCTCATTTTCCTACTCAGAGGTTTCTCCATGTCTTTGCATCTCTTCCTCAGCCAAGATTTCCCCTCTTTCTACCTGCCTCAAATTGGATGACTAAGATTATGGAACGTTTTTAGAAGTGCCATCAGCCAGGCAGGGAGGTGATATTCCTCAATAACTACCTTGGTATGGGCTGAGGTTAGTTGAAGAGGCTGGAGCCTGCGAGTGGTCCAGAATGTGGTAGGAGACTCTGATTGCCCAGAATCTATCCTCAGCTCTAAGCAGACCTTGTCTTGTCTAACCATACATCACCTTGATACATATGCAATGTATTTTCCACAGAAGATACAAGTGGCATCATGCCGAACAGCGACATGTTCAAATCCCACTTTTCACATTGAGTCTTCAGTGTTTTCTGCAGCCATGTGCTCCTGCCTTGCTTTCTGTGTTAAAGTGCCACCTGTGAGGCAAAAGCTGCTGCCTGAACCTGTCTGCTAAGATGCTATTTGTAAAGTTGAAACTGATGTGTTGCTATACTCCAGTTGGCTGGAGCAATAGGCAAGGAAAACATTCTGCCTCAGTCCCCATTTAGCTACCTCCTGCAGTTGGAGAATCACAGCAACAGTGAAGACAAGGATCATTAAGAAGGTTTCAGTAAAGGTAGCAAAATCCATGTACTCTCTGGACTGGAGACTTGAACCAAATTGACAGGTACATGCATGGTTTCTCCAGTTGAGTTTCTGAATTGCTCGTTTGGGTAGAAGTTAATTAGGAAGGGGAAGTTAATTCTGGAGAGTTGTGTAATTAATGAATTGCAAGTGCATTTAAAGAGAGATTTCTGGTGTTGAGAAATTTATCTCACCAATCTAAGGAGGCAGCACTAAATTGTGAAAGTTCATCTCAGTGGCGAGAATCTGATCTGTTGACTCTCATCCAAATAATTCATCACCGTCACTCCACATTAGGAAGTGGAAAATTGTGCCCTTCATTTATCTTGTAGTAAAAATGCTGCACTTTTATTTGCCCATTTTGCTGCATTCATCAGAATGCAAAACCTCCTAATTACTCTAAAATAATCTATTATTTATACATTTAAAATAATAGCTTTTGCATCATTAACAATTAAAGCTTGGAATGAATGAAGTGCTAAAGATCTCGTTTACAAAATTCCAAAAGGCAGCCTCAATATATGCAACAAGCACAGAGGGCTGAATCTTATTTTTTGGCTAAGTGTGAGTTGCATCAGGTAAATTGGAGGGATTATCTCTACAAGGCTTAGTGAGATTTCTTGCCATATCTCACAAACATGCCTTATTAACAACTTATCCCATCCTTATGGCATCCCTCACATCTGAGGCTCACCCCACATCATCTCGCCACTCACTGGATATCTGCTGAAAGACTTACATCCCTTGCACTCCTACTATTTATGAGAAGTCAATGTGCACTCAGACAAGAGTTGGCAATCCTTCATTATCCTGCACCAGCAGCATAATGGCACACACACACACTTTACCTGTCTTAGTCCTTTTCTGAGTCCCCGCTAATTATTTCTCTAATGCCCAGTGTTCACTCTCATCTTGACATTGTCCAATAGGGGAACAATACATAGAGTTAGACATTTAGACAAGCTCAACCATGGCAGCCAGCAAAACATAATGCGAATGAAATGAATGCAGACTGCAGTTTGCAGTCAGTCATGGACCTTGGCAATCCATGTTGGTCTTTAGCAGCCAGCTGTCATCTACTGGAATCAGGTGTCAATCCCATCTGGCTTGTAAGAGCCCAATGCAGCTGAGCTCAGTCATCCACAAGGAGAGCTTCCTCCTCCCCAATGCCCTCACCCTTCTCCTTGCAACATAAAGCGTCCTGGGGGTCCTTGTGCATGAAACACAGAAAGCTAGCACACAGGTACAGCAGGTAGTCGAGTGGAATGTTGGCAGACATGGATACCACCTATTTGGCCATTAAAGTGACACTGACTCTGTCTTCCCTGGGCATTGACCAGGTTATTTATCAGTTGCATTGTGCATTTGAAGTGAAGGTAGGAACACCGTCACTGCGGACACCATCAGCACTGGGCACCACCAGATCACCAGGTATCCCTCACCCACCCATGCCTCTATGTCCCTTTTCACCTCACACAACCTCATTGACCTATTTTAACCCATAACCCCCATGTCGACACTCAAAATATTAAACTTTATCTCAAACTGTCTCCCCTGCCCCCTCCCAAGCTCCAACATCACAAGCTAATAATGCCCACCCTGCTCCTCTACACTTCTTCTGTGTTGAATACAAAGGCAGTCACTGGCCTAACCCTTAGTCTACCACGCCATCGGATGCTGTTTCACATATTCCCCCACACACTTTGCGATTCTCTAATATTGTCCTCGCACCAACCTCCACAGATTCAATCAGAATGCTGCAGAGTTGTCACTGAGAGGAATTCTGGGAGACAGCGCTGCAGTTACCATGACCAGTCTGAATATCTCGGAGGAACTGGTGTAAAGGAGAGGTTAAATCCGAAACACTACATTCTTGTTTCCTCCCTTTTCCACCTCCTGTAACCAAAAGCACTGCGTTGTGTTGAGGCAAGGTAAGATTCTTGTTCTTTTTAGGTGTAAAAGGACGGAGATGGCAGTTAGGGCAGTGGTATGCTCCTCCTGTCAGATGTGGGAAATAAGGGAGCAGTCTAATGTCCCTGAAAACTACATCTGCAGGACACGTGACCAGCTGCAGCTCCTCATAGACCATGTGGTTCGGCTGGAGAAGCAGTTGGACACACTGCAGGGGGCAGAGAGAGTGATAGACACCAGCTTTAGGGAGGTGCTTACACCACATTTCCAGACAGATAGATGGGTGACCACCAGGAAAGGCAGGCAGGTAGTGCAGGAGTCTCCTGTGGATATTCCCCTCTCAAACACGTATACCGTTTTGGATACAGTTGGAGAGGATAGCCTCTCAGGAGATAGTAGTAACAGTAGCCAGACCTCCATAGATCCATAGAATCCCTACAGTGTGACAACAGGCTCCTCAACCTAACAAGTCCACACCAGCCCTCAGAGCATCCCACCCAGACCCATCCTCCTATCACCCTATCACCCACCTAATTTACACATCCCTGGACACTATGGACAAATTTAGCATGGCCAATCCACCTAGCTTGCACATCTTTGGTCTGTGGGAGGAAACCAGAGCACACGGAGGAAACTCACACAGACACAGGGAGAATGTACAAATTCCACACAGACAGTTGCCTGAGGGTGGAATTGATCCCGGACCCCTGGCACTGTGAGGCAGCAGTGCTAACCACTGAGCTACCGTGCCGCCCCATAATTGGTTCTGCTGTAGAGCAGGGTGTAGCAAAGTCTAGGCGAATAGTAGGTGACTCGATAGTCAGGGGCACAGATAGAAATTTCTGTGGCCGTGAACGAGACTCTAGGATGATGTGTTGCCTCATTAGTGCCAAGATCCTGGATGTCTTTGAGCGGGTACAGGACATCCTGAAGCGGGAGGGAAAAGAGCCAGAAGTCATTGTCCACATTGGCACAAATGACATAGGTAGGAAGAAGGAAGAGGTCCTGCGAAGACAATTCAAGGAGTTAGGTAGGGAGCTAAAACGCAGCACTACCAGAGTAGTAATCTCAGTAATCCTGAAGAATTCTGGGGAAGGTGGGACCTGTACAGGAAGAACGGGTTGCACCTGAACTGGAGGGTCACCAATATCCTTGGTGGGAATTTTGCCAGAGCTCTTCGGGAGGATTTAAACTAGTGTGCCAGGAGGATGGGAACCAGAATACTAGGCCAGTAAGTGCAGGGGCAAAAGTGTGACAGAGATATGCATAGCACAGAGTAAGAGCAGGCACAGGGAAGTCACGGGGCTCAGAGGGACTGGAGGTCTGGAGTGCATTTACTTCAATGCAAGAAGTATAGCAGGTATATCAGAAGAACATGGATTACTACATGGAATTATAATGCTATTGCCATTTCAGAGACATGGTTAAAGGAGGGACAGGACTGGCAGCTTAACATTCCTGGATATCGCTGTTTCAGATGGGACAGAAAGGGAAACAAAAAGGGTGGGGGAGTTGCATTGCTGATTAGGGAGCATATCACAGCTGTGATGAGGGAGGACATATCGGAGAGATCTTGCAGTGAGGCATTATGGGTGGAGCTCAGGAATAGGAAGGGTGAAATCGCAATGTTGGGAATTTTGAATAGACTTCCCAACAGCCCACAGGAGACAGAGGTGCAGATATGTAGTCAGATACTGGAAAGGTGTGAAAAGAGCCTGGTGGGTGATTTCAACTTTCCTCTTATTGACTGGGAATCCCTTAGAGCCAGGGACTCGGATGGAGAGCAACTTGTTAGTTGTGTCCAGGAGGGCTTTTTGAGACAGTATGTCGACAATACAACCAGAGAGGAGGCCATATTAGACTTGATATTAGGGAATGAGCCAGGGCAGGTGATCGATGTTTCTTTAGAGAGAGCATCTTGGGCTTAGTGACCATAACTCCATAAGATTTTGAGTAGTCATGGAAAAGGATACAAGTGGCCCTTGGGTGAGGGTGCTTAACTGGGCAAGAACCAATTACATCCAAATCAGACAGGAACTGGAGAATGTGGATTGGAAGCAGATTGGAAGCTTTGGAGTGAGTATAGAGAAGGCAAATCTACCTCTGGTATGTGGGAGGCTTTTAAAGACCAATTGACTAAAGTGCAGGACATGCATGTCCCTGCAAAACTAAAGGATAGGAATGGCAGGATTCAGGAACCATGGATGGCAAGGGAAATTGTAAGGTTAGTCAAAAGAAAAAGGGAAGCATATGACAAGTCTAGACAGCTACAAACTGACAAAGCCCTGGAGGACTACAAGGAAATTAGAAAAAGAACTTAAATGCGCAATTAGGAAGGCAAAAAGGGGCCATGAAATGTCTTTAGGAAAAACGGTCAAGGAGAATCCCAAGGCTTTTTATGCATACGTTAAGAGAAAGGGGGTAACAAGGGAAAGAGCAAGCCCCCTCAAGGACGAAGGAGGGAAGTTAGATGTAGAGCCACAGGAAGTGGGGAGATCCTGAATGAGTACTTTATATCGGTTTTCACCAAGGAGAAGGACATGACTCAGGGATGAGTGTGTGAATACTCTAGAGAATGTTGACATATTGAAAGAGGAAGTTTTGGGAATCCTAAATTGCATTAAGATAGACAAGTCCCCAGGACCAGATGGGATCTACCCCAGGTTAGTCAGAGAGGCAAGGGAGGAAATAGCTGGGGCATTGGCAGATATCTTCACATCCTCATTGACCACAGGTGAAGTTCCAGAGGACTGGAGATTAGCAAATGTTGTTCCCTTGTTTAAGAAAGGATGCAGGGATAATCCAGGAAACGAAAGGCTGGTGAGCTTGACAACTGTGGTGGGGAAACTCTTAGAGAAGATACTGAGGGACAAGATATATGCGCATTTGGAAGAAAACGGACTAGTTAGTGACAGGCAGCATGGTTTTGTCTGGGGAAGGTCATGTCTCACCAACTTGATTGAATTTTTTGAAGCAGTAATGAGGATAATTGACGAGGGAAGGGCAGTGGATGTAGTTTGTATGGACTTTATTAAGGCATTTGATAGAGTCCCACATGGCAGGTTGGTACTAAAACTAATATCGCAAGGGATTCGGGGTGGCCTGGCTAAATGGATAGAAAACTGGCTTGGTCATAGAATACAGAGGGTAGCAGTGGAACAGTGTTTTTCAGAATGGAGACCAGTAATTAGTGGTGTTCCACAGGAGTCAGTCTTAGGTTCTCTGTTGTTTGTAGTATATATAAATGATCTGGAGGAAAATGTGTGTGGGTCTGATAAGCAAGTTTGCTGATGACATGAAGCTTGATGGAGTTGCTGGTAATGCCAACAACTGTGAAAATATACAACAGGATATAGATAGATTGGTGACGTGGACTCAGAAATGGCAGATGAAGTTTAATCCAGACAAATACGAGTTGATGTATTTTGGAGGATCAAATTTAGGTGTGAATTGTACAGTAAATGGCAGAACACTTAGGAACTCTAATATTCAGAGGGATCTGGGCGTGCAGGTCCACAGTTCCCTGAAAATGGCAATACAGGTGGCCAAGGTGATTAAGAAGGCATGTGGTATGTTTGTCTTCATCACCCGCGCCGTGGAGTACAAGAGTTGGCAAAACATGTAGCAGCTATATAAAACCCTTGTAAGGCCCCATTTGGAGTGTTGTCTGCAGTTTTGGTCACCACACCACCAGAAGGATGTGGAAGCTTTGGAGCGAGTATAGAGAAGGTTCACCAGGATGTTGAGACAGTAAGAACTGTCAAAGCTGGAGTCAGAAATAACACAGTGTGGAGCTGGAGGAACACAGCAGGTCAGGCACAAATTTCTGAAGAAGGGTCCCAACCCAAAATATCAACTTTCCTGCTCCTCTGATGTTGCCTGGCCTGCTGTGTTCCTCCAGCTCCACACTGTGTTGTCACCAGGATGTTGCCTGGTGTCCAGGGCATTGACTATGAGGAAGTGTTAAAAAGACTAGGATTGTTTTCACTGGAAAGACGGTGGCTGAGAGGAGACCTGATAGAGGTCTACAAATTTATGAGAGGCATAGATAGGGTGGATAGTCAGAGGTTTTTTCTGAGGGTTGAAGTTTCAATTACGAGGGGGCACAGGTTCAAGGTCAGAGAGGGAAAGTTTAAGGGAGATGTACGAGGGAAGTTTTCCATACACAGAGTGTAGCAGCCCGGAATGCACTGCCAGAAGAGGTGGTGGAAGCAGGCACATTGAAGACATTTAAGAGGAACCTAGATGGGTACATGAATAGGCAGGGCATAGAGGGATATGGATCAAAAAATGGTCAGTTTGTTTTTAGATTAATTAGGGCATGATGGTCGGCACAGGCTTGGAGGGCCGAAGGACCTGTTCCTGAGCTATACTTTTTCAGTTGTTCATTTGTGCAAATGACTTTGCTTCCCACTTGATTTCTTGCCTGGATTGCCCCATCCCTTTCAGCAGGGCCTCCCCTCCACCCCCTCCCCCAACTACCTCTACAGGCTCCCCTTGCACCCTCCTTAAAAATTTGTTAACAGACACCCAGATCTCTGACCAACTTTAACGGCAGGCCCTCAACATGTCTGAGCAAACCCTGCGTGCTGTCTTTGTTTTGTAATTCCCTGACTGCTACTGCTGGCCCTATGGGACTAACTGTAACCCACTCCCCAACTACATCCAGACAGATTCTGTGACAATGAGATCCCAAGTTGACGAATGACGATGGCCAAGCCCCTGACTGTGTGCAGTCTGTGCCTGACCTCACCAGGATCCACAGAATACCAGCAACCTGCCCGAACTTGACCAGGCTGAAGACTAGCTTGCACCCAGTTTCCAACATGGCTATTTGGTCAAATGCATATGCAGTGTATTTGCCATTTACATGTTGTAGGTATTAAAATAAATGTCTTATTGTGACATACATCATTGGGCAGTGTGCCAGTCTGTGCACACAAAGTGTTCCTTTCAGTGTCAGCTGCCAGTGTACCAGCCAATTCACACTCTGTGATTGGATCAGACCAGTACGATGATAATCACGAGAGACTGACAAACGCCAGGTGCTAATAATGGTGGATGTGTGTTACATGGAGCTGTCCATGGATCATGACTCGAGATCTATTTGCTGCTAATCCACATGGCAGACCCTGGTAGCAGTGGTGCACTGAAGTTGCCAGGTACCCCCTCTGATTTTCAGGTCGGGATTTCTCGACATCTAGCTTGTTTGGTACATTTTGTGAGAGAGAAAAATAAACGATAATGAGGTGAATTGCACTGTTAACAAGGCATTTACAGAGTTGTAATCCCCCTTAGTTAAAATCTCACCTCTGCTGAGCAAGAAACCCACCATGGCACTTGGCAAAAGCATAAAAGAAGGAGCAAGATGCTTTCATTGAGATAGTCCTTGCTGGATTTCTCATTCAATTCTGCCTAAATCTCACTATTTGTTGCATTGCTTAGACCCCCATAACTTTCTGTTTATACTGAAATAATGGGATCACCTGCTGAACTCAAAATTGTGAAGACAACATAGCGACATGGTAAATGAACACCTCATTGATTTTTGAAACAGCGTTAGTGACATTGCAACATTTCTCAGATGAACACATTTATTAGGATTAAATATCTCTTTAACATGTCAAAAATTAAATATGCTTTTGAAAGAAAAAATATATTCTGATTAAGTATTAACAGAAGTCTAAGCAATGTTATTTGGGAGCAATAAACTTTTATTTTATGATATGAATGACTAATAAGCTAATGGAAGTCCTTGGAAGAAAATGACCCTGTAATGAATTTTTATGTAAGGATTCTATCTGTGCAGTCTTTCAGGTGTGTAATAGTCATAAATTGAAGCTGCAAATGTTTAACTAGTCTGATAAACGGTTCACCAAACTTTCTAAAGGTTTGAGAATTGTTGTATTTACCACATAAGGATCATAAATCACATTGATCTGAGACTTTACATCTATGTACAAAATCATAAGCATTTAACTGGTACTGGAATGAGAGCATTTGGAAAAAATGAAGGAATCCTATGAGATGTAATCAGTTGCCAACCTTGAAGAACCAGAATACACTTTTTCTTCTCCTCATCTTCTACTTTAATAGTCTCCACTTTCAATGACATTTCTGATGCCATTACAAAGTGATTCTTCCCTTCCCCTCCCATTTCACTCTTGTAAGTTAATTGTTTCCTCCACAAAACCCTAGCATAACTCTCATCACCCTATGAATCTCTCCTTTTACCATGGCATTTCTCATGCAAACATGGAACTGTAACACCCAGCTTTTCACTCCCATTCTTCCCAAAATTCAAGACACCAAATACTTCTATCAAGTGAAGTAGAGACTTGTGCCTCTTTTACTTTAACGTTCTTTATTGACTCCTCATAATAAGCGCCCTAAACTTCCATTGACTTGCCATTTTAATTCTCTGTTCCACTGTTTCTCTGATCTCTCGCTCTGTCTATCCTTAGCGTCATACACTGTAGCAGTGAAACATGTGGTACATGTTTAGAATTAAATCTTCAGTTTTCTCTTCAGTATAATTTGCTAGCCATTCCTGTAAGTTGTTTCTGGTGGTCTTCAATTTAAAATTGTTTCAGTCCTGCCTGATATTTAACTGTGGAAGAACACAATCTAGTAGTGCAACAACAGTCATTCCTGCTCGCCATCCTGATTTGGAAAAAAATATTGCTGTTCCTTTATGATTGCTGGATAAAAAAAATTCCATCCTTCTTGGCATTGTGGTATACCTACACCAAATAGACTTCAATGGTTCATGAAGGCAGCTTGCCACCATCTTCTCAGGAGCAACTAAGTTTGGGCAAAAAATGTTGGCAAAGCCAGCAAAAGCCATGTCCCCTGATTTTTTTTTCAAATCCTTGGATTTTGCATCTGTGACAAAATTATGGTTTGCCACTAACTTTGCTAGATTATTGTGTTCAGCTTTCTTCAATCTTTCAATCAAGCAGAAGCCCACCCTTTAGTGTTAATTTAGTTCTGGTGTTAGTTATAAAGGATGCATGGCATCCAACAAAAGTGATGTAACTAAACAGGCAGAGCAGACAAACACTGAATAATTTGAATGGGCAGTTAAAGCAAAAGCTAATAAGCAGATATTAACACCCCACTTCAGAATTTTACAGTGCATGAGATAAATATTGTGATATAAAGGAATTAAAGTAGAAGTTGAAACATCATAGACAGTTTTAAACTAAAATATATAAAATTTCTTTAAAAACCAAAGTGCTGTTTTCAGGGAATGGATGAATTTGACAATCTCCAAGCAAATTAACTTTTGAGGACTGGAGAGATTGCTTGATACTAGTTGTGATTATAACATCCTCAATCAACAAAATATCATTTTTTCACATGTTTTTTTCGTTGTGACAACGTGGAAAGTTAATGTTAATTCAATGGTTTCTAGATAATTTCCACTTGCAAGGCCCTGAAAACACAGCCAGTTGAAAATCAACATTTCCTGATGGTAATTTCTGGATTTCTATGTTAAGCTATATACATGCAAACACAAAACATTATTGCCAGTTTCAGAGGAATGTCTTTGACAACCAAAAATTTATCAATCATTACCTCAAAATGATGGTACTTAAAATTGGAATCTTTGTCAAAGCTGTCTGAGAAAAAGCATTCGGTAAAATGATGAAGTGGCCAACACATTAAGCTATTTGATTAAACAATAGGTCATTGCTGAGACATCAGTCCAGTTCTAGATATAAGTGTGATGACCCATCAACTTCAAGTTTAAGATCTCCATATATAAGCTGTAATCTAATCAAACTTCTCACTCCCTCATAGCAAACTCCACACTCCCCATGTGCACTCACCTGGTATTCACTGTAAAGAGAACTTATGTCCTTTATAATAATATTGAAAGAAGCCTATAAGAAGTCATAAATCTGCCAAAATAAACAAACAAACTTGATTGTTCATTTAGAATACATAATCCTCTTGACAGGTCCATAGAGTCACACAGCATGGAAACAAGGCTTTCAATCCAACTAGTCCATGCCAACCATGATTCCAAACTAAATGAGTCCCACCTGCCTGCACTTTGCCCGTATCCTTCCAAACCTTTTCTATTCATGTACTTATCCAAATGTCTTTTAAACATTGTGACTGTACCTGCATCCACCACTTCTACTGGTAGTTCATTCCACACACTAACCATTCTCTATGTAAAAAGGTTGCTCTTAATGTCCTTTTAAATCTTTCTCCTCTCACCTTTAAAATATACCCCCAAGTTGATTTGTTTTGATTTGATTTATTGTAGCCACATATATCTAAGTACAGGGAAAAGCTTTGTTTTGGGAGCAGTACAGGCAGATCATAGTAAACAAGGATATACAGATCATAAGGTGCTCAGACAGAGAAGGGCACACAAGGTTACAGCTGCAAAGGAGGTGCACAAAGCAAGATCAACATTAACAAGATCCACATTATCTGAAGTTAGAGAGGTCCATTCAGCAGTCTAATGACAGCAGGGCAGAAGCTGTTCTTGAACCTGTTGATGCACGTGTTCAAGCTTCTGGATCTTCTGTCTGATGGAAGGGGTTGGAAGAGAGCATTACCGGGGTGAGAGGTGTCTTTGATAACATTGGCAACCTTTCCGTAGCAACGAGAAGTGTAAATGGAGTCCATGAATGGGAGGCCTCACTAGTGTCCTATAGTCAATAAATCTAACAAAAATCTATCAAACCCCAGGTAACATTCTCCTTGAGAACAGTGCAAAATCCCCAAATGATCCAAAAGGATTAGTGGATTTGGATAGTGGCTAAATATATGGCAGCATGGTGGCTGAGTGGTTAACACTGCTGCCTCAAAGCACCAAGGACCTGAGTTCAATTCCAGCTTCAGGTGACTCCTGTGTGCAGTTTGCACATTCTCCCCGTGTCTGTGTGGGTTTCCTCCGGGTGCTCCGGTTTCCTCCCACAGTCCAAAGATGTGCAGGTTAGGTGGATTGGCCATGCTAAATTGTCCCATAGTGTCTAGAGTGGGAAATGCAGGGATAGGGAGTGGGTCTGGTTGCGATGCTCTTCAGAGGGTTGGTGTGGACTTGTTGGGCCAAATGGCCTGCTTCCACACTGTAGGGTTTCTATGATATACAATGAGGTTTATACACATAAGTGTATGAACAACATCAGCTGAACTGAATCTCTCAGTTGGTTTGGCAACTGGATTTTATTTACTAGGGTGGGTAGTTTGAGTCCAGGAATCTCCCAACTCTTGGTACTGCCTTGAAATGAAAAAAAAACAATTCTCACTCAGGGAGGAGTAGGGTGGGTCCGTGATGGACATAGGGCTGTAAATCCTGGAAAATGTATATAGGTGTCCAAGGGGGTCAAGAAATTATAGTGTGAGGTGGTTAGGAGACTTACCTCAGTTTCCTTAATGTTATCCTAGTTTTAAAAGAATTTATTAGCCCCTTTACCTCTTACTCTCTATTATGCTTATAACCCATACACAACCCCACCATCATTATGTATATCATCCATGCAAACTCAATGCCAACTCATGGTTGTCTTATTTATATAACCGTTGGCCCAGTACCACCATAGACAGAATTCAGGAACTGTGTGGAAATGAATAAAAATTATATAATATAGTTCTCCATCTTATACACTATTACAAACCCCATTCAAAGTATTTAAAGCTCCACAAGTGGCTAATCTCTTATAAAAATAACCAAAACTTCTATTCAGAGACAACATTAACGATAGATAATCTTTTAATTGACTATTTAAACTGTCACTTAATCCGCGAATACTAAACTCCTGCTGAGATAATTGTTGGCTTTGAAAATCCACGAAGCACTCATTATAACATAATGATAGCCCTTGGGGAAATGTCAACAAATGTGGTCCATTGAAATTGCACAATCAGACACTTTTTTTTAATATAAACTATGCCTGGAAATCAAAGCAGACAAAAAACTTTCATTAAAGATTCAGCCTGTTGTTACTTTATATTTAAGAATAAAAAACATTGTACAGTATTATGACAATTCAACACATTTTAACCATTCTTCTGAAGAATTTACATTTTCTCAATCAATTCATGTAAGAAAGGTACTACTACATTCATCATGGGAGACTTCAATATGCAGGTGGATTGGGAAAATCAGGTTGACAGCCAATCTTAAGAAAAGGAATTTGTGGAATGTCTACGAGATGACTTTTGGTGCTACTTGTGGTAGAGCCCACTAGGGAACAGGTAATTCAGCATTTGGTAATATGTAATGAGGCAGACTTGATTCAGGAGCCGAAGATGAAAAAGTCCCGAGGGGATAGTGACGATTACATAATGGAATTCACCCTGTAGTTTGAGAGTCTTTGGAAGTCTTCCCGAGAAGGTGGTGAAAGCAGAATGCTTTTGAATATTTTCAAAGCATAGGGAGGCAGATTCTTGTTGAGGGAGGGGTTGAAAGGTTATCAGAGTAGGTATGCATGTAGGTTTGAGATTACAAGCAGAACAGCCATAATCCTATTGAATAGGATTCAACCCTGAGGGGTTGAACAGCCTACTCCTGCCCCTAAATCATATGTTTATATGTTTACATGTTTGAATTAGGAGCAGTAAGGAGGAGGCTATTTGGCCCCTCTAGCTTGCTCTGCTATTTAATAAGATCCTATGTAATCGGACTGTGGCCTCAAATCCACATTCCTGCCCACACCCGATAATCTTTGACTTCCTTGTTAGTCAATAATTTTTCCACCTCTGTCTTAACAATATTCAATTACTCCACCTCACCATTCTCTGGGGGAAGAATGTTCCAAAGTTCTTTGATCTCAGAGAAAAAGAATCCCCCTAATCTTCATCTTGAATGGAAGACCACCTTATTTTAACTGAGTTCTGATGAAGAGTCACTGGCGAAATATTAACTCCACTTTCTTCTCACAGATCCTGCGTGCGTGCTGAGTTTTGCCAGCAATTTCTATTTTTATTTTTAAACTAGATCCCTCACTATAATTTTTTCCCACAACGGGAAGTATCTTTTCTGTCAAGTCCCCTCATGATTTTATGTGTTTCTATCAGATCAGAATTCAATCTTGTAAACTGAAGTTTACAGGATGACAGGCTCATCCTGTCCGAATTATCCTAATAGGAAAACCTCCCCCTCTCACCTCCTGAAAATCCTAGGTATCATTCAAGTGTGCCTTCTCTGAGCTGTTTCTGAAAACATTTACATCATTTCTTAAATAAGGAGACAATAACTATACACAGTAATCCAGATGTGGCTTCATCAATGTTCTATACAACTGTAGCAAAGCATGTCCACTTTAATATTCAATTCCCTTTGCCATATATGACAGCATTCTCTATCCCATTCACTTGCTGCATCTGTATACTAAGGTTTGTATGATTCACTTGCTAGTGCATTTAAATCCTTCTGTTCCCTTGGATTTCTGCACTCTCTCTATGATGATCTGTGCTTAGCTATCATCTGTAGGAGGTGGGTGTCAATACAATCATGTGTGGCTTGTAAAATTAGAGAATCATACAGTACAGAAAATGACCTTCGGTGCATCAGCTATACTCTAAATCCACATTAGTCCCACTCTCCCCCTTTTGTTGAATAGCCTTAAATGTTATGATGCTTCAAATGCTCATCAAAAGTATTTTTGTTCAGCTCGAACATAATCTCCACACTTTTGTAATCTATGCCACAATGAGAAAGGCAAGCATCCTGTATGCCTTCTAACTACTCTATTAACCTGTCCTGCAACCTTCAGAGATCAATGGGCAAACACCCCCAGATCCTACTATTCCTCTGAGCTTCCTAGTCTCCTACCATTCATTGAATACTCCCTTGTCTTGTTACTTCTTCCAAAATACATTACTTCAGGGTTAAATTCCAATTGCCACAGATCGGCCCATCAGACCAACATCTATATCCTCCTGTAACATAAGACATTCTTCCTCACTGTCAACCAACCAACCAATCTTTGCGCTATCTGCAAACTTACTTATCATCCCTCCAACATTCTTCTCTATATTTGTAATATATAACACAAACAATAGGGGAGCCAGCACTGATCCCAGTGGTATGCCACTGGACACTGGCCTCCAGACACACAAATGGCATTCTACCACTGTCCTCTGTCTCCTATCACTTAGCCAACTTTGCATGCAACTTACCAAATTACCCAGGATCCCATGTGCTTTTACCTTCTTTATCATTCTGTCATGTAGGACCTCATCAAAGGCTTCGCTGAAATCCATTTACACAGCATCAAATGCACTACAGTCATCTACACACCTGGTCACCTCCTCATGTCATGACCTATATCCTGACATACATAAGGAGTATACCCAAAGTTACTCCTCCCCAATGGCTCATTCGCCTCCTCAGGAGATTGGCCCCTTTAGCTCCTCAGCATTTATCACCTGACCTCATTGCGTGCTCCAAAAGTGAACAGCACATCCAACCCAGGATGATGGAGCACACTCTGTCTAGACTATTCTTACAGACTGATCTAAGCAACAGAACCTCATCTTTAGCAGCCCTATCGTCTCTCCATCACGCCCCTTGTCGAAGATGGGCAGCATCGCAGGTCCTGGTGTAATATCCAGCACACTTCCATCACAGCATCACAGGATATACGGAGCCTGTCCTGACACTACTCCTTGCTCATCCCCAGGAAATGGATTCGGGGCTAAAAATACCTTGGTTCTCCTGTGGAGCCCTGCTTTCAGCTAAATCATTTAGACAAATTGTAAACAGCTGAGTTTTCAGCATGATCCCTGTGGCACATCAGTCATTACAATTTGCCAACTTGACAATGACCCATTTGCACCTACTGTCTACTTCCTCCGAGCTATTATTCTACCCACACCAAATCAAGGGAGTTTTGGAAAATTAAAACCAAGAATCAACTATATCATGAGCCACTTTGTAGTCCTTTGGATGAAATCCATCAGGACCCAGGCACTTTTCACAGCTCCAACCATTTACTATGTCATTTATTTCTCTGGGATAACAATTTTCCTGAATTCCTTCCTCTGTTCTATTCCCTGATTTATTTCCTGATTTATTACTGCTTCTGGAATGTTATTTTATTTCTACTGTGAAGACTGATACAGAATATCTGTTCAATTCATCTGCCATTTCCCTATTTTCCATTGTCAATTCTCCTGTCTCATTTTCTGTGGGATCCATGCACACCCAAGTCCCTTTCCACAAAGTGGGCAGCAAGCTTTCCTTTCCTTTGTTCCAGGTGTTGAATGCTAAGCACCAGAAGGTGAGGGCCTATTCCTGGTTTGCAACATCTGAAGTGCAGTTAGACTTTAAACATGATACCAACAGCATTAATGCCAGACCTCACAGCCTTGGCAAGACTTTCCACCTCTCCTGCCTTATAATTCCTAAGAGAAGCACCCAAGTGCCTGGTAGCATAGTTAATGAGGAAACAAGCGGAAGATTTTAGGAGAAAAGTCATTCGGAGCATTATGGACTGGCCATCGTGAATCTCACTTGATAAAACGCTTTCAGAGGTGCTGTGAGTAACAAGCATGTAATGGAGCTGAAATTAGCTGCTACCATACTCAAAGTTGTAAGATAAGAGTTGTATTCTGTGAGGGATGGGTCTTCACTTTTGAGATTCCCATACATTACAAGCAAAAGACAGCTGGGAGTCCCACATAGTATGGGAATCATCAGATGATAATTCCTGGCCCCAAGCGCACTTGACCACATACTGCAGCATCAGGAATCAATCCCAGTCATGGCTGTGATGCATAAACAATGTGTTGTGCCCTGGAATGATTCTCCCCATTTGGCAAACTTATAAGCACCTTCCAAGTTCTCATATCATGTACATAGTACAACAGGTGCTCACTTCATATCTTAGACTATAAAGCATCACGTAGCATTAAGAAGAGCTCAGGTCTGCACTTTCAATCTTGTTGTTGTAACCAGAAAGAGATCTGATCACACAACTGAGCGTGAGCCCCCAGTTAATGTAAGGTAATGCCAAGTTGGTAAAAGTACCAGACAAGATAGATCATTGACAGGAAGCTGACTGGATAGATGATAAATTTTCTTTTTTCTTATTTATAGTTCCAAGCGATCTTTTACTAAACACACAATGTTGCAGTCCTGGTTTTAACAATAAACAAAACAAAAATTTCTCAACAATTGAAATAAAGTTAAACAAGAAAAGAAACCTCAATGTTCCCTTATAATATAGATTCGAAGATTTTCAAACACAGTAGAAAGAAACCAAACACTTTACAGATTGAATAGAAACAACAACTTTGTATTTGAATCAATATACGCTAGTGCAGCTTACAAACCTTGTTGCTATTCTAAGAACATCTAGTCTGTGCTTCTGGCAAGACTGAGTCCAGCTCATTTCCAAGACAGAGAGGGACAGTCATTTGTTTGATACTTTGAAAGACTTAAGTAATCAAACTTTCAATGTAGCCACCGGAACTGTAAATAACTTTCCTATTTATTAATATTTTCCTAATTTAGCTTCCTCTGAGTAGCATACTATTACACAATGCAGCTCCAATTCTTTTCCTCCATTTAAAACTTAATTGCACTTCTTTTCCAATGACTGTATCCCAACTCTCCAGTACGAGAATAATAATAACTTTTAATTCTAAAATAATGTTATTACTTTAAGTCCCTTTTCTTAGGAATGCTACTTAGGCATGTTACTCCATTTCAAAAATTTTCAGCAGTTGATCATGCTTCTCTCTCAATCGATCACCCAGCACAGACTGGAAATGAAAATCAGAATCTGAAACATTCTCCCCCTAAGCCCTTTGCATAATATCCTTGGAAATCTGGGTGTCTTTCTTTCACTTGGAATTCTGGATGTTGTAGCTTTTAAAAGCAAATTGTTAAACTCCAAAACAAACAAACAAATGTTTAACTTAGAATTCTAAACTTGCAGTAAATAATTTTAAAAATGCACACATATATATGTTTAAATCTCATAATTTCATCTCAACCCTCAGAAGGTCTTCTTTCTTTCTTTCTCTCCAACTATATGTTGGTGCAATTTTGCAGTCCCCAGATGGGGTGGAGGCAGCCTGGCCTGTAGCGGAGCCTGTTCACCTTGGAGTTTTGGCCAAGCAACCCCAGGGTTGTTTGTGACTGGAATGGCCAAGCGTGCTAGACAGGTGCGTCCTCATCAGCTTGAACTCCCACAGAGCTAAGGCAGCAGGGTCAAGTTGGAAGGCCCAGTCGCCTCTGGACTGCTCTGATAGGAGATTTTGATTGGGGTGGGGGTCTGAATGTGGTTCCTCCTCTGGCTGGGTAGCTACTTGCATCTTGTGAGGAAAGGGTACGTGGAGTGAGGTCAAGGTCCCTCACCGCCCTTGCTGTTGCCACTGAGCACTAATGGTTACAGCAAAGGAGTACAGGTCTGTGCATGTATCCAGCTCCTATATTCTGCTCCTATATCTTATAGCCTTAATAGAAGAATGATCGTGTCTGGTTAATATTTTTAAAACAGCTGATCATACATTTGTTTATGTTCTTGGACTATTTTGTTTTAAAAAATTTTTTTTCAATATAAACCTGTGTTTAGCCCCATCTGGCCCTCAATACATCACTGAAAATGATATTAAACAAGAACAGAAGGTGAATGAATTATTCTGTCAGGCAGAATGTGGGAGCTACTTCATGTTGGACCTCTGCATCACTGGACTTGAGAAGATTGAGAGATGATTAGACTGAAGTTTATAAAATCCTGAATAGTCTGGGTAAGAGTGGATGATGAAAGCATGCTTCCTGCTGTGGGTGAGTCCAGAACTAGGAGACACTGTTTGAAAATTAGCAGTTCCCCTTTTAGCATGGATTTGAGGCCAATTTCATTTCTCTCATTAAGTTGTGGAACTTTGGAACTCTCTTCCTCAGTAGATGGTAGAGGCAGAGTCATTGATTATTCTTAAGGAGGAGATAGATTCTCATTAGGCAAAGAAATCAAGTATTACTGGGGTAAGCAGGAATCTGGAATTCAGAACACAAAAAGATCAGTCATGAACCTTATTGAATGGCAGAGCAAGTTTGAAGAGTTTAATGCTCTATTTCTGCTCCTAATGTATATATATTGACATAAGACGTACGAATAGAATTAGGCCATTCAGCCTATTGGGTCTACTTTACCATTCGATCACAGCTGATGTAGTTCTCAACCCCACTCCCCTATATTCTCCTCATAACCATTGATCCCCTTACTAATCAAGAACCTACTTATCTTGGTCTTGGCCTTCATAGTCCTCTGCAGCAATGAGCAGATTTACCGCCCCCTGCTGAAGAAATCTCCCCTCATCTCAACTCCCAGAGGTTGTCCCTTCACTCTAAGGTTGTGCCCTCAGGTTCTCATGTCTTCCACTAGTGGAAACATCTCCTCCATGTCCACTTTAGTCAGGCCGCATCCTTGCGCTTATTCTTGTAAGCCTTTTCTGGACCCCTTCCAAAGCCAGCACATCCTTCCTTAGATACAGGGCTCAAAACTGCCCACAATATTCCAGAATGCAGTCTGACCAAAGTCTTATACAGCCTCAGAAATACATCTCTACTTTTGTATTCTAGCTCTGTTGAAATGAATGCAAACATTGCATTTGCCTTCCCAACTACCAACTGAACCTCCATGTTGACTTTTAGAAAACCCTGGACTTGGACTCCCAAGTCCCTTTGCATCCTAAAGAAACAGATAGTCCCATGTATGAACTGTGGCTTTGTCACTGCCAAAGAAGATTGTGTAAGTTAAAGTAAAATCATGTTTTCATTGCTATTTTATAGCACAGTTCAATACTTGATTAAAATTGGCCGACAGACCATTTGTTCAGAAACTCCACTACCTCAGGCTAAGTTGTGAAGATTAGTATTACATAACTGTATTTTGTGCATTGAAGACAATGCCTTTTTAGCCAATTGCTTTAAGCAGTTTCTCTTTGATTCAGTACTCCAATGCTACACATTTTCTATGCCAACAATGTTGTTGTGATAAGTTCAGTTTTGCAGCTTGACCAACTTTAAACAGTGGGTATTCAATTGGAATCGATGGCAGTGCTGAATTGGAGGAGGAAATATGCCCACTGAACAGAACAGAAAGGTACATATGTAGGCTTGGCATTTGCCCTGTATTCAAACTGGATATGAGTGGGCATTTTGGAAAATACCTGCCTTTGCCACCTATTATTCTGTAGACTGCCAGTAAATTAATAATGCTGTGTACTGGAGAATGGCACCATTTATCATGGCAAGTGCCCCTGCTCCTTATGGTTAAATCATCAAACATTGGACCTCTGGATAACGATTGAACTTTAAACCTTCACTATTTATATTTGCCAGTTAAGATAGGAAAAATGTTGACATCCATCTTTGGTCATAATTTAAAGTAAGGACAGGATTACTGCAGTTGCCACATGCTAGCGAGTACAGAAATAAGAGAATAGGACAGAAGAATATTTTTATTAGGAAAGCACTGAGCTACAGCACCTCACATAATACAGGTGCTACAATAATGTCACACAGTACTTAAAGCCTACTGATGTTGGTTTGTTGCCATGTTACATGCATTGAACAGGCAGTTTTACAACAGACATATATGTATAGATGACAAGATTTCATGGTATTTTATTCAAGTACCATTAGCACATCGTCATGCAATAAAGTACTTTGATAATTTCATAGTTAGTTTTCATATCTGTAGCCTTTATTCTCTCTCTCCATTCCAATGGCCTCTCACTTACTCTGTCCTTTATTGTTAATTATTGAATAGTGCTCCTCTGATCATTGCAGTAACATTCCTCCAACTATGTGCTGACATGTGCAGGAATAAATATCTATTATATAATGATCCAAATCTTCTGATCAGTGTCAGAACCTCTTTTTCCAATGCTGACCAAACAAAAACCTACTTACCTTTCTCTGATTTTTCTGGCTGATCTTCAGAGACAGGGTCCTACACATGATTTCTCAGTAGGGGTGCAGAATGAAATCACCTTGAAGCTATGCCCAGTTTTTAGGGCACGAGCTGCTTCATTCACCGAAGTAAATTTTAAATGTCCCAGAACTTTGCAGTGAGATAATCTGAGTGTATGAGAAAATGGCTGAATGTGTACTTGTGTAAATTTGTAAGTATGTTGAGTGAGTGATGTAAGTTGACAAGGGAGGTAAATGAGGTAGGTGAATGAGGAGGTAGGGCAGTGTGGTCAGTGGATAAAGGAATAGGATAGGTGAGGTAAGTTGGTAAGGGGTAAGGTGTGTAGAATGGCATGTGGTATAGAGTGATGGATGAGTAGGGTGGCAGGGTTTAAAGTGCAGGTAGGGTGAAAGCTAATTAGTGTGGTAGGTGGTTCACTTAGCAGGGTGACAGTCAGCTAGATTAACTCTTGAGTTAGAGTTTGACATTTTTACAAAGGTCTAAGGGGGAGGGGAAATTATCTGGCAATTTTGAAATTCCATTGGGCAATTCCTACAGATTCAGCGTATCGGGAATTTTGTATGTCTCTGGTCATACAAGCTGTCTCCAACTACTTGGAATCTGGATGATTTCGCCCATAATTCCTTATTAATTTGAATTTCTTTCAAGAATCTGCAGAATTATGAAACATTGTATTTCTGTTATGAGTGATAACAAATTAGAAGCCCATTTTATATCTATCCAAACTTAATTTCAGTTCTAAGGAAGGATCACTGGACCCGAAATGTTAACTCTGATTTCTCTCCACAGATGCTACCAGACCTGCTGAGCTTTTCCAGCAATTTCTATTTTTGTTAATTTTATTGAAGTCAAGATTTACCCCTATGTTTTTTAAGCTTCAACGTTGTCATTGTCTCAGTATTATTTTCTGATATACTTCATTGATTCTTTTAGCTTACCACATAACATATGTTTCTCAATTAAAACAAATCACAGATGCATTCAAGTGTCCTTGATATTATTCAGCACAAGGGACATTCAGCAAGTCTTTTTTGCAAAAAATTCATGTTAAAACAGGTGAATGCTTAGAAAGACTTTCAACAAACAGAATTAACAGAAGTGGTGAATTCATGATGAAGTGCACCCACTGGGAAGTAATACTCATGAGAGTTCATCCTGGAGAATGTGCAGCTTGTGATTTTTGCATCTATTCATGTTAATTATCATTAATGTATTAATGGAATCCATGGGCTACGTGCCGTCATTTTCTCAAGAACGGCTCTCCTTAAATGCCATCTCTGTTAGGAGTGCCAGGTTGCAGAATCTCTTTAGGATATCTTTTCATTATGTTTCTTTCCTCTTTTTTAACATTTCCTTCCTGATAAACTGCAAAGAAATTAATACTGTGCCTGATTAAGTACCTATATTTCTTTAATGTCTTACTGCATAATCCATGTTTTAACTAATGTTAGTATTTCTACATAGTGATGTTTTATGGTTACTCAATAATAATCATGTTGCAAATGCTTTCTGCAATGCAGACTGATCTGTTTTAGTCAAATGGTGATATTAAACTGAGCTCAAAGAGGTTAAAGAAATGTGTATAAGCTTCATGTGAAAGAGGAGAAATGAATACCAATTTACATTGTTTGACATGTACAATTTCAAGCACCATTTAATGACATATCTTCTTCAGTAATTCCATACATGTGTGCATATCTGGTCACACAAAATTACATCTCCATTACTTGAGCAAAAACAAAAAAAAAACCTTCAGTTTTGAAGTTTAGGGCATTCATTTTATTATGCTGGTTCAGCAGACTGTGTGTTATATATGAAAGAACGCTACTGAAATACAAAACAAGAAACACAGGTAACATTGGTTTGTAGGTCTATCTTCTCAGTGGGACTGAAATTCCAATTTCTGTTGGTTGCAAGAGGGAGATTGTGGTATTAAGGTCAAAAGTATTAATAGACCATTGATCAATGCTTAGTACTGTTGTGCCCTTCCTACACCGTGAGAAAATGGATCAATGAATATTAGCAAAAATAAATCTCATTTTTGCTTGTAAAGGTCTTTTTAAGGTTGTTACTGAAGTACTTGTGCAATATTTCATAAAAGTATAGTCCGATCTGTAGTTAGTGAGTTAATGGGTCAAAAGCCTTTCTCATTGCCACGTTTTCTTATATTCTTAGGTCAATATAAATGACCTTCATAATTTTCGAATTTATTGGTTAATTGGCCTTCTCCAGTAAGGTGCATAATATTTGCTGTAGAGATTGACTTTAACCGCTTTACCTCAGCAACTTAGTAACTTATGACAGACTTTTATTGAGAACAAAGTAACAAAATGTCATGATTGATAGACAAAGTTCAATTTTTTAAACAATGTATCCAGTTGTGAGTATAATTTCCTTTTTTTAACGAACATATTGTACTTAGGATTTTATGATATATGCCTCGACTATTCATGCAGCTTAATTTGACACACAAAAGCCACGTTGAAATTTAGGTCAACTCCTATTGAAACGAATTTGAATCTTCCCTTGAGGAATTCTTTAAAGGTTGTCAACCCTATGATTTTATGTTCTAAGCCATCAAATTCTTAACAGGCAAATTACTTTATCTTTGTTATTTCATTAGTCTAAAAAAAATTATAAAGAGAACTATAATTGCATATTAATGCGGTGTACTAGATGACATCAAGATTTTATGATGCATTTAATTAAAATTGGCAGACAATATCCTCTAGTTAAATGGAAATTGTCTTATCTGAGATAGGATAGGATAGCTGGGTCAACTTTCCATAACTAGGAGACTTTGAGAGAGATATGATATGAAACTTGTTTTCCTACATTATAAAACTACAAGACCATTGGATACAGGAGCAGAATTCAGCCACTCAGCCCATCGTGTCTGCTCTAACATTCAATCGCAGTTGATATGTTTCTTAAACCATTCCCCTGCCTTCTCCCCATAACCCTTGATCTCCTTACGTATCAAGAACCTATCTGCCACTGTCTTACATACACTCAATGACTTGGTCTCCAGACCCTTCTGTGCAATGATTTCCACAGATTCACCACGCACTGGCTGAAGAAATTTCTTTTCATCTCAGTTCTAAAGAGTCATCGCTTCATTGTGAGGCTGTGCCCTCAGGTCCTAGTCTCTCCTACGAGAGGAAATATCTTCTCCACGTCCACTCTTTCCGGGCCTCTTGGTATTCTGTAAGTTTGAATGAAAACCCCACTCATCCTTCTAAACTCCATCGAGTACAAACTCAGAGTCCTCAACTGTTTCTCACATGATAAGTTCTTCATCACCAGGATGTTTCTTGTAAACGTCCTCTGGACCCCCTCCAATGCCAGCACATCCTTCCTAAGATATGGGGCCCAAAACTGCTCACAATGTTCCAAATGCAGTCTGATCAGAGACTTATACAGCCTCAGCAATACATCTCTGCTCTCGTATTCTAATTATTCGCTTACTGGCCGCTTTGTATCAAGACATCCAACAAAATCTGTAACTTATAATGTAACATTTTGCTTGCTGATGGAAACTTAATCAATGACGAAAATGGATTCTGCCTGAAACATATTTATGATTATCTAATGTTCCTCACAAATTTTAATTAAAAATGATCTCATCAGACATTAGTTTTTAGAAATTAATCATTAGTTTTAGAAATTAATCATAAATTTGTTTTCTATTCACGGGACTGTAGTTTCTTTCTGCATTTTGCCAATATATCTGAACTTCTGCAGACTGTTGATCTGTTTCGTATTAGCTAGTATTAGCTGGGGAGGTGATGACCTAGTGGTATTATCACTGGACTGTTAATCCAGAGACCCAGATATCATTCTGGGGACGCAGGTTCAAATTCTGTCATGGCAGGTGGTGAACTTTGAATTCAATAAATATCTGGAATTAAGAATCTAATGATGATCATGAATCCATTGTCGATTGTCAGGAAAAACCCATCTGATTCACAAATGTCCTTTAGGGAAGGAAACTGCAATCCTTACCTGGTCAGGTCTACATGTGACTCCAGACCCACAGCAATGTGTTTGACTCTTAACTGCCCATTGGCAATTAGGGACAGACAATAATCCTTGAATGAATAAAAAAAAACTGCTTTTGACTCCTAGGCCAATGAAAAGATATCCTTTTAATATTGTTATCAATGGAAATTATACTTAAATTATTTTACTTGCAATTCTTTCCATATCTCTGACTTTGTAAAAAAAAGTTTGCTTATTCTGGGCTTTTGACAAATCTTGACTGGCAGATATTTCGATACATGGATTCTTCATAAGGGTCAATAGATAATGCTGAATATGTGAAACATTGAACTGCACAATGCCCATACTCTCTGCATTATAATGCACAAACACTTTTGATCTGCATAATGCAATATGCTCAAGGCATATAGCATGCTCCAATACAGTCAGCTAAGTAAGAGTAGTGGGAGCTTAGAGAGTTTCTGCTTGCACGAGTCATTAAGATGGAAGTATAAAATTAGGACAAGGCAACCACTAGAGTCTTTGCAGCCCCACAAAGCCCATCCGAAATGAGCATTGAGGAGGAAGCCCAAGTGAAGGTGAAAATAAAAATATTCTGCTCCTTGGCTGACGAATAGCTGCCATCCCTACTAAGTTTCCTCAGTCACCACTGTCTGATATCAGAATATCATGCTTAGTTGAAAAGGAACTGGCAGTCCTTGACTGCTGTTATCTGAAACTAGTTCTACACATATTACTTTCCGTAATTACACCCTCCCCTCCAACCGCATCTTTGTACTCAAACCATATTGTACTCCAAGCACTGGGAATACCATCCATCAGAACATTCTAAAAAGCTGAGTTTGCAATATCTATGCTCTCAATAACATTTAGCTGAAGCCTTTAAATAACAGCAATGCTACACAGGAATAGTATTTTTTTACCTCTAGTTGTTTTTGTTTAAATTTCTGATAGCAAGGTTTTATTTGCTATAGGGTTTATTTGCATTGAATTTGAAATAATTATCCCTGAATTATTTTTGCGCAATTGCATTAACACTAAAATAAATAATTAGAATCATAAGAACTCCTTGCAGGTCTGGTAACACTAAAATGGAATGGCCTCTTACTAACTCTTGCTAACACAACTGCATAGAAACCTAGAATGATTTAGCTTTGGTGTGTTTTCTAGAATCTGACCAGCAGAGAATCTTCATCACAGAAGGGAGACAACAAACAAATGAATGGTATATTTTCACTGATGCAATTTCTCCAGTGCTTTTGGTGATTTTTCATGAATAACATGTTGGAATGATTAGGAAAAAGGGTAATTAAGCCAAATATGTTGGCCAAAAGACATCATTTCAAATGATGCTTACATAGCTATATTCCATGATCATAGAGTTTAGGTGAGTGATTGACTGAGATACTAAATGAGTGAAGCATGAACAACAGAAAAAAAAGGCATAGTTTCTGAGCTTGAAGAAGGTCTCCATCTGTACTTAATTGCATCTGTTTTATGGTCTCTAATGAAATAATTCATACACAGTTTCCTCAAGATCATAAACGATCTAATCCTGCATGATAGCAGATAATGTTGTCACAATATTGCCTCTCAAATATTAAACGAGAGATTCAGGTAATCTTTTGGGGACCCAGGTTTAAAAACTGCCATGGCAGATGGTGGAATTGACCTCAATATTAAATACTAAATGACAATGAATGTGCCACTGATTATCATTTTAAACCATCTATTACACTAGTGTAAATTAGGAAAGAAGTGTCACAGCATTGGAATGTCATAGCAAGCCACTCAGTTGTATCACAACTATGACAAAGTCTCAAAGGAATTAAAACTGAGCCCTGAATTGATGTTGGCAGCAGCAAAGGCAACTCAGTCCTGTCAATAATGCAATGACTCCTGACTGGTAGCTAGTGCCAAAATTAAGGGAGCTGTCCTATAGAATAGTCAATCAACAGTACAGTCAGAATTATACCTTACATACAATCATGCCATCACTACCCCTCGGCATTTGTTGCCCTATTGGCGCACACCAGTTGTGATAGCACAGGGATAGATTGCCCTGGCACCTCTCAACATTGACTCTGGGTTGCATGAAGCATCACAGCATCAGGTCAAACATGGGTGAGAAAACCTCTTGCTGATTAATATGTAGCAACCCAGCTTGGTTGATGAATCAGAACACCATCATGCTGAACTTCAGTTAGATGGGGCTATAGGGTGACTGGGCAAAGGATGGACTCTGTACAGAGGGTCTTTAAGGCCCATCAATAGGAATGGATCAGCATCACTATTATTGATTGAGCAAGTCAAGGCTAAAGGACAAAGACACTAGAACAGTTTTGTGAAAGATGGTGAGGGATCCAACAAGAGGGAAATCTTACTTGAACTCATCCTCAGCAATCTACCTATCTCAGATATGGCAGCTGCAACCAGGGAACAAGTAAATTATGTTAAAAAGTATTTTTCATTTGGGTTATGCAGAGTTGCCATTGTTATTCCAGTAAAAACATTTGGGTCTGGCATTGAGATATTTGAAATGCATAAATAATAAGGGCTTCAACTACAGTTGTTTGGCAGATAATTATCACTCATCACACAATGGACTCATTTTGTTGGTTGAGCTTGCCCATATCATGGCCTATTTTAGGTTTACCTGGGATGATGAGTCAGAATGCGGAGGCTGTCTCTATTTGACACTCCCAGAAGAGTACTGGCATTTTGCTGGATGGAGTAGGAAGTGCAGAAGTGGAGGGTGCAGCTGATTGTTGCTGTCCCAGAATTATGGCGCATTTCAACAAGCTCTTCAATCATCTAGTACAGTTCTGACACTGTCTCCCAGGAGATTTAAAGCAATTGCAGGCTGAGACTCTCTGACAAATACAGGTGGATGTGCTCCTGGCTGATTTGAGATTATTGATTTGAGGACACAATCTGGCTCTAGTGTAACTTAGCTTGCTTTGCATCTTTTGTCTATCTTCCTGAACAAAAATGAGTAGAGAACAATTCCAATGTTGTAGATTTCTGAAAAAAAGGGAACTTTGAAAGCACTTGACACAATGCATTCTGAACAAATAAATGTTAAGAGAGAGCAGGTAAAAAGAATATAAGGCGTCCTGGACAACAGCAAGAGAAACTTTCTATATCCATTTTATATGTAGCCACATTATTTCTCAGTACTATTACATTAAACACTTCAGAAAATTGCAGACATTTGTATAATGATCTCACTTAAATATTGTAAAAAGAGAAATTAGTGTGGACATTTGACAAGCTAATTGTAGAATTGAGTAGACTGTTAAATAGATAGGGAATCGGTGGAAGTATTCTCTACCCTCATTTTAGATTGGATATATCCATTTTGTTCCTGATCATTAAATGTAAATAATTGAAAAACCTTCCCCTTGCATCTCAATGTCTGCATGCATAATATGATAAGCACTAAACTGCTAGTTCCTTTCTTTCAGTATTTACCGTTAATACTCTTCAATGTCTAACAGCATAATACTTACATTTTTTATCACTTCTGAAATAGGTTGTTTCACTGCATTTCAAGAATTGATTGTTGTATCATTCTTAAGGAAAGGCAATTTTTTTGTCTTTCAAACTACTTCTTGAAGGAAATTAGTGGCCCTTTCCTACTTATGCCTCTTTTGAGCAAGCTCTCAGCAAAAGACGGAAACCAAACAGAAGCTCATATTCCAGGTATAGTTCGGCGAATGGGAATGGTTCCACAGCCAAAGCGTGAGGTTCAAGCTGCAACACCTCACTCCTATCAACTCGTTACTTTTTGAACTGAATAATTATTGCTTTTTTTGCACAAAGATGTGGGAGTCCTTCAGTAAGCACATTGATCTGGTGCTATGCAGGTCAAGTTTAGGCAGAACAGTTGCAATAGAAACACTGCATCTTGGAACTTAACCAAGCCTGCTAATTTAAATCAGTTCCACAAAGCTTATTCTACTGAACACTTATGAGCACTTAGTAGTCAGAACGGAAGAGAAAAAAGGACAAGTCATCCAGAGTTTTATTAAAGAATAATTCTGGATGCAGTATATTCCCAATACCTTTGGCTAACAAAAATATGCCAATCCTAGACTGAATCATCAGAAGAATCACTGGACTCGAAATGTTATCTCTGCTTTCTTCCTGCAGCTTTCATTTTTTGTTTCAGATCTCCAGCATCTTTGCTTTATTTCTTTAGAATGTCCATGAACCAAGAATTTGTAGAATTGTGCGCATAGCCTCCTTTTAGTTATTGACAGCTTCAGTTTATAAATAATTAGCAACGCTGTTTTACGTGTTAAGTAAGATGAAGGTTAAGTTATTATATTGAAAGCTTTTTGTACAATTATTAGCTAAAATTCAAAAACAAAGATTAACTTAATGATAAAAGAAACAATTGTTGCGCTATGTCTCATGGCCAGTTTGCTAATACATCTTTAAGAGAATACTCATGTCGTTATTACTGTATTGTAGCTCCTGATCTGAGGATATAAAGGTCTCAGATTCCCTCTGAACTTGGTTCACTTGAAATGTTGATGGAATCTTTGGAACTAAATGGCTTCATGTTAGTGTATACACAAATGTGTCTATGGATATATGATATATTACAGTGACAAACATCTGTTGAATTTTTGAATAACACATTTCCCATTCCCAATTTCTTATGTTATGAAGGATAACACTGAGTATTGCTTCATCAGATAAAGATCCCCTGCTGGAGGCAAAATGCACATTAAAGATGACAATGACTAATCCATCTAGCTTGCACATCCCTGGACACTACAGCACAATTTAGCATGGCCAACCCATCTAATCTTCATATCTTTCGCCTGTGGGAGGAAATCTGGTGGAAACTCACACAGAGAGGGGAATAATATTCAAACTACACATAGGCAGTCACCCAAGGCTGGAATCAAACCCAGGTCCTTTGCACTGTGCTATTAGAGGATCAAGGCTGCTCAGAGACTAGAAAGAAGATTTACACATGGAGGCACTGGATATGTATAACGTATTAAATTAATAACTTACATCTTTCATTAACAAAGAAAGAGATTTTTAAGGAAGTGCGTGTTGTTTGCAGAGGCACTGGGCATAATCTTCCAGTTTTCACTGGACTTGGAGAAGGTACAGAGGACTGGAAAATTGCAAACATCCCAACCTTGTTCAAGGAAGGTTGTAAGGATAAGCCGAGACCGGTCAGTTTAGCTTCAGTGATGTGGAACCTTTGAGAACAATTCTTTAGTATAGATATAGTAGTAATATAGTAAAAGGTAGGTTAATTAGGAAGAGCCATCATGGCTTTCTAAAGGGGAAACAAAATTTAATTAACTTGCTGGAATTTTATGAAGAGGCAACAGAAAGGTTTGAAGAGGATGACACTGTTGATGTGGTGTTCATGGAAGGTATTTGATACAATGCCATAGAACAATCTTTTGTGAGGAAAGTTATATGCCATGGAATAAAAGGGACAGTAGCAATGTGGATGCAACATTTGCTGAGTGATAGGAAACAGTGTTATGGTCAATGGTATTTTTTGGGCAGGAGGATATTTGCGGTGGAATTCCTCAGTGGCCAATATTGGGACCCTTGCATTTTCTGATAAATATTAATGACCTAGGTTTTGGTGTGAAGTAGAAAATTCCAAAGTGTGCAGGTGACACAGAACTTGGAAGAATTATGAACTGCAATGAGGTCAGTGTAGCATTCTGAAAGGACATTGACAAGTCAGTAGATTGGGTTGATGAGTGGCAGATAGGTTTTAAGTCAGAAAAACAACAGGCAGTGCATTTTGGTAGGAAGAATATTCAGACAATATAAAATAGGAGGTAAAATTCTTAAGAAGTTGAAGGAATGGAAGGTTCTGGATGTGCATGTGCACAAATCATTGAAGGTGGCAGGACAGGTTGAAGGCAATTAATAGAACGTTTAGTCTCCTAAACTTTATTAACATAGGTACGAGAGAAAGGAGGTGATGTTGAACCTGAATAGGACACTTCTTGGACTTTAGCTGGATTATTTTGTACAATTTTTGGATCAACATTATAGGAAGGATGTGAAATGATTGGAAAGAGTGCAGAAGTGGTTTAAAATAATGGTTCCAGGATGAGGAATGTCAGTTATGTAGATAAATTAAGAGGTTGTCACTGTTCTCTTTGGAGAGAAGAAGACTATTAGGAGATTAGATAGACATTTTCAAAATCATAAGAAAGTGGAATAGAGTAAATAGGTCTGGAAAAAAAGGCCTGAAAGTCCATACAAATAACATCCTTGAACGTTCTCCTGTTCCTTACTTTAGGTAACTTATCAAAAAATTCAATCAGGTTTCTCAGATATGACTCATCTTTTAAACATTCAAGTTGGCTCTCAGACCAGAGGAAAGTCTACAATATGTTCAGTCAATTTTCAGAAAACAAATGTTATCCTTACCTAACATTAAATAAAATTTGACCTCATCTTTTGAAGAACTCGCATTTTCATAGCAACTTTCACCTCACAATGTCTTAAAGCATGAGATAATCTATTGAATATATTTGAAGTTTAGTCACTGTTGCAATGTCGCAAAGCACACTAGAAGTCCCTAATGACAGATAGGTTCCCTTGCATTCTCTGCTCTACTTTAATTTATTGAATGTTCAAAGACAGTTGAGCCAAAATTATAGAACTATTTTGACTGTTATGCATTAACTTCAAAATAACACCTAAGCTTTTGTAAGGCCTGTTGTAGTTACGAGGATTGGTTTGATTGCTTTCAATCATCAGCAATTATCTTTTAACATAACCTAAGAACTTCAGTTAAATCATAAATGCTCTTTTTGCAGGAGTTCACAGTAACAGAAGATTTTAAATGCTTTTATTTTAAAGACCTTATAGAGCGATCTCCAATCAATATTCTTTTGCTTATCTTGACTCATTTTTTGACAGTTTGTTTGAACAGTGAACATTAAAACATTGCATGACAAATTGACTTGCCAAATTAATTGACCTTGAAAGTATGAGTAAGCTGAATGGACCTGGATAGGTGAAATGACAAGTTCATTGAAGCACCCAGGATTAATGGCTTTATCTATTAACTTAATTCAAGTTTCTAGCTTGATAAGACTTAGCAACTCCTCTCAACTTCACTGTCATCAGTAATTATTATGTAAGAGTCAATATGTTGGGCTAAACAAAGGGAAACATGGTTAATCATATATTTCTTTTTGTATTTTAATGTTTAATAGTAAGAATCTAAATGTTACATTTCCATTTTCACCAAATGTTAATGGATTTTCCAATGTTGCTCACAGTGATGTAAATTTTGACTTCCTGTAACAGGCTAACATGGATGATAGAAAATCAGCAACCCAGTTTTACCTCCAACACAACTGTTTTGGACATAGTTTATGGACATTGTATTTTACGCAAATATTAACAATGACGGTATTCCATTTGTGTGTAGCGCTTTGGCATGAGGTATGAGAGGAAAACACAAAGGGAAGGAAACCCATCTTGGGCAGTGACACAAACGAGAAAGCATGTTAAGAAACATAGAAACATAGAAGATAGGAGCAGGAGGAGGCCATTTGGCCCTTCAAGCCTGCTCTGCCATTCTTCACAATCATGGCTGACCTTTCAACTCAATAGCTTAATCCTGCTTTCTCCCCAAAATCTTTGATCACATTTGCCCCAAGTACTATATCGAGCCGCCTCCTGAATACGTTCAATGTTTTGCCATCGACTACTTTCTCTGGTAATGAATTCCACAGGCTCATTACTCTTTGGGTGAAGAAATGTCTCCTCATCTCTGTCCTAAATCGTTTATGCTGAATCCTCAGACCACGACCACTGGTTCTGGAAACATTTACCACCGGGAACATCCTCCTGCATCTCCCCTATGTAGTCCTGTTCGAATTTTATACGTCCCTGTGAGATCCTCCCTTATTCATCTGGACTCCGGTGAAAACAATCCTGACCGAGTTAATCTGTCCTCATATGTCAGTCTTGTCATCTCTGGAATCAGCCTGGTAAACCTTCACTGCACTCCTTTGAGAGTAAGAACATCCTTCCTCAGAAAAGGAGATCAAAGCTGCACACAATATTCCAGGTGTGATCTCACCAAGGCCCAGTATAACTGTAACACTACATCCCTGCTCCTGTACTCAAAACCTCTCGCAATGAAGGCCAACATACCATTTGCCTTCTTTACCACCTGCTGCATCTGTACGTTTACCTTCAGTGACTGGTGCACAAGGACACCCAGGTCCCGCTGCACACTCCCCTCTCCCAATTTATAGCCATTCAGGTAGTAACCTGATTTCTTGTTTTTGCTTCCAGTGAGTAATCTTACATTTATCCAAATTATACTGATTCTGCCATTGATTTTCCCACTCACTCAACCTGTCCAGATCATGCTGAAGGATCTCTGCATCCTTGTCACAGTTCACTCTCCCACACAACTTGGTATCATCTGCAAACTTTGAGTTGTTACATTTTGTTCGCTCCTCCAAATCATTAATATATATTGTGAGTAGCTGGGGTCCCAGCACCGATCCCTGTGGCACCCCACTAGTTGCTGCCTGCCAATTTGAAAAGGACCCATTAATTCTTAATCTTTGTTTTGTCTCTGCAACCGGTTTCCTATCCATCTCAATACATTTCCCCCAATCCCATCTGCTTTAATCTTGCACAATAATCTCTTATGTGGGACTTTGTCAAATGTTTTCTGAAAGTCTTAATATAACATGTTGACTGGTTTCCCTGTGTCAATTCTACTCGTTACAAATTCATAGGATTCCAACAGATTTGTGAAGCATGATTTTTCCTTCCAAAATCCATGCTGACTCTGTCTGATCCTGCTATATTGCTTTCTAAATATTCCGCTATAATGTCCTTGATAATGGATTCAAGAATTTTCCCCACTACTGATGTTTGGCTCACTGGACTATGTTTCCCTGTTTTCTCTCTACCTCCCTTTTTGAATATTGGAGTGACATTAGCCACCCTCCAATCGACAGGGACTGTTCCAGAGTCTATAGAATCCTGGAAGATGACTAACAATGTATCCATTTCTAGAGCCGCTTCCTTAAGTATTTTGGGATGTAGATTATCAGGCCCTGGGGATTTATATGTTTTCAACCCCATTATTCTCCCCAGTACTATTTCTCTACTAATATTGATCTCCCTCAATTCTTCCCTCTCACTAAACCTTGCATTCTCCAACAATTTTGGTTTCTTATTTGTGTCACCATTTATAAAGACAGAACCACAGTATGTACTCAGTTACTCAGCCATTTCTTTGTCCCCTGTTATAAATTCCCCCATTTCTATCTGTAGGGGACCTACATTTGTCTTCATCAATCTCTTTTTCTTCATGTACGTATAAAAACTCTTAGTGTCATCTTTATGTTCCCTGCAATCTTGCTTTCATACTGTGTTTTCCACTTCTTAACCAATCCCTTGGTCCTTCTTTGTTGAATCCTAAACTGTTCCCAATTCTTGGCCAATCTGTATGCTTCTTCCTTGGATCGGATATTATGTCTTTACTTTGTAAGCAATGGATTGGCCCTCTTACCCATTTTGCTTTAGTGCTAGACAGGAATAAACAGTTGTTGCAATTCTTCCATGCGTTCCTTGAATGTTTGCCATTGCCTATCCACTGTCATCCCCTTAAATAAAACTCCCCAGTCTATCAAGGCCAACTCATGCCTCATATCTTCATAGTTTCCTTTATTAAGTTTCAACACCTCAGTCTCCGAACTAACTACCTCACTCTCCATCTTGCTAAAAAATTCTTTCATTTTCTGGTTGCTCATCCCCAAGCGGTCGCACAGCTAGATTGACAATGATTCCCTTCCCATTACACAGCACCCAGTCTAAGATGGCCTGCTCTCTAGTTGGTTCCCCCACATATTGGTCAAGAAAACCATCCTGTATACACTCCAGGAATTCCTCCTCCATGGCATTGTGGCTAATTTGATTTGCCCAATCTATGTGCAGGTTAAAATCAACCATGATCACCGATATTCCCTTATGACATGAATCTCTAATTTCCTGTTTGATGCCATTCCCAACATCACTACTACAGTTTGGAGGTCTATAAATGACACCCACTAATGTTTTTTCCCCCTTTGTATTTCTCAACTCTACCCATACAGATTCCACATTGTCAGCGCTAATGTTGTTTCTCACTATTGTGTGCATATCCTCTTTAACCAGCAATGCCACTCCAACACCTTTTCCTTTTTACCCGTTCTTCCTAAATACTGAATACCTTGGGACATTCAGTTCCCATCCCTGGTCACAATGAAGCCATGTCTCCTTAAACCCAATTTGATTGTACCCATTTACATCTATCTCGGTGATTCGTTCATCCACTTTATTGCAAATGCTCCGTGCATTAAGGCACAAAGCCTTTAAGCTTGTTTTTTTAACATTGTTTGTCTTGCTCTTGTCTTCTGCCTGTACTGTAAACAGTTGCAGTGCACTCACCGATCCCTGTAGAACCTCATTGGTCACATTAGCCAAATCTCTATCCATGCCAACATACTCCCTGCCTTTTTGAATGAGGGTTTCACATTGGCAGTTTTCCAATCTTTCAGGACTTCTCCAGAATCCTTGGTAAAACCACAGTCAATTTCACTTCAGCCATTAATTTCCAACAGCATTCTCAACTCTCTTAAAGGACACATAGGGTGTCTATGTTCCCTGAACACCGTATGGGGAGGTGAGTGATGGCAGACGATAAAGACTGGAATTTCAATGTCTAGTGGGGGTGGGATTGGATGTGTGTTCAATTTGAAAACCGTGGTCCTTGAAGGCAGCATCAATCTCCAAAAAGCAATATAATTTCCAATGGAGGTGCATGGGAAAGGGGAGTCTGAAATCTAAAATATCTCCAAATAATGGCCCATTAAGATTATTATGAAGTATTTTCAAGTGTAGACATGCACCATTGCTGATAAGGAAATAGATTTCTGCAGCCAATTCTTGTGTCACAGTATGGTCTGCAGGCTGTATAGCAAATGCTTTCACTACCTCATGTATTTCTCAATTTTTTTTAACAAAAGATCATGTGGTATTTTCGAAGACCCAGGTTCTAAGAAATTTGGAAAATTTCTGTAATATTTTCTTTTTCAGTCTCTGAGGCTTGATGGTATTATATGATTGCTAATAACGAGGCCTATTTAGTCAGCACTGTTTTTGAGGTATTTAGAATGTTCAATTCTTGTTTAACTTTGATCTGTTTGATGCTTGACTTTAAGCTTCTGTACAGTTGCAGCAACACTTCCCCACTTTCATACTTTATTCCTCCAGCAATAAGTCCAAAAATTCCATCTGTCTTCCTTATTACCTGCTGTACCTGCACAAGGCTTTCTGTGATTTGTGCAGAAGAACACGAAAATCCTCTGCACCAAAGCACCCTGAAGTTTCTCTCCCCTTAGACCAAAACGCATAGCCTCACATTTATCCATGTTAAACTCCTTCTGTTAAATTTTGGCCCATTTACCTGACTTTTGCATTGCCATTTGTACGTTTCTTTTTTCTTCATTGCAAATTACTTTCCCACCCATTTTAGTATCGTCAGCAAATTTATCTATAGTGCTTTCTATCCCAATTGTGTTTATGAATGCTTTTGCTGTTCCTGAATAAAAGTGAAGCCTTTGAGGGCTGAGAAGATGGTACGCTACACTGGGCATTAGGGAAGGTGTAGTACTGATGCAGGCTGGGCATTTATGATGGGAGATTGATTAGCATACTTGGCTGGACTGCTGGCTAATGCTGCAGAGAGATGCTAGCAGCATGGGCTCACTTCTCACACCAGCTGAGATTATTATGAAGGCCCCACCTTTTTTTTAAAAAACTCTCTCCTCACTTGAGGCATGGCGACCCTGAGGATAAATCATCATCAGCCACCTCTCTGAAATGAGAGAGCAGCCCAATGGTCTGGTAAGACTATAGTGACTTTTACTTTTCCAAGATGGGATGACACAAAGTGTAGATAGTTTGGTTTTAATAGCAATAATTAGACTGACTATCAGTTAGACAGATACAGTAAAATAGCTATACATGTATGCATTTGAGATTGTGCTTGCAATTAAGTGCCAGTTGCACCACTTATTTCCCCTCAAACACGTTTCTATTTTGCTCGCTTCCCACTACATGCACTGTGAAAGGCAGCTCCGGGCTAGCAGCTTTCTATCCGCTGTATGGTTAGGCTTTTGATGCTGCTGCTGGGAATCTCCACAGCTCCCAGCAGTGGTCATTCTGCCATTGGTAGCATGATGCCATAGAGGAGCAGAGCATAGCTAATGAAGTGCAGTGCAGACACCAGTTTGAGAAGACTTACTGGAGCTTACCAAGACAAACGTTATATAAAACTCATCAAAGATGACACTGAGTCCATTTGGTAAAATTCAGCCCATGGTACCAAGTTTTACAGACAAAACAAAGATATGCAGCATAGAACGTTCTAAGGACGTAAGAATTTGAAGAAAAATATAGATAGGACAAAAATTTGGCAGATAGAGTGGAATGTAAACAGAGATGAGAATTTTTTTTTCCTCACGTCTACTTTAGAAATTTTTGTTTCAGGATGCGGTGCAAGTGGAGTAATTGAATATTTTTATTCTTGTTAAGCATGGAGATTCTATGGCAACTTCCAAACTCACCTCTTACCTCCCTGGTGGGACTACAAGGCACAAGTTAGGCTTCTGATGACTTTTTATTTCATTATCTAGCTAACTCATAATCTTGGCAATGACTGCAAAAGACACAATTCTGTTTCATGTTGGCTTTCATTTCTGTGGCAGTAAGGTGTGAAAAATTCATAGCCATTCTGACTCACTTAGCACTTCAAAGGTGAGGTGAGAGTGAGAGCCCTTGATATCAAGGCTGCATTTGGCTGAGTGTGACATCAAGGAGCCCTCGCAAAACTGGAATCAACGGGTATCGGGGGTAAACTCTCCAGTGGTTGGAGTCATACCTGACACATAGGAAGGTGATCATGGTTGTGGGAGGTCAATCATCTCATCTGCAGGACATCTCTGCAGGAGTTCCTCAGGGTAGTGTCCTCGGCCCAACCATCTTCAGCTACTTCATCAATGATCCTGCTGCCATCATAAGGTCAGAAGTGGGGATGTTTGCTGATGATTGCACAATGTTCAGCACCATTTGTGACTCCTTAGATACTGACACAGTCCATGTTCAAATGCAACAAGATCTGGACAATATCCAGGCTTGGGCTGACAAGTGGCAAGTGACATTCGCACCACACAAATGCCAGGCTATGACCATCACCAATAAGAGACAATCTAATCACTGTCCCTTGACATTCAATGGTGCTACCATCACTGCATCCCCCACTATCAACATCCTGGGGATTACCATTGACCAGAAACATTAACACAATGGCTACAAGAGCAGGCCAGAAGCTAGAAATACTGCGAGTAACTCACCTCCTGACTCCTCAAAGCCTGTCCACAATCTACAAGGCACAAGTCAGGAATGTGATGGAATACTCCCCACTTGCCTGGATGAGTGCAGCCCCAACAACATTCAAGAAGCTGGACACCATCCAGGACAAAGCAGCCCGCTTGCTTTGCACTAAATCCACAAGCATTCACTCCCTCCACCACTGACGCTCAGTAGTAGCAGTGTGTACTATCTACAAGATGCACTGCAGAAATTCAACAAAAATCCTCAGACAGCACCTTCCAAACCCACGACCACTTTCATCTAGAAGGATAAGGACAACAGATACATGGGGACACCATCACCTCCAAGTTCCCCTCCAAGTCACTCGTCATTTGGACTTGAAAGTATATCATCGTTCCTTCATTGTCGCTGGGTCAAAATCCTGGAATTCCCTCCCTAATAGCATTGTGGGTCAACCCACAGCAGGAGGACTACAGCGGTTAAAGAAAGCAGCTCACCACCACCTTCTGAAGGGCAACTAGGGATGGGCAAGAAATGCCGGCCAGCCAGCGATGCCCACATCCCACAAATGAATAGAAAGAAAAAGTTGCAGGCTGCAGTTTTAATTCTTCTCTGCTTTCTTTTTTGAAGCAGTGGCTGGTTTGCTTACAATTCTGAATATTCACTCAGTCTCACATATGACATCACATTCCACGTAATCTGCCTAATGACTGCTACAAAATTAAAGTGGAAAGACTACAACAGAGGGGAACATGACCACAGCAAGCCAACAGTACAATAAGTACAAAAATATTTATCCCAGCAATCTGCATTTCTTGCATCAAATCTTCCCTGACTTGTTTTAGCCAGGTCTCATCTGATTCTGTAACCATCATCTCATCACAAATTAATTCTGTCTTCAGCCCTTTCTATGTGCAATTCTTGCTAATGAGTAAAGATTGAATCAACAAATCCCATGTTTTCCTCATGCCTATGTTTTCTCTGATTCATTTTTGCATGTTCTATGTTTCAATTTCTCCTCACACTGAAGTAAGCACCAAACGTCCTCAATAGTTCTTCATATGATGCTGTGTTCTCATCAATCATCTGTCTTCTAACTGCATCGTTCACAAGGGTCCCAACCATAAGTGGTAATTTGATCCTCTTGTCCTTTAGTTTAAGCTAAGTAAGGCTAGCCCATACCTTATAAATATTTTCTTCCAAACCTTTCAATCCTCAGCCTGCTGCAGTCTTTCAATTGCTTCAAATTGTTTTGGGAGTAGCAGAGTAGCTTTTATAACAACCTCGAATTCTGGATCTACCCCTTCATCCACAGTAATGATTTATCCTGCTGCCTGCTACTCTGGGTCAGTGCTTAAAACTGTCTGGTCTTTGGGTCCATTTTCTGTCCTTCTGCTGGGTCCACAATGTTCCCTAAGGTTCTGATAAGTCTTGGTATTTTTTTTTTCCCTCCTGACTACAAAGTTCTCTTCAACTGATGCATTTGACACCTTTTCTGGCAATGCCAACATATTCTGTTAAGTTTATGGGCTCTAATCCAAAACCGCATCCTAAATTACTCCTTCATGAGTCCATGATAATTTCTGTAAAAACTCTTTCTTTTTGTCTCAGTATTGACACAGATTCTCTTAAGAGCTTCTATAGAATCATAGAATCCCTACAGTGTTGAAATAGGCCATTCGGTCCAACAAGTCCACAGCACCTCTCTGAAGAGCATTTGATCCCGCCCCCAACCTTCTCCCTGCAACCCAGCACTTCCCACGGCCAACACACCTAACCTACACATTCCTGAACACGGTGGGTAGTTTAGCATGGCCAATTCACCTAGCCTCCACATCTTTGGACTGTGGGAGGAAACCAGAGCACCTGGAGGAAATCCACACAGACACAAGGAGAATGTGCAAACTCCACACAGACAGTTACCGAGGTTGGAATCAAAATCAGGTCCCTGGCACTGTGAGGCAGCAGTGCTAACCACTGAGCCACCGTGCCACCCTTCTCTTCTATCTCAGCTGCCTTTGTATAATCACTTTACACTGACCACATTCTTCTAATGTCCCATTACTCTACAGAGATGGTCATTTACAATGCTTTTTTTTTCTCACCAACCTTCGATTAACATTACCATGGGAGATTGAGTCAGATCCATTTTAACATAAATAGACCCTTCAAAATAGCAATAGGACTCTAACCTTTCAAAAAAAATCTTTCATTGGAATTTGAATATTCATGGCTAGAACAGCATTTATTGCCCATTTCCCAGAGTGAATTCCAAGAGTCCATATAGACAAGTCTTCTTTCCCTAAAAACGGATAGTGAAGCAGACTTCTTTCTACAACAGCTGACAGTAGATAAATGATTATGGAACATTGAACATGATAAATACAGCAGAAGAATGGAAAATGGGCCAAAGTTTTGGGCCAGCTTTTCAACAAAGCAACATTTTTATTCACCATCTCTAGAACGTTAGCCTGGTATTATAGATTACTAGTACAGCAGCATTACCACTGCCTCCAACTGTTGAGAGACAGAGAGAGAGAGAGAGAGAGACTGAAAGTGATTTTTGTAAGCCTCATTATACAAAGCAGAGTTTCAGAAATCTTTCAGAAGAAGACCGTCAATCCATTAACACTCAATTATGAAAAACAATTGCAGGTACAATGCCCTGTGCGTCCCATTTAATCTACATATGTAACAAATAAAGAAAAGAGATTTTTGGAGCTGTTGAACACAAATCACAATGCACACATGATGACCCAAATATTCAGAAATGAAGACAGGATCAATGTATTTTGTTCTGAGGAAGGGTCACCGGACATGAAACGTTAACTCTGATCTTTTCTTCACAGATGCTGCCAGACCTGCTGAGCTTCTCCAGCAACTTCTATTTTTGTTCCTGATTTACAGCACCCGCAGTTCTTTCAGATTTTATTTAGTATTTAACTCACTGCCACACTCTTCCAGGCATGCCTACCTTGAAGAAGTTCTGCTCCTCTCACCGATGGAATTTCCATTCCTATCTTTCTTCTTGCCCGCCGACATTAATTTCACTGTCAGTCCTGGTGTTTGACCAAGTATTTGCTAAAGCTTATTTCCACAGCCATATCACTTTACTCAGTGACTGCCTCTGGCTCAGACTCACCCTACGGTGGATTCCAACTGATGTTTCATCCCTCGTGTTTGAATCCTTTGAGGATCACAGATATCTCCGTGATGTTCAATGTTCCAGGGACAGCTGCTCTCGCCGCATCCTGAGATCCACACTCAGTGCCATGCGCCGTCACATGCGCACTCTCAACTTCTCTCTCCAACAGCATCGCAACATGCTGGTTCAGGGCTGCACCACTCCGCAGTTCCACTTCATCCTCCCGCTCATTCGTCGTGCTAACAAGAAATTTTTCTTTTCCTTTCAGGCATCAAGGCCCACAAGATGCAACAACTCAAAGATACCCATGGCCCTCCGGAGCCTTCGCTCTGACTCCAGCCCCTCCCCCAACCCCACCTCCTGTCGGGTATTCACCATCCCTCGTGACCTTCTGCTCCCTGATGTTGAACATTCTGTACTCAGCAAAAGTCTTGGCTTTATTCCTCTGCATCCCCACCTTAACGAATTTCGGGCACGACATGATGTCGAACTCTTCTTCTGCTGTCTTCGCCTCCATGCTCATTTCTTTGGACAAGAGTCCTCCCCCTGTCCCCAGATGCCTTTGCCCAGTTCCAACACTCTCCCTTCACCTGGACTCCTCTCTCTGACCTTTTACCTGCACGTGATCTGTTTGTTGAGAACTGTCGACATGATATTGGTCACCTCAATTTCTCTACCGCACCCTCCCCACTCACCAAATCCAAACTATCTTCCTCCGAACTGACTGCACTCTGTGCACTCAGATCTAACCCTAACTTTGTCATTAAGCCTGCCAATAAAGGTGGTGCTGTTGTAGTCTGGTGTACTCACCTCTACCTTGCAGAGGCTAGCACCAGCTCTCAGATACCTCCTCCTATCTTCCCCTGGACCATAAACTCACCATCAGGCCATTGTATCTACTATGGTAACTGATCTCATTTCATTTGGTGACGCCCCCACCCACCCCCCGCTTCGAAGCTGATAGTCTCCTCACCCCACACAGCTCACTTCTACCTCCTTCCAAAAATTCACAAACAGGATTGTCCGGGCAGACCCATTCTTTCGGCCTGCTCCCGCACCACAGAACTCATCTCTTCCTACCTTGACTCAGTCTTCTCTCCCCTGGTCCAATCCCTGCCCACATACATCCATGATTCATCTGATGCCTTACGCCGGTTTCAAACTTCCAGTTTGCAGGTTCCAGCTGCCTCCTCTTTACCATGGATGTGCAATCCCTTTACACGCCCATTCCCCACCAGGAGGGTCTTAGGGTTCTCCACTTCTTCCTGGAGCAAAGACCTGAACCGTCCCCACCCACCACCAACCTCCTTCACTTGGCTGAGCTCATCCTCACCCTCAACAACTTCTCTTTTAACTCCTCTCATTTTCTTCAGGTAAGAGGGTTAGCCATGGGTACACGCATGGGCCCCAGTTATGCCTGTCTCTTCGTGAGATACATGGAACATTCCTTGTTTCAGTCCTATTCCGGCCCTCACCCACAATCTTTCTCTGATATATCAATGATATCATCGGCGCTACTTCCCTCTCTCATCCGGAATTGGAAAAGTTCATCAATTTCGCTTCCAATTTCCACCCTGCCCTCACTTTCATCTTGTCTATCTCTGACTCCTCCCTTCCCTTCCTTGACATCTCTGTCTCCATTTCTGGGGATAGACTGGCCACTAATATCCACTATAAATCCACTGACTCCCAAAGCTACCTGGACGCTAGATCCTCACACCCTGTTTCCTGTAAAGACTCCATCCCATTCTCTCAGTTCCACTGTCTCTGTCGCATATGTTCAGGTGAGGCCAACTTCGATTGGGGAGACTCCAGAATGTCCATCTCCTTCCTCAACCAATGATTCCCCATTCAGAGGAAGGGTCACTGGGCTCGAAACGTTAACTTCACTTTTTTCTTCACAGATGCTGCCAGACCCGCTGAGACTTTCCAGCAACTTCTGTTTTTGTTCCTGATTTACAGCATCCACAGTTCTTTTGGTTTTCAATGTATTTTGAAAATCCCCAGATCAACACATTATCCATGAAGATCATACAGTTCAACGAAGATATTTTAAAATTTAAACAATGATCTGAATGTAAATTTACTCAATGCATACAAAAAAGAATGTAGTGCAAGAAGAATCATTAAAATAAAAATAAGAACTGAGGATGCTGGAGACCTGGAACAAAAGCAGAAAGTGCTGGAGAAACTCAGCAGGTCTGGCAGAATCTGTAGAGAGAAAAGTGAGCTTAAACTTTTTGGTCCAGTAATGCTTTATCGAAACTGGTGCAGTTCTGAGACAAAGGCCAACTGGACTTGAGATATTAATTCTGTTTTTCTCAGATGCTGCCAGACCTGAATTTCTCTAGCATTTTGTTTATGTTCAAGGTCCATCACTTTTTTTTAAAATGAGAAAAAGTATTGGGGAATCACCAATATTGGTAAATAGCACTCATAAAAAGATTCAAGGCAAAAACAAAAATATGGCCTGTGGAATACACAGAACATACCCTTCAAATAAATAAAGAAGATATCTTTAAGTATAATGCTACTGAGTGACAAATCAACATCATCAGACATTGCAGAATACTGAGGAAATTGAAGTCGACTTTCCTGCCGTGAAAGCGACAGGCTGCAATAGCACACTCGCAAATAAGAAATTTAAATAGGGCAAACTGCGTAATACTCTTGAGCGACAAATAGTTATGCATAACTCAAACTCAAGGATTCAGGACACATTAGAACAATTGATTAGAATAAAAAGGAATGCAGGAGCTTTGATATGAGAACAATACAGTGAAGTGTACTTTCATGAGATAATTCAGCTAAATATGACTGTAGTTTCTCATGTCTTTTAAACCCCTGTCAGCATCTTATAATTAATTATAGGTGTGCTTGGAATGATGTTGATCTAAATATAAAAACTGCAATATTCTGTGATGTTTGAAGGTTATGAAAAGTGGTATATAAGAATACAAGTTATTTCCTTTACATGGGACACTAAAATAATTTCAGTACTTTGTTCCCAGCAGGCATTACTGAATGAAAGGAGGCCAATGAAAGAAGAAGCAATTCTTGGATTGATTAACACTTATTCTGCAGACCTGGCTTTGTGGTCAAGCTGGCTGTCATTTGACCGTAAGTTCTACAAAAAAATATTGGCTGAAAATCTATTTTTTGACTAAATATAAAATATCAGCTTTTGAAGCTGCATAGAATCTTGTAAAATATGCTAGAAAGTCTAACAGCATTGCTAACTACGTAGGAAGAGTTAATTGCTGCACCTCAGCTATGATAGATAGTAGCAGAGCAATCCTCTGTGGATACATAATTTGATATTGAGATTTTGTTTAATACTTTCAAATATTGGTCCCTGTTCACCACTGTGACATTAATTTGCCATTGCCTGCAGTGGTTCAGTGGTAAGAATAAACAAGTAGAGTCTGTTTCCTTTTTGAGGAGTAAAGGGATTTGAAATAATATTAGTAGCCACAGCTGTGAGATGATTAGGCTAAACAGCAATGTAACAAAATATGAAATCTGGATTAAATCCAAATGTTCTCAGGGTGAAAATGTTGGATAGTCCCTAATCTAATCTAGCTAAGGTTTACTCAGAGCTGAGGTAAATATGGCACAATGCTGGTCTCTTAACAATAAATTTGAAAGCTGGAGATAGATGCACCAAAAATTATTCTGCTTTTAATATCTTACCAATAGCTTATGCACCACTGATTCAGATTTATCTGCCTTAATAAGTGTCAAACAGCAATGATTATTGATCTTTCTAAATAATCTTTCTTTTAACACAAAGGAATTCATTAGTTGGATCAATTTGACATAACTGCATTCATTCCGAGTACGTGGTAAATGGAACTTTGTAATTGTTACCTGAAAATATCACATTATTTATCTGTAATATGTTTACATACAGCAAACATTTTGTTGTATTCGTTTGAGAAGGTCTTCAAAGAAAGAACAAGATAAACAGTGCACAACAATAAAAATAGAAAAATGGCTACATCCAGTACAACAGCTGAGAAGTGTCCTATATGTTGAGGAGATGAGACTAAAATACCCATATTCTATCTCCTATCTGTATTACTTAAGCCAGGCCTTCAGTTTAGGCATCAGTTGGTGCTATCAGTACATTTGACTCAATGTGAGAAAGGACATGACCAGTGTCAGGTGTGACATCATTACAAAATTAGTCTGACAGCTCTGACAGTTTTAGGTATTTCTCCATATTCAATTGTCATAACATGAATGTTACATGATTCCTTGAACTAATTGTTCATATCGAAATAACAAAGATATATTATGAATGCCCACTTAATACGTTACACACTATAACCGGGGCTTATGATCACCCAGCACCTCATGTACCAAAGTGAAAACTGAAATAGCTGACTCACCAGCCTTTACTGTCATCCACAATATTACATTCTGATTACATGGTTCACCGCAAGTGATCTCTGTGAAGTAATTACACAGTTCCCCCAAGTTACTGAAAATGTAAACAGAGTTGTTCTTTAGCGTTTAAAGAGTTAAACATTTGAGCAGGGAAATAAAACAGAAGAAGACCATGATCTTTAAAAACCTAGGGCATCATGATTCATTTTGTAATACATCCTGTGTTTACATTTCACCTCAGCAAGTATAATATAGACAAATGGTTAATTACTGACCAGTGAGACATATCCCATCATTTCCCCATCATATTTTAAACTTGTTTGAGAATATTAGTGAAAGAAATGAAATGTAGACTACATTTGTGCTGCCTCAGAAAATAATGATATTTTAAATATTATACTTACAGCTCAAGTTGTGCATCAGTGCCAAAGTGAGTGGATGCCATAATGTACAGCTGCAGAAAAAGAAGTAAAAGGCCATGAATGTAATATTAATCTGCGGTCTCAAATCCAGGGACTCACAAAGCTCTTCTACTCCTCCGATGCTGCCTGACCTGCTGGTTCCTCCGGCTCCACACTGTACTGACTGATGAAGGGTCAGTCAAATAAAAACTGCTTTCTTCCCAAAGCTGATTTGTTAGCATTTCAAATTCCAAAACCTAGCTATCCTGATAAGGTTTGATTCCTCTACCTAACAAGAGTCGATTAACCACCACATTAAGAATATTCAATGATCATGTCTCCACCATTTTTTTCTGTCAGGGATGCTGCCATTTCTATGGCTTTTAAGAAAGGAGATAAGGTGGGCTGTGAGAACTACTGAAGAATCTCCTTATTTCCATCGCCAGGAAGATCATCACCCAAGTCCAGTAGGAACCTTCTCCCACTCCTGAAGGAAATCCTTCCTGAAAATCAGATAGCTTTTGAACAAGCATAGAACTGTGGATATGATTTTCACTGCTCAGCAACTCCAAGAGAAATAACAGGAACAACATTACCCATTCTACATGGCCTTCATCGGCACGATCAGGCTTTTGACTCAGTCAATTGGAAAGTGCTATGGAAGATCCAGTAAAAGGGTGGCTATCCAGTGAAATTCATCCACATTCTCTGTCTCCTCCATAACAAGATGTCAGCAACAGTCCTCACGGATTGGAACATGACACAGCCCTTTGAGGTCAGGACAGATGTCAAGCAGGGACGTGTCAATATCTCCATGTTTTTCTCCATCCTCATCGTCATCATTCTTCATCTTCTCAAGGGCTAGCATCCCAGTGGGGTGGACATTGTCTACAGGGTGGAGAGAAAACTTTTTCAATCTCAACTGGTTGAAATCCAAGAGAAAAAGCAACACCAACCTCTTGTGAAACATCAGTATGTGCTCTCTCTGAAGAGAATCTTCAAGTCTCACTTAATGCCTTTATGGAAACATACGAAAGAATTGGTCTCAGCCTCAATCTCAAGAAGACCTTTACCAACCTATCAAGATTTGGCCCATCCCTCTATTATGAACAATTGAGAAATCCTCACAAACCTGAAAACATTTGCCTATCATGGGAAGCTACCTTTCATCTGAGGCTGACATTGATGCAGAGATTCAACATTGTTTCAATCTCTGAATGCTGCCTTTGGGTACTTAAGGATGAGATTCTTCGATGACTGTGACATCCATGCTGATACCAAAATCCTTGTGTATAAGGCAGTCATCCTTCTGACTCGTCTATATGCTTTCGAAACTTGGATTATTTGCAGATGCCACCTCAAGACCCTTGAGAAGTAGCATCACCATTGTTTGAGGCAAATTCTCCTCATCAGCTGGGAGGACAGGTATACTAACATCAGAACCTTGAAGCAGCTAGAAGTACCAGCTTCAAAGCCATAATCTTCTTCACACAGCTCAATGAAGGAAAGTGAAAACAGGAGCACAAAAGGAAGCATTTCAAAGTCTCCCTGAAGGCTTTCCTCAAGAACTGCAACATAAATGTCAATGCATGAGAGACTTTCATTCAGAAGAAACTGACCTGGAGGAAACTGCTGTACAAAGGGACAAAATTCTTTGAGAACACCTGGCAGCAAAAGAAAGTATGGAAAAGTAGCTGGAGAAAGAAATGGCAGTGCTATCAGGATCGAGGACCAATTTCACCTCCCGGAAACACCTGCCAAATGTGTGGTCAGATTTATGACTCTCAGGCCAGGCTCATCAGCCACACAAGGCCCACAGAACCTATGACCAGTGGCATGGAATTTCCTAGGTAGATAATCACACTTGTTAGTGAGTGAGAGCTAACAATGATGACTCCCATTGAATTAGCTGTATCAGGGATTCTGCATGACACTCAATATGTTACCCCAGTCTGTGTACCTCCAAGGGCTCTGCAGCCATCAGAGTAGCTGGGCCTTTTAACTGCCTGTAAAAAGTTTGGGATGCCTTCAGGTGGTGAAAGATGCTCGAAAAATAAATGATCTTGTCATCGGCTGAATGTGTATGAGTATACAGAATCCTCATGAACTTCATGATCAAGGGTTTACCCTGGCACTGTATGATGGAGCAGAACTTTCTCGCTCTGCCTCAAGTCACCACAAGGTCAAAATGGATTAAAGAAGAGATTTGTTTTTTACAGCTTCAGTTCTGCTCGAGCAGCTTTGACGCAAGTCAACTGTCAGATGTCCCATGCTAGATATCAATGAATTCTACTGAGGCTTTTTCAATGAATAGATAGAATAAGGGGAGGAATTTACCAGAGAACCGTGCGTCTGACCCTGCACCACCCGCACTGTACACCTGATCAATACACTTTGGTATGAGAGTGAGCGGAAGATCGTTCTAAGCTTCTCCATCTTGACCAGCCTCCCAATAAAAAAAGTGGAGGAACCCTGACAGAGCTGCATTCCAAGTCATATTCTGCTTCTTTCCCGAGAATGGAGGTAGGAGTCCACGACTGAAAGCTCTCCAGTTGAGGTTCAGTATGAAAGTAAATTTACAGTTAAAGTGATATTATTTTTGTAGGTAGCTTTATTTTTCTTCACTCAAAAAAAATTATTTTCAAGACAATTTTCTTTGGGGAATGAATTGGCTAGGAGTGAGAGAATGGCCTGTTTTACAGGAGAGCTTATATTTTATGATGCTCGATCTTCCCAAAGACTATAGCAGAGAGCTGAAAGAACCAGGTGAACCATTGACTATTCAATAAATAATTATTGGGATGAAAGAGCATGAGAAGGGCCATGTAGCTTATCTTACTCTTTAGATTCATTCAGTGATGTCAAGTGATTTTCTTCTTCTTTTTGCCTCATTGTTACACTGACACATATCCTCCACTGTACCTTCTGGTGAATTAAAAAATTACCCTTTTATTTGTTTCACATCATATGCATTGTCCGCACAGAAGTCTAGTCTGTCAAATAATTTAGTAAAATTATCTTAAGTGACTGTTTATTACCTGCATTTAAATGAGACTTTGTCAACTTGTAATCAGGCCTCATATTTATGATATACATCTCCCTATCACTTCCTTAGCGGCACTAGTTGTTTAAAACAATTTAGCCAATGAGCATAACTGGGCTGTTTCAGCTTGTTTTTGTTATTAGCAAAATAATTCAAACTAAATAACTATGATGTTGCAGTAACACCACAATCATAAGGCCAAATTCAATAATAAACTGTAGGAAGTTCACATAGCAAAACTCTAATCTTGCTAAAATAAAAAGTCCAGGCTGGTGTTGAAATCATATCACTAAAGTGCTCTTGCCTATAAGGTGTTACCCAGCAATAAATACTTCAACTGCTCTCTTACTTATTTGATAAGCAGTTTGTTTTAAATTGTTCTATTTTCTCTGGCAATGGTGTGAGGAGAAGGCAGAGAAGACAACAGCTCAGAGTTCTCATATACTTTGGTTGTAAACTGGCATCTTCCTTATCCTGCAAAATCACCAGCATTAAATAATTGGATCTGACATGCTCTCCTCCAGCACCTTGCCCATGTGATTACTCTTCACTTGTGATCCTGTGTGTAATCATCAATTCGAATGAAGCAATAACTCAGACTGGCCCTGTCTTGTGGGCATGTATGTTTGGATATAAGAATCATGGTAGTGAGAGCAGAGTTGAATCAGACTAAGACTAGCTAATTTGGCTTAGAATGCTGTTCTCTGGCTGCCCCTGGGAAAATTGCCTGGTAAATTGTTGAGGCCGCCCACCCAGTTAGTGCATAAGACCTCAAATTTTGGCATATCACTGCAGAAATTGTACTTGGAAATTAAATGACACTAAAGTCTGACAAGTTTGTGGACATGAAGGCTTGCATCATAGCGTCTTGGAAGAAGTGTCTGTAGAGATAATAGAAGCATTGATTATAATTTTCCAAAATTGTCAGGTTTCTGGAACATTCTCGATTAATTGCAAATCCTCAAATGTTATTATTGTCTTAAAGAAAGACAGGTGACAGAAAGAGGAAACTAACATGTATTGTTGGCAAATGTTGAAATCTGTTACTAAGGAAGCAACAGCAGGATGTCGAGAAAATCATAATGTTATCAGTCAGAGTCAACTTGGTTTCATAAGAGGTAAATCATGTTTGACAAATTTATTAGCTTGTTTTTAAGAATGTGAAGAGCAGGTTAAGCGTAATTTATTTTGATTTCCAGAAGGTATTAGGTGTCACATAAAAGATTACCACACAAGATAAGAGCTAATGAGAGTAATATATATGCTCATGGACAGAATATGGATTAGCATGGCTAACTAAGAGGATACCAACAATTGGGATAAATGGATCCCTTTCTACTTGACAAATTGAAACTAAGTTGGGAATCACAAGGATCGTTACTTGGAACAATTTCTCTAGCACTGGTGGGACTTTAATTTTATTTGATTTATTATTGTCGCATGCATCGAGATACAGTGAAAAATATTGTTTTGTGTGCTACCCAACAAATCATACCATATAAAAATCAAAAGAACTGCAGATGCTGTAAATCAGGAACAAAAACAAAGTTGCTGGAAAAGCTCAGCAGGTCTGGCAGCATCTGTGAAGGAGAAAACAGTGTTAACATTTCGGGTCCAGTGACCCTTCCTCAGAACTGATGGTGGTTGGGAAAACGTCAGTTTATATGCAGAAAGTAGGAATGTGGATGGGGTAGGGAGTAAACGATAGGATGGAGCCCGAAGAGAGAGAAAGACAGTCGGACAGACAAAGGAGTTGCTAACGATCAGGCTGGGAGGGTGATTAGTTGTTAATAGGGACTGTTAGTGACTAAAAACGTGGGGTGTGTAATGGCAGGCTATGTGGTAACAAGGTCTGGTGTGTGGGGTAGGGGCCTGGGACATAGGAGAGTTTAGGCCCTAACATTATTGAACTCAATATTGAGTCCGGAGGGCTGTAGGGTCCCCAAGAGGAAAATGAGGTGTTGTTCCTCCAGCCTGCGTTGGGCTTCACTGGAACACTGTAGCAAGCCAGGGACAGAGATGTTGGCCAGGGAGCAGGGTGGTGCATTGAAGTGGCAGGCAACAGGTAGTTATACCATATATAAATCATACCATACATAAGTACATCTGGTAATAGAACAGAATGCAGAATATAGCTTTACAGCTACAAAGAAGGTGCAGAGAAAAATCAACTCTAAGAGATGAGAAGTGCATTCAAAAGTTTGATAAGGGTGGGGAAGGAACTCTTCTTCAATTTATTGGCATGGGTTTTCAAACTGTGATTTGGGTGTGAATAAGGGAAGAATGCTTGGTAAGTTTGCAGATGACACCAAAATTGGTGTTGTAGTGGACAATGAAGAAGGTTACCTGAGAATACAATGGGACCTTGATCAGATGGGCAAATGGGCCAAGGAGTGGCAGATGGAGTTTAATTTAGATAAACGTGAGGTTCTGCACTTTGGAAAGGCAAATTGGGGCAGGACTTACATACTTAATGGTAAGGTTGTAGGGAGTGTTGCCAAACAAAGAGGTCTGTGGGTGCAGGTTCATGCTTCCTTGAAAGTGGAGTTGCAGGTAGACAGGGTAGTGAAGAAGGTATTTGGTATGCTTGCCTTTATTTGTAAGTGCATTGAGTACAGGAGTTGGGAGGTCATGTTGCAGCCGCACAGGACATTGGTTAGGCCACTTTTGGAATAATGCTTTCAGTTCTGGTCTCCCGGCTACAGGAAAGATGTAGTGAAACTTAAAAAGATTTGGATAAATCTCACAAAGACGTTGCCAGGGTTGAAGGGTTTGAGCTTTAGGGAGAGGGTGAATAGGCTGGGGTTATTTTCCCTGGAGCGTCGAAGGCTGAGGGGTGACCTTACAGAACTTTATAAAATCATGAGGGGCATGGATAGAGTGAATAGTTAAAGTCTTTTTACCAGGGTAGGGAAGTCTTAAACTAAAGGGCATAGGTTTATTGTGAGAGGGGAAGGATTTAAAAGGGACCTAAGGGGCAATTTTTTTCACGCAAATGGTGGTGTGTGTATGGAATGAGCTGCCAGAGCAGGTGGAGGTGGGTACAATTACAACATTTAAAAGGCATCTGGATGTGTACATGAATAAGAGGGGTTTAGAAGGATATGGGTCAAATGCCGGCAAATGGGACTAGATTAATTTAGAAAATCTAGTCAGTATAGACGAGTTGGACCAAAAGGTCTGTTTCCATGCTGTACATCTCTATGACCATTTGACCCCGTGCCTCTATGCCTGAAGGAAGAGGGTGGAAGAGATTATAACCGGGGTGGGAGGGGTCTTTGATTATGTCAATTGCTTTCCTGATACATGAGAAACGTAGACAGAGTCAATGCAATGAAGGCTGGTTTTCGAGATGAACTGGGCTGCATTCAGAACTGTGTAATGTCTTGCAATCTTGGGCATAACAGTTGCCATACCAAATTGTGATGCATTTGGACAGGATGCTTTCTATGGTGCGTCTATAAAAATTGGTAAGAATCATTGTGGACATGCCAAATTTCGTTAGCCTTCTGAAGAAGTAGAGGCATTAGTGTGCTTTCTTAACCATAGTATTGATATGAATGGACCAGGACACATTGTTGGTTATTTTTACTCAGAGGAACTTGAAGCCCTCCACTATCTCCACCTCAGCGCCATAGATGCAGACAGGGGTGTGTCCTGCACTCTGCTTCCTGAAGTCGGAGACCAACTCCTTCATTTTGCTGACATTGAAGGAGAGACTGTTGTCTTTACACCACGCCACTAAGCTCTCTGCACTCTGTCTTGTTGTTGTTTAAGATCTGGCCCACTATGGTGGTGTCATCAGAAAATTTGATGCAGAATTTGGCCACACCGTAATGAGTGTATAAGGCGTATAGTAAGAGGCTAAGTACACAGATGTGTTGAGGATTTACATGGAAGAGATTTTGTCATCTATCCTTACTGATTGCAGTCTGCGGGTCGGGAAATCAATATTCCAGTTGCAGAGGGGGAGCAGAATCCTAGGTCTCAGAGACAGGAGATGACTTTAATTGGAATTTTAGTGTTGAAGATAGAGTGATAGTCAATAAGTAGTAGTCTGATGTAGGTGTCCTTGTTATCCAGATGTTCCAGGGATGAGTGTAGGACCAGGGAGATGACATCTGCTATAGGCCTGTTGTGACAGTAGACGAATTGCAGTAAATCAAGGCAAATCTGGGAGGCTGGAGTTGATGTGTACCATTACTAACCTCTCAAAGCATTTCATAATAATGAATGTCATAAAAGAACAAGTTTTTAAAAAATGAGCATGCACAGTTGTTGCATACCAATAGCCCTGGGTCTCACAAGTTGGACACTGTTACCTTGATTTTCATGGGTCTAACTATAAAATTGTAGAATCTGTATAGAGTATAAGGAGGTGAGCAGCCTGGTCAGTACATTCCAGCTTTTTGCAATGGCAACTTTACTAGACTCTTATCCCTGCCCAGAGCCTTGCAATTCCTTTCCTTTTTTAAATGCTTATTCATTTCTCTTTTGAATGTTATAACTGAATCTTCCTCTACCACCTCTTAAGTAGTGCTTCCCAGATCCTAACTACGCTCCCCACAACAAGTGGCACTGACTAACAGCAGAATCTGTGATTTTCGAAGGCAATCCACTTACACCAGCTAGAATTTTACTTGCTTTAAGTAAGGTAACAATTACAGATACACTATTGTGATTTTCTTGTTGCCTCATACAAGTCAAACAGCTCACAGAACATAGCTAGTCTTGCTCTGGTGGAGTTTACAGAAATAATGCCTACCTCAAAACTTCAGGACTAAAGATTTCTCTGGTGCTTCAATCAAACTGCCAGAGGCAATTAATTCCTGCTGTAATAGCCCAAAGTGGAAATGGAATCATGTTATACACAAAGAAAGTCCATCTAGAGCATAACATTCAACCTCTAGAGTCTTGTTTATTCTATTACTGACACAGTGAAGTGCCTACTTTTTAGTTTTGAAAGAAATTAGGTGCTATTAAGTTCTGCTTCGTGGTGCTGTTCTGAGTATGGTTGCAAGGGCTATAAAATTACATGCTATCTTAGACTAATTATAGTCAAAACAAGAAAAGGCAACTTTTAAGACAAACTTTAGACAAATTTAGTCAGCGAAGGCATGATATGTTGGGGGTGACAATGTGATGGCAGACATCCAAAATCTACAATGTCCCAGAAATGTTCATTGCAGCATGGTGAATGAAAATGAGGCCATGAGACACCACATCGACATCTAACATGGAAACAGGCTATTCAGGCCAACCAATCCATGTTCATATTTTGGCAAAATTCATTAAAATAATCTTAATTAGCTCCACTCTGCATAATTGTGTTTTGCAATGTTGTATACAAGGACCAGATCTGAAATTAGATGCAAGTTAAGGAATAACTTCTGTTTTTTCTTATTTTCAATGGAGTGTAGGTGTCACTAGTAAGAACAAAAAACAGGTCAGGAAAAGGCCGTTTGGCCCACCAAGACTGCATTGACTCATGATTCCTTTCTAAACTAAAAAGTTTTTGCTTCTGCACTGTCTGTATCCCTCTATTCCCTGCAGATTTATATATCTGTCAAGATGCTTCTTAAACATTGTTATTGTATCAGCCTCCGCCACCTTCTGTGGTAGCCCATTCCAGGTACTAACCACCCTCTGTGTAAAAGACCTCCTTCTCACAGTTCTGAGGAAGGGCCACCAGACCCAAAACGTTCTTTCCTTCACAGATGCTGCCAGACCTGCTGAGCTTCTCCAGCAACTTTGTTTTTGCTCCTTCTCACATCTTCTTAAAACTTACCCCCTTTTACCTTAAACGTATGCCCCGAGTAACTGACACTTTTACCTTTGGAGAAAGACTGACTGGAGAAAGAGGCATTCTATCTATGCCTTTCATAATTCTGTAAACTTATATCACGTAACCCCTCAGCTTTCGACATTCAAGTGAAAACGAATCATGTTTGTCCAATCTCTCCCCATAGCTAACACCCTTCAAACCAGGCAACATCCTGGCAAACTGTTTCTGCACATTCTCCAAAACCTTCATATCCTTCTGGTAATGTAGTGACCAGAACTGTACACAATGTTCCAAATGTGGCCCAACTAAAGATCTATACAGCTGCAACATGACTTGCCAATGTGTATACTCTATGGCCAATGAAGGCAAGCATGCCATATGCCTCTTGACCATCACCTTATCCACTTGTGTTGTCACTTCCAGGAACTGTGGACATGGATGCCTATATCCCTCTGTATGTTGATGATTGTAAGGATTCTGCCATTTACTGGAAACTTCCCTCTTGCATTAGATCTTCCAAAATGCATCACCTCGCATTTGTCTTTATTAAACTCCATCTGCAAATTCTCTGGCAAAGTCTCCAGCCGATCTATATCCTGCTGTATCCTCTGGTAATCCTTCTCACTGCCCGCAGCTCCCCCAATCTTTGTGTCACCTGCTAATCAGGCCACCTACATTCTCCTCCAAAACAATATATATATAATAAACAACAGGGGTCCCAGCACAGATCCCTGCGAAACACTACTGGTTACGGATCTCTGATCTGAAAAACATTCTTCCCTCACTATTCTCTGTCTTTTATGACCAAGCCTGTTCTGTATCCATTTAACCAACTCACATTGGATTCCATGTGTCTTGACCTTTTGTGCCAGTCTGCCATGAGGAACCTTCTCAAATTCCTTGTAAAGTCCATATAGACAACATTTACAGCCCCGGCCTCATCACTCACCTTTGCCATTTCCTCAATAAACTCAGTCAAGTTTGTGAGACATGACTTTCTCTGCACAAAGCCATGCAGGCTAATACTAATAAGTCAACATTTTCCCAAATGTGAGCAAATCCAGTCCCCAAGAACCTTCTCCAATAATTTCTCTATCACTGACATAAGGCTCTCCAGCCTGAAATTTCTCAGATTATCATTGTTGACCATCTTAAACAAAGGTAAAACATTGGCTATTCTTCAGTCATCAGGGATCTCTCTTGTCACTATAGAGAATACAAAGATTTCGAACAAGGTTCCAGCAATTTCTTCACCTGCCTCCCTCAGCATTCTGGGATAGATCCCATTTGGGGAGTTGTCTATCTTAGTGCTTTTCAAAACACTTAAACATCTCCTCCTTTTTTATATTGACATATGCCCTAGAATATCAATATACCCACTGTGACTCACCATCCCCCATGCCGGTCCCTTTTGTGAATACCAGTGCAAAGTATTCGTTAAGCACCTCACACACTTCCTCCAAATCCATACATAATTTCCCTCCTTTGTCCATGAGTGGACTTACCCTTCCCTAGCTCTCAAACTACCCTCTTGTTCCTTATAAATTTATAAAATGCCTTGGGATTTTCATTAATCCTGTTTGCTAATGACATTTCATGGCATCTTTTAGTTCTCCTCATTCCTTGTTTCAGTTATTTCCCAGTATTTTTCTATTCTTAAAGGGCTCTGTCTGTCTTCAGTTTCGTGAACCTTAAATATGCATCCTTTTTTTTGACTAAGCTCTCAATCTTTCTTGTCACCCAAGCTTCCTGACTCTTGCCATTATTATCCTTTATTTTCGCAGGAATATGCTGGTCCTGAACTCTAATCAACTGAACTTGAAAAGATTCCTTTGGAAGATGCCAGAGACAGTAAGAATGGCTGATGCTCGAGTCAGAGATAACACAGTGTGGAGTTGGCGGAACATAGTAGGCCAGGCAGCATCAGAGGAGCAGGAAAGCTGATGTTTCGGGTCGGGACCCTTCTTCAGAAAATCTCTGAAGAAAATTTCTGAAGAAGGGTCCCGACCCGAAACACCAGCTTTCTTGCTCCTCTGATGCTGCTTGACCTGCTCTGTTCCTCCAGCTCCACACTGTGTTGTTTTAGAAGATGCCAGATGTGAATTTAGTCTCAAACAGCTGCCCCCAATCTATATTCCAATGTTCCTCCTAATATTGTAGTAGTGAGCCTTCCTCCAATTTAAAACTTTCACCCGAGGACTACTCTTGTCCTTATCCATAATCCTTCAATCACCTGGCTGGGGTCATTTGCCAATAGCAGGCCTAATATGGCCCTAGCCCTAGTTGGATTATTTACATATTATTTCAAAAAACTGTCCTGGACACATGTAGAAACATAGAAATACAGAAGATAGGAGCAGGTGGAGGCCATTCAGCCCTTCAAGGCTGCTCCATCATTCATCGTGATCATGGCTGCTTCACCAACTCAGTAGCCTAAACCTGCTTTCTCCCCATATCCTATGATCCCATTCACCCCAAATGTTATATCTAGCCACCTCTTGAATACATTCAATGTTTTGGTACACCTAGTAAATGACCCCCAGTCCAAGCCTCTGCCACAAAGCAAATCCCAGTTAATGTAGGCAAAGTTAAAATCACCCACTACCACAACTCTGAGATAACAAGGTGTAGAGCTGGATGAACACAGCAGGCCAAGCAGCATCATAGGAGCAGGAAGGCTGACGTTTCGGGTCTAGACACAATTCCGTTGTTTTTACATTTTTCCATAATCTGTCCACATATCTGTTCCTCTATCACCCATTGCCTGTTGGAGGCCTGTAGTACAATCCCATCAAAGTAATTGCACACTTCCTATTCCTGCAAATCAAATATTGAACTCCATATCCAAAACAATTACAAGTTTGTCAGTGAGGCAGTCAGTCTCAAAATACACAATGTTCTGTTCAGATCACTGCTGTCATTATGGTCACTGAACCACAAGGGACTCATTCAAGAAATTCAGAAAGGAGCTACAAGGTTGACAAGCCACACAGATGAATTATACAGACAATATATAAACCAATTTCAAAACAGGTAGAATATGTTAAGTGACCATTTGCACCTGCAACTATCTTAACTCATCATTGGCATTACAATATAAAGTAGGACTTGGTCTCATTACGTGTTTTCAGTTTGACTCTTTTTACTATATTTATTAGAATTGAAAATTCCACAGTACCTATTGTGCAATGCAGCACAATAGTTCATCAATTGGAGAATTGCATTAGGATTGTTCTGAATTATTAAATATTGGTGAAATAACTCCACAGAGGCCGGTATCACACCGTCAGGTCACCCTTTATTTACACAAGGAAAGCAATTGACACAGATCCAGTTTCCTCAGAGCCAGCTGTCAGCATGAACAGAATGGCTGACACTCCTGTTTATACCTATCAGCCAGGGGTCCCTGATTGGACCAGATTAACAGCACTAATCAGGGAACTCATAATCTATGAGGCCCACCTGTCTAATCTTGTTGCAATCACGACAATAAGTCCATTTAACATCTACATTTTTTGTTCATAGAATGAGTTCACACCATACAATCTCTAAAAATATTGATGAATGTTTATCAATCTATTTTGAAACGTAATACATGGCATTTCTAAAACAAATGATGTATAACATTGGAAGATATATTAGCTTAATTTGCAAATTCTGACCTTTATCTGACTTTATTGATAAGTGAGGTGGAAATCAAATGACAGGAAACCTCCTTTGATATGTGCTTGGTCACTGCTGCTCTAAGATAAGTGCATTCTGTTGTTAATTTGACTTACATGACCTATTTTTAGTCCACATAATTTAATTGAATTGTAAATCATTTCATTGCATTGTCTTTTTAATTTGAAAACTTTATTATACTGTGCTAATAAGTTTTACAATGCAATGAGGCACAGGCTAGAATTCTTCTTCCATCACTTCTATGCAAAAGAAAGGTTAAAACATTATTTTAAGTATCAATATTTTTCTATTTTTTAACTTATTCCTGCAATGCAAGTTTATTTACTAATTGTAAAATTTTAATATTTTGTTCAGGATGAAAGAACAAGCTAAATTAGATTTTAAAAAGAATATCAAAAGAGCACTGGCTGTATTCATTGGAAAAGCAAGTAATTGCTGGAAAAATAGAAAATAGGAATGGTCAAGTTTGCAAATGAATCAAAACAGAAAATTGTCAAAGAAAGAACACAGTGTTGCAGTGAAAGTGGACAGAAATGCAGAAGTAAAGAAAATAAAAGACTAAATATATCCATATTTGGTGAAGCGTAATTTTTGTTGAGTTTCGTGGAAGGTTTCTGTCTGTGAGGTCTAGCACATTTTCTTATGCAATTATCCTAAACTCGCCTCATTAACTATATACCACACAACTATAGGACCTCTCTCATCTGATACTAAGCCAATTATTACACTCACTGTAGCCAGAAATGCTCACCTCAACCAGGATATTGCAGGATTTCTTAACATCCTTGGCACTAGCACTGACTCAGACCCCCAGTTGTTAACGTATGGAAGCCTTGCCCTTCATCACCAATTAAGTGCCACAGCAACTATAAACCAACGCTTATGGTGGAACTGACACTTTTGTGCACTAAAACTGCACAGTCGTATATCTATTGTGTGCAAACACCAGGCCACAGAGCTTACCCCTCCAAGCTATATTCCATTTGACAATACTCTAAGTCACTGTTCCTTTTTCCACACTACATAAGGTCACCCAACATCTTATCATTGGTCAATTTACGACCATCACAGACAGGGAAAGCATCAAAATATTTCAAACATTCATCTTTGTTTACCAATACCAAAAGTAAACAGAAATCAATTAATCAGAAGATGCATCTGTCTCTCAGAACAGAAACAAATCTCAGAACATGTCAAGCAGCAACAATTTTACAGTCAATATATGATTACTGCACTCAGTTGTTATTTACTGGATCTGGGGAGGGGGTGGGTGGATGTATGGCATGTAGGTGACTGATTCAAAAGGTGATGCTTCTCCTCTTCCTAAATGTCCTTGCTCTCCTCCTCCTCGGAAGCTGCTCTCCACTTCCATCTCTCCATCCCAGCTTGTCAATGGCTTAAACAACACATTTTTGCCTGCTCCAGTTATGCAAAACATATTGAATATGCAACACACTCCATCTGGATTTATTACAAGGTCTTTCTCAGATCAATCCTTGCATTGGAGACTCATTTTCAGGAGGGCTTTTGTCTTCTAAAATGTTGAATTGGCCCTGTTCACAATCTTTGTCCCCTCAGCATCCCAGGTTAGTGTTTCTGATCTTCAGCACTGATTGTTCCCACCTTCTCCACTACCACCCAGTTTCCTGATTCCCCCCACCTTCTGACATTGGTTGCACAGACATCCAATGCTGACGGTAACACCTCTCCCCACCAATCACCTTGAACAGGCAGCCCCAACTGATGACTAACTGTATCACTGAGCACAGTCCATGCAGATCCTCAACTGGTGATACGGGGAACACCTTACTTTTTGCAGTGGACGTGCAGGGCTGATCATAGCCCAATCTCTGGCTTTTTCTGAGAAGGAACCTCCTCATCCAGATTTCCCCAAGTGGATGATTATCTATGCACACGTTTCTGTGCTGTCAGCCCCAGAATTGACTGAATACTACTCCCCTTCAACTTTGAGACATTTAATAGATACTCATGCCATGTGTTTGCTGTGTATATTGCTGGCACATGTTGTAAGTGTGAAATTGATGTAGACTGATGGCTGTGGATAATAAAAACTGCTTGGCTTTGTGTCTGAGCTAAAAAGCAAGGCAAGACAGAAGTACTGTGAGCCTCTGAGATTTGGCTGAGTGGTGAAATGCCAAAAGGCAAGGCCACGATGTGTGTAGATAAAAAGTGCATATGTGCTTAGAGAGCTACTAAGCATGCCTGAGATATACCCCGGTCCACTCTTTGAGCTGGGTTACCGTCCCAGGATGCAAGAAGTCTCTTTGCAGCAACATTTCAATGAGAGCTGCTGTGAGCTCTAAAGTGTAGTGTTGAAATGCAAAAGTATGCTGGAAGTGGAGATGTATCATGAAGATGCAGTAGGACTGACACATGATAACACGGATGTTGAACTTGCATGGTCATTACCCTGGATTGTGCCCTGAGATGGTGCTGGGAAAACAAGATGAAGGCCTGGAGGAGAAAGCAACGAGCTGGAGTTGCTGGGTGGCAGTAGGAGCAAATTACTGCAGATGTTGGAATCTGAACTGAAAACAAAAATGCTGGAGATCACAGTGGGTCAGGCAGCATCCATGGAGAGAGAGCAAGCTAATGTTTTGAGTCTGGATGACTCATGGTCTGAGCTGAAGTGAAGTGTGGACGGGGCGGCATTTATGCAATGGTGGGGGTGGGGGTTTGGAGTGTTGGGGAAGAAAGGATGTTGATAGTTCAGACTCAGTGTTTGGAATGTGAGAATGGCAACAAAGATGTGTATGGTGAAAGAGACAACCAGAATTCCTGTCGGAGGGAATTGCTTATGGGCTTGTCAAACGCTAGTTTCTTTCTGGTGGATGATCAGATGGAACCTGCATATTAATTCTGTGAGATGAGGATAATAATGTATAATAATCCCCGTTAACAGGTTTTTCACTAGTCACTGGTGAGAACCTCGGTTTGATGTTCAAGGCTTGGTTGGAAAATGCAACTTGTTGGTTTTGACATCAAGGCAGGCCTCGTTAAACATCTCATGCAATTCTCCTGAAATGTCCATGTCATTGAGGCCCTGGGAAAATTCTAGTCATAGAATATAACTGACAGCACTATAACAGGAATAGAAATATCGGCAGTCATTTTTCCAATTCTATCATGGTGCCATTGCCATAAGGGGAAGGTCACCAAAACATTAATAGAACAGGAGGAGAATATATTCAGTAGAACAGAAAGGTTGTCAGGGTGTCACAATGCTGCTACAAGCTGGAATACCACAGTCATTTGGGAACAATACCCATTCCCTCTTATTCGTGAAGTTCTTCTTCTGAAATAATTTACTGCTAGGGCTCTGAAGGAGGGTAAAACTTGGCTTCCAATACAATTTGCAAATTCTTTTTAAGGTATTATCCATAACCTCTGCCCCAGCACAGTGTAATGGTTTTGGACATTCTTCACAGAAATAAGAAGAGGGAATAATGAAGCAAAATAAATTGAGAATATGGAAAACAATATGAGAAGAAATTCAAAAACTCAGAGAGTCATAGAGTCCTACAGCACAGAGACAGGCCTTCAACCCTAATGGGTCCATGCCACAAAATGTCCATCCATACCAACCTCATTTCCCTGCACTTGGCCCATACCCTTCTAAACCTTTCCTATCCATGCATTCATCCAAATGCCTTCTACATGTTGTTAATGTACCAGCCTCAACCACTTCTGCTGGCAGCTCATTCCATATGCGTACCACCCTCTGTGTAAAAAAGTTGCCCCTCAGATTCCCATGTATTCTTTCCCCTCTCACCTTAAACTGATGCCCTCTAGTCCTCGATTCCCCAACTCTGGGAAAAAGACTGAGTGCATTCACCCTATCCATGCCTCTCATCATCTTATACACTTCTATAAGATCTCCCCTCAGTCTCCTAAGCTGTATCAAAGAACTTACTGGAATCCATGCAGACTACATCAACCGCCCTGCCCTCATCAACCTTCCTGGTCACTTCATCAAAGAGCTCTAATAAATTTGTGAGGCATGACCTGCCATGCACAAAGCCATGCTGACTACTCCTAATCAAACTCTGTCTTTCTAAATACATGTATATCTTATCCCTCAGAATCTTCTCAAGTAACTTACCTACCACAAATGTTAAGCTTACTGGTCTATAATTCCCTGGTTTTACTTTGCAGCCTGTCTTGAATAAAGGCACAACATTCACTACCCTCCAGTCTTCCAGGACCTCACCCGTGGCTAATGATAATGCAAATACATCAGCCAGGGCTGCCGTAATTTCTTCTCTCACCTCTTGCAGTGTTCTTGGATATATCTGATCAGGACCAGGAGATTTATCCACCTTCATACATTCTAATACTTCTAACACCTCCTCGATTGTGATATGAACTGTCCCAAAAATATCGTCACTAACTTCCCCAATTTCCCAAGTCTTCATGTCTTTCTCCATGGTAAACACAGAGCAGATATATTTATCGAGGACCCCTCCTATCTCTTGCAGTTCCACATTTGCACATTCACTTTGGTCCTTGAGGGGTCCTGTTCTCTCTCTAGTTATTCCTTCTCCTTTAATATACTTAAAGAATCTATTTGGATTTACCTTAATCTTCTCAGCCAAAGCTAGCTCGTGCCTACTTTTCGCCCTCCTGATTTCCTTCTTCAGTAAACTCCTGTATCCCTTATATACCTCCAGGGATTCCTGGAGAAGAAAATAAAATTAAGGCAAGGTAGAAATAAGGGAAAGTTGTGTATTGTGTTTCAGAAGTTCAGACTATGCTATCATGGAAGCATTCCAGAGTAACAGATACTAAAAATGCCACTACTGAGTTCGGCAAAGTTAGTAAGTATTTTAATTCACAGTTTGATATGGATTAAGTTTTGAAATGGCCCTCTGTACTAGTATTCTGTACCTGTAAGAATAGTTTGACTCTCTCTTAGAGGGAGTGGAAGAAAACATCCCCACACTGGTTTCTGGGCTGATAATATTTGCCCATGAGGACAAGTTAAGCAGACTTCAAATATTACCTCTGTTTTTCTCTCGACAGAGGCTACCAGATCTTTTAGGTTTCTCCAGCACTTTCTGCTTTTGCTTCAGATTTTTGCTTCAGCATCCACAGTATTTTACATTTAGATAAAGAGGGAATCACAATTAATGGGTCAATCAAATGTAAAGGACAGAAAGAAGATGGGACATGGAAGAGGAGAGCTGAGAAATCATTTTAAGTCCTGAAAAGTGATCCACTGAAATGGTAGGAACATAGGAATAGGAGTAGACAATTTGGCAAATTGAACCTGCTCTGCCATTCAGTACTTTTTTTTATTCCCTCATGGGATGTGAGCATCACTTTCTGGGCCAGCATTTATTGCCCATACCTAATTGTTCTTGAGAAAGTGGTGGTGAGCTACCTTCTGAAATCACTGAAACCCGTCTGGTGTCTGTGTACCCGCAATACAGAACATTGGTAAGGCCTCTTCTGGAATACTGTGTCCAACTCTGGTTGCCCTGTTATAGGAAGGATATTATTAAGCTGGAAAGGATGCAAGAGATTTACGAGGATGTTGCCAGTTATAGAAGGTTTGAGTTATAAAGAAGGGCTGGATAGGCTTGGACTTTTTCACTGGAGCGTCAGAGGTTGAAAGGCAACCTTATCGAAGTTTATAAAATAATGAGGGGTATAAATAGAGTTAGTGGTTGTTTTCTTCCTTAGGATGGGGGATTTCAAGATTAGGGGGCACATTTTAAAGGTGAGAGGAGAGACATGTAAAAAAGACATAAGAGGCAAATTTTTTATGGGGAGGGTGGTTCATGTGTGGAATGAACTTCCTGCAGAAATCATGAATGTGGGTGCAATTACAACGTTTAAAAGACATTTGGCTAAGTGCATGAATACGAAAGATTTGGAGGGATGTGCACCAGGAACAAGCAGGTGGGACTAGTTTAGTTTGGGATTATTTTTGGCAGGGAAAGATTTGTCAGAAGGGTCTGTTTCCGTGCTAGATGACTCTATGGCTCTATGAAGAGAGTTCCAGGATTTTGACCCAGTGACACTGCAAGAACAGCAAAGTGGTTCAAGTCAGAATGGTAAGTAAGGAGGGGAACTTGCAGGTTGATTGGCATTGCAGACTTGATGGGCCAAATGTCCTATTTCTGAAACTATAGGTCTTATGGCCTTTACAAACATTTACATCCATTCCAAACATTCATAATATATCTTGCAACATAAAGCCCTTCCATCAATTAAAAAAAAAACAGTCTGTTCAAATATATCAATGGATTCCAATTGCACTCCTGAATTTGTCAGTCCCCAGTATATGAGCTATGAATGCTGTGGTGAATTTTAAACCAACATTCAACACAGGACCTTTCATTCAAATATCAAGTAATCTTTATTTTAACCAGCCCTTATTAGTAAACCAGGAGACTGCTCCAACAATATAGAATTTCAAACAGTTTTTCCACCACTCCAATTGTTTACAATTACTGTGCAACCTTAGTAGGACTGATGCTATTATGGATGACAAAAATGACACAGGATAGACATCATCACATACTTTAATTAAGAAATGGAGGAGGTCATTGTAAAAACAAAAAATGGCCCAGGCAACATCCATTTATCCATGACATAGAAGTAAAGATAATTTTTTACATAAAGGTGAGCTTGGGAGCCAGGGAAACCTCAAGCTAATGGAAAATGGTTATTTTCAGTTGTAGAAATATCATCAGCCCCAAGGGTCTGTCCAGAACAGGCATGAAGGATGAAACTGGGTGCTACACACCAATCATTCAGCAGCTTGTCCACAGGAGGTGTTTTTGATAGTGTTTACTGGAACAAACCATGTGACTCATACATCTGTAATAAAGTTGTTTTAATATTTTTGCACTTTGTATGCTTAGCGTCCAAGAAAAGGTTTAACCCTATTATTTCTATTTGGCTTGAAAGCCCCCCCTCAATGTCCTGCTGCCTTTTCCTTACAAATGAAAGTAAGAACTGTCAGAAATAGGAGTGAGACTTTCCTATCCTGATTCCCAGCACCATCTACATAAGCCATGATGTCTCCATGATGCCACAAAGATTGAGTCCTTTGTACCATAATTTGATGCCAGCTCATGTTGTTACTGGACAAGCCAAATCCCTGTCTGAAATCTGGCTAAATAAAACATATTTTGCTTGTTATTTATGGTGTTAACGAAGTGGCCTCTCACTGAAACACAAGCACGTGTTGCTGCAGATTTAACTTTAACAGTAAAGCAGAAGTTTATTGCGCAAAAGAAGGAAAGATAAAACAGAATAAATTAATTTATTTACGTATAATACAAGTTTAAAGATTTTTAAAAGCACGGGAAAATACCATCATGTTAATCCCATCAACAGCCCTTTACAGTGCTCACACCAGAGTGAATTCCCTTCTCCATCATTTTTATAGGATTTACCTTAAGTAATGTTTTAATTCCCAGTCTTCAGGATGCGATAATTCTAACTGGGAGCAGGAGCCACCTTCGCCACCACCATCTTGAGGTCAGATTCACCAAGATTAGAATGGAGATAGCACTTGAGGAAAATCTGTTTTGCTGAATTTGCCTTTGCCAAGGGTGTGTTGATGGAATGCTACTGTATTGGAACACTTGATGATTAGTAGTTAAGTAATATATAATTGCATTCAGTATTTCAATAGATTTAAAGTTATGCCAAATTTTTGTATTTGTTTGTATTTTAACTATATTGTAAGCATGAAGTGTGTTTTGCCTCAAGTCTAGTGGTGGACCAATCAAATCACATTTGGAACACAGAGCTTTGCACTTGCCTTTAAATAAAGCAAAAATATAAGCTTCAGGCTATCTCATGATATATTTTAAGGAGGTTTGGTCTGGTCCATAATACAGTGTAAACAGATTTCCTTAGCCCCAAGAACCAGACTGCTCACACATTATCTTTTAACAAACCATGGCTTCGGAAAGCCTTATAAATGAATCATCACACCTGGTTACATGCACACAGACCAAATCCCAGATGGCTCAAGTTCAAAATCCAAATTCTAAACTAAGTTTAATTAAATTTTATATAAATCACATTCACAGGGATCCGTGTTGGGACCACTGCTGTTTGCGACATACATAAATGATCTGGAGGAAGGTATAGATGGTCTGATTAGCAAGTTTGCAGATGACACTAAGATTGGTGGAGTAGCAGATAGTGAAGGGGACTGTCGGAGAATGCAGCAGAATATAGATAGATTGGAGAGTTGGGCGGAGAAATGGCAGATGGAGTTCAATACAGGCAAATGCGAGGTGATGCATTTTGGAAGATCCAATTCAAGAGCAAACTATATGGTAAATGGAAAAGCCCTGGGGAAAATTGATGCACAGAGAGATCTGGGTGTTCAGGTCCATTGTACCCTGAAGGTGGCAGGCAGGTGGATAGAGTGGTCAAGAAGGCATACAGCATGCTTTCATTCATCGGACGGGCCATTGAGTACAAAAGTTGGCAGGTCATGTTACAGTTGTATAAGGTTGTGGTTCGACCCCATTTGGAATACTGCGTACAGTTCCGGTCGCCACATTACCAAAAGGATGTGGATGCTTTGGAGAGGGTGTAGAGGAGGTTCACCAGGATGTTGCCTGGTATGGAGGGCGCTAGCTATGAAGAGAGGTTGAGTAGATTAGGATTATTTACATTAGAAAGATGGAGGTTGAGGGGGGACCTGATTGAGGTCTACAAAATCATGAGAGGTATAGACAGGGTGGATAGCAAGAAGCTTTTTCCCAGAGTGGGGACTCAATTACTAGGGGTCACGATTTCAAGGTGAGAGGGGAAAAGTTTAAGGGAGATATGTGTGGAAAGTTCTTACACAGAGGGTGGTGGGTGCCTGGAACATGTTGCCAGTGGATTTGGTAGAGGCAGGCACGATAGCGTCATTTAAGATGTATCTAGACAGATACATGAATGGGCAGGGAGCAGAGGGATACAGATCCTTGGAAAATAGGTGACAGGTTTAGATAGAGGATCTGGATCGGCGCAGGCTTGGAGGGTCGAAGGGCCTGCTCCTGTGCTGTAATTTTCTTTGTTCTTTGTTCTTTGTTCTTTGTTCTTATTATATCACAATGAAGTCTGATTTCTTCTGAGGTGTACTTATTCTATCTTTGGAAAATTGGAAAAAAATGAGAATCCAATATTGGTCCTAAGATGAAGATATTGTTATATTCCAGTTTACTGTGAAAGTAGATACAGGACGGTGTGTGTTGAACTCCCACGAAAGTAAGACACTCCGGCCACTTTTGGGAATGACGAGCATCACTGAACCTACAAGATTATCTACAGCAGAGCCGCCTGGTAATGCGAAACATAGGTAACCCACAGTTCAGGTTTTTGACCTTCGCTTAAACTAAGAGGAAGATAAGATCTTCTCCACTGTCTCAGACCAACAACTTGATTTTATGTAGCTACACCATATCATCATCAGATAAATATTGCAGTCCTAATCAATATTTGCAGGGATAACATGCTCTAATAAACCCGTTTCAAGAAGATTGCAAGGAGAAATGGGAAAGTGGAAAAGGTCGACTTCCAAAGTATATACCACAGACATCTAAAGACTCGCTTTTAACTAGTCGATCAAAAGGAGGTGCTATGCACAAGTAGGAAGAGCCACAGCAGCATAGAAGGATGCCATTCAAGAAAAATAACTTATATTTACACTGTGCCTTTAACATAGCAAAACATGCACGGCACTTCACAGGAGCATTATAAAACGTAACACCAAGTCACATAAAAAGATGTTAAGTCGGGGGACCGAAGCTTGGCTAAAGGCATCGGTTTTAGAAAACGTTTTAAAGAAGGAAAGTGAATTGCAGCAGCAGAGAGGGGGAACGAGGGAATTCCAGAGATTGGATTAGGCAACTGAAAATGCAGCCCCAAACCTGGAGCAACTATAACTGGGAGTGTAGCACAACTATCTGGGAAAGTTACAAGGCTGAATAGGATTACATGAATCAAGGGGGACAAGGTCATCAAAAGATTTAAAAAGAAAGATGATTCTTTTAAACTTGCAACATTGCCTAACAGGCAGTAGATCAGCAAGCACAGTGTTCCACCTTACTATGTTAGCACACTGAAAATCAAGCCTCACTTTTCCCAGAGTCACCACAAGAACAAAAGATTTTATGACTTACTCAGAGATAGTAAGAACTGCAGATGATGGAGTCAGAGATAACACAGTGTGGAGCTGGAGGAACACAGCAGGCCAGGCAGTATCAGAGGAGCAGGAAAGTTGATGTTTCA
>NC_063332.1:42385080-42448122 GCF_021869965.1 Rhincodon typus | reverse complement strand
GTTTTCTCTTCCACAGATGCTGCCAGACCTGCTGAGCTTTTCCAGCAGCTTTGTTTTTGTTCCTGATTTACAGCATCCGCAGTTCTTTTGGTTTTTATTTAATATCATGATACCATTGCTTCCAGTATTATTTATCACTAACACAGGTGTGATCCAAGGGCACAAATTGCAATCAGTTCTTGTCCATGGACATTGGCAAATTGGATCTGCCAACGCCTAATGATCATCATGGTAACTCTCTAGCACACTGTAAGTGTCCTCTGGAAGTATAGGCTTGCATTGTGTGTGCAATGTCAATATTTATTGAAAGTTTCCAGCAGGGACATTTTGCACTAACAGACAGGGACTCAGCTGAAGGACTGGACCAGGAAGTATCTCAGAGCTGCTCACTTATTCCCAAAGCACTCATTCATTTACTGCCCATCTGGGTCCTCGCAGCATCTCTGCCTTGATTGCCTTGCTGTACCAATTCACACAGTCACACAACCAGGGACTTTGGCTTGCTGGTCAGCAGGCCTCAGTAAAGGGGTGCACCTCTTGCTGTATGAAGTGTGCTACGTCAATCTCATAACTGCTCCATGTGCCAGCAGCATACCCAGCAAACACACTGCACGTCCAATGGAGTTCATGGAGTTCATGGAGGCACCTACCAATTGGAGGTTCCAGCACAGTAAGCCAGGCATCCACTTGCGATGATTCTAGTGGGGTAGTCTGTGCTACTGCATTCCAGGGGGTGGGCCACTGTCAGGCCACTGGGCCCATTCACAGAAGCTAACTGGAAAGGAAGTTGGGTGGGAGGGTGTGCAAAGGATGTTGCTGCCGTAGGAACTCAGCATATTCGTCTTCAGGAGTGAAGATTGCAGACTTTGGAAAAGGATGGCAATGGTGAAAGGGGGTCACAGTATCTGCAAATAGAAGATGTGATAAAGCGTACTTGGGAAGACATTCGTGCACGAGATGCGTTGATGACCTGCATTCATGTGATGAAGGGGGTGGGGCATCAGTGAATGATCTCATCTAAAATGGTTGGAAAGGCAGGTGTAGAATCATTTAGAGGTAGTAGGAACTGCAGATGCTGGAGAATCTGAGATAACAAGATGTAGAGCTGGATGAACACAGCAGGCCAAGCAGCATCAGAGGAGCAGGAAGGCTGACGTTTTGGGCCTAGACCCTTCTTCAGAAACATTTAGATAGTTTGGCTGGGGACCTGGGGAGGATGAAGCCTGTGCAGGATGGATTAGCACGAAGGGCACCCACTGTTGCCTTCCTGTGTGCTGGAAATCCTAAGAGCAAAATGGTAAAGAACATGGCTGCACCCACATTCAGCGTGGGCAGGGTAAGTGACTCAAACACTGAGAATGCTGGAGACACTCAGCGCAACTAAAAACAAGTCTATTGCTCTCAAAACATTAACTTTTTTCCTCTGTCTGCAGATGCTGCCAGACCTGCTGAGTTTCTCCAGCATTTTTTGCATTTTTTTGGATTTCATATACCCATAGTATTTTGTTTTTATTTACAAGAAAGTATCGACTGAATTTATTTTTGATGGTGTAGAATGAACATTGTAATCTGTTGTCTCTCAAAGCAGACTTGTCATTGCCAGTGGTAAAGACAGCGATGATTAAGGAGCAATCCCACAGTGACACGACTGAGGATGTGAAAATGTCTCGTTTACCAGAATAACATCCACAGAGCGGGAATGAAGACATCCAATCTAATCAAAGCTGAAGTAAGGAGCTTATACATTTCAACTCAGAGGCATTAGCATATTGAGAGAAAAGATTTGCTTGAACTAATTGGAGATGAGCTGTATATGACACCACTGAAGCCAGGCTAGCATTATCGGATATGACTTTTCTTCAGAAGCTCAGAAGATTATCCCACTCAAACATTAACTCTTCTTCTCTCTCCACAGATGCTGTCAATCTGCATTGTTGATGTTTGTTTCAGATTTCCAGCATCTGCAGCGTTTTGCTTTTATTTGAGAGATAAGAGATTTGATGTGTGAGGGAGGGGGCTGCAGAACTGACATAGGATAGGGCTTTTAAAGGCAAAGAATACTGCACACAGACCCATGAACTATACAAAATAAAAACAGAGTTAGGGAATCCCCAGCCCTTCAGCATTGCTCCCTTCTGAGTGCTGCACTTTCCTGCCATGGACACTCCTGAGCAACTCACTGACAGCTTCACTTTTGGGTACACAGGCCATGAAACAATATGGATGTTGCACAAGGAGGGCTAAAGGTCTCAATGCTACCCAACACCATGTATACACTCTCAGCATAAACCTCCATTTTCATGAAACCTTGTCTGAGCCATGAAGTAATGCCAGATGGTGTAATGATATCATTTGGCCTTACACAGAGAGACTACAACAAGATGTACGGCTAAAACACAAAATGTACACAGAAGTTCAGAATAATTTGCAATCATATCATTTAAATGCACAAGATCCTAAAGGGTCTTGGCAAGGCGGATGTAGAAATGATGTTTTAATTTATAGGTGAGTCCAGAACTAGGGAGCATTGGTTTAAAAATGGTGGTTGTCCTTTTAGGACAAAGATGAGAATTTCTTTTCTGTCAAAGGGTTGCACAAATTTGAAACTCTCTTCCTCAAAAGACAGTGGAAACTGGGACTCTGGGTTTTTTTAATGAGAGGGATGGATAGATTCTTGTTAGACAAGAAAATCAAAGTTATTATCAGTAGATGGAAATGTGCAATTCCTGATGCAAACAGATCACCTGTGATCTTATTGAATGGTGGAGGGGCTGAATGGCCTATATCAGCTCTTATTTTGCCTAAGGCCAGGTTTTAAAGGCGCAAATAGATTGCTGCTGTTCTCCAGTTGGCTGACAAACATCTATCATTTTCCTTAAAATAACAATTTGTAAGAAAGAAAGTTTTGTTCCAGCTGCCTGCTAATTCAACATTCATTTAAAAGCATTTTGTGTTGTTAGTCACAAAAAGTATAACAGAACCCCCTTGGTATTTAGTCCATTCAGAGGGTAATGATGTGAGATGCTTTAAGAATACATGTTCTGTCTCTTATCAGTTGTGCTTGCGAAGGCAGATGCAATGTGAAAACCTTACTCAAAAATTGAAATGGGAGCAAGCCAAATTAGATGGACTATGCTGCCATTTTAAAGAAGATGTCAGCCACAGTGATGTAATTCCAAATGTATTGGTGAAGTCCCCAGTTTTAAGTTGTAAGAAACTAGTGCCCGTCATCCAAAAAGTTCATGTCTATGCTAATATTCAGTGGAGCTGCAAATACAGGTACGATGGAAAGTAATTTGGAGGCTTGATTGAAACAGTCAATGTGGAGTAAAGGGTTAATTATACCTTTACTCTAAGAATAGCTACTGTGTATGTGCATAAGGTGCTGTGTCTTAGTGATATAAGATCACATGAATCTGGGACCTGAGTCTGCAGTGTTCCAGCCAATACCCCTACAAAGCCTGTTAATGTTCAATCACCTGAGTTTAGATCTGATACTGCAACAGTGAAAGTTCCTCCAAAGCTCCATTATTGATGTACAATTCCCCTTAATTATACTTCCTCCTCAAAAGAACCAGTGGGATCTACAGACTTTAAATGCAGGATAAGACTGAACAGGTTTAAGGCTCTTCTGATGAAGCTTCTTTCTCCTAATTCCTCTTAATTCCATCCTTGTTCACCAGTCATAAAAATGGTGCTAAAATGCCTGTACAGAAGCCCATGGCTAAAGTTCAGTGAGAAACATTTTGAAGTTTTAGTGTTCAGTGTCAACTTAACACGTGAAACATTCATTTTCCAGGGAGTCATTGGATAATGATCAGGTTTTGAGGCCAATTGTAGCACCCCAGTGACTGACACAGCTGAGATCCTCTAAGTCGGCTTAGACTATAGATCGAACCTGAAACCTTTCTTATCTGCAAGAGGCAGCACTAAACATTCAACCCCAACAGCTCCATTTTAATGAGAGATACAGTATTAACTGTCAATATTTTAAAGTTTACTATTGCATTTGCAAATTTATTTTAAGTGGTTTATAAATGTCACTTTATGAGGCGAAAGATAAAAGTATACTTAAGGGCAATGAACACTGTGAAGTTTGATCATTTACATAACCAATCTATGTGGAAATTAGGTATTTGAGAGATTTTTTTCAGGTACAGTGTGAAATAGCCGAGGAGAAGATTGATCTCTATGGCAGTATGTACTCTATCAATTAAATATAAAATATTTGCTACTCTGTGCCTTAGAGTTATTCTCTGCTGTAGTAATTTTTCTAAGTAGTTTACAATTATTATATGTAACAGACCAGAAATACTGAGTCTGTGAATAATAGAGAAGCAGCTCTATCTTGCTTTGCAGCATTGTAAGAATCGTTACAACAGAAACAATGGCACCACCGTATTTTCTTCTCTTTCTACCATAAAATGATGAATTCCTAGAGATTCCTGAAGTTCAAGCAACCAGAAAATGTCTAAAAAGGGAGGATAAGCAATTTAATCAAAAGTTAGTTTAGGAGCATTTTTGCAACAGCTTCAACTAGCAATGCCAAGTACAACATCCATCTCAGATTCCATTTGAGGTCCCACCATAATGGTTACAAAATGTCAGTCATTTCAATTCACTCCACTTCATATCAAGAAATAATGGTCACTGCAATTGTCTACTGTCAGTCATCAGAAAAATGATGGAAGGGATCATCAACAGTGCTATCAAACAACACTTGCTGAGCAATAACATGGGTACCCGCATGGGCCCAAGCTATGCCTGCCTCTTTGCAGGTTACATGGAACAATCCCTCTTCCGTACCTACACTGGCCCTAAACCCCACCTCTTCCTCTGTTACATTGATGACTATATCGGCGCCTCCTCGTGCTCCCACGAGGAGCTCGAACATTTCATCCATTTCACCAACACCTTCCACCCCAACCTTAAGTTCACCTGGACCATCTCGAATACCTCTCTCTCCTTCCTGGACCTCTCTGTCTCCATCTCTGGCAACCACCTACATACCAATATCCATTTCAAGCCCACCAACTCCCACAGCTACCTAGAATACACCTCTTCCCACCCACCTTCCTGCAAAAATGCCATCCCCATTCCCAATTCCTTTGCCTCCGCCGCATCTGCTCCCAGGATGAGGCATTCCACTCCCATACATCTCAGATGTCCTCGTTTTTCAAGGACCGTAACTTCACCCCCTCAGTGGTCGAGAATGCCCTCGACCGTGTCTCCCGCATTTCCCGCAACTCATCCCTCACACCCCCTCCCTGCAATAACAACCAAAACAGAATCCCCCTCATCCTCACGTACCACCCCACTAACCTCCGGATCCAACGCATCATCCTCCGACACTTCCGCTATCTGCAATCCGACCCCGCCACCAAAGATATTTTTCCCTCCCCACCCTTATCTGCTTTCCGGAGGGACAACTCTTTCCGTGACTCCCTTGTCCGCTCCACACTCCCCTCCAGTCCCACCACACCCGGCACTTTTCCCTGCAACTGCAGGAAGTGCTACACCTGCCCCCATACCTCCTCCCTCACCCCCATCCCAGGCCCCAAGAAGACCTTCCACATCAAGTAGATGTTCAACTGCACATCTGCCAATGTGGTATACTGCATCCGCTGTTCCCGTTGTGGCCTCCTCTACATCGAGGAAACCAAACGGAGGCTTGGGGACCGCTTTGCAGAACACCTACGCTCGGTTTGCACTAAACAACTGCACCTCCCAGTCGCGAACCATTTCAACTCCCCTTCCCATTCCTCAGATGACGTGTCCATCCTGGGCCTCCCGCAGTGCTACAACGATGCCACCCGAAGGCTGCAGGAACAGCAACTCATGTTCCGCTTGGGAACCCTGCAGCCCAATAGTATCAAAGTGGACTTCACAAGCTTCAAAATCTCCCCTCCCCCTACCGCATCCCAAAACCAGACCAGCTCGTCCCCGCCTCCCTAACCTGTCCTTCCTCCCACCTATCCCCTCCTCCCACCTCAAGCCCCACCCCCATCTCCTACCTACTAACCTCATCCCGCCCCCCTGACCTGTTTGTCCTCCCTAGACTGACCTATCTCCTCCCTACATCCCCACCTACACTTACCTTTACTGGCTCCATCCCCACCCTGTCTGTCTCCTCTCCACCTATCTTCTCCTCTATCCATCTTCGGTCCGCCTCCCCCTCTCTCCCTATTTATTTCAGAAGCCCCTTCTCCTCCCCCATTTCTGAAGAAGGGTCTAGGCCCGAAACATCAGCTTTCCTGCTCCTCTGATGCTGCTTGGCCTACTGTGTTCATCCAGCTCTACACCTTGTTATCTCAGATTCTCCAGCATCTGCAGTTCCTAGTATCTATGAAACAAGAGAAGATGGTTGTTATTCATCTCAATCGTGAGTTATCACCGCAGATGTTCATTAAGGAAATGACCAAGGCACAACCATTTTCTGGTGCTTCACTAATGATCTTCATTCTATTATACGGTCAGAAGTAGGCATGATTCTTAATTATTACACAATGTCCAGCACGATTTGCAACTCCTCAGGCAGTGAAGCAGACTTTGTCCATATGCAGCCAACCCTGTACAACATTGATACTTGGATCGCACAAGTGCTAAGAAATTAATATCAACAAGTTAAAAAAACTAACAAAGACCCCTTGACCTTCAATGACATTAGCAACACTAAAGCCTCTACCATCAACATTCTGGGAATTATACCATTTATATCCACAAAGCAGCTGCAGGATATCCTTCTAGAGCAAGGTGATCAACAAAAGGTTATTGTCCATGTCAGTACCAAAGATAAAGGTAGGAAGAGGGATGTGGTCCTAAATCTGATATAGAAAATCAGCAAGCAGGCCTTCAAAGGCAATAATCTCCAAATTAATTTCAGTACCACAAGGTATTTTAACTATCTGAAAATAGACTTGGGAAGTGGTGGTAAGAATGCAAGTATTCTTAGATTGTATTCTGGAAAATTTTCTGCAGAAGCATGTACCTATTTAAACAAGAAAGAAGGCTCTGCCTGACCTAGTTCTCAAGAACATAATGACCAAATAGATCATGCGTTTGTGAAGAAACATTTTAGCGGCAATGATTATTGCATCACAGGGTTTCAGATGATGATAGAACAGGACAACCATGAGTAATAATAATAATTAACTGGGGAGTGCCAACTTCAATGCAGTAAGAACGGAACTAAGTTCAATCGACTGGAACAAAAGGAAAGACTGTAGGTGAACAGTGGGCTACCTTCAAAGAAGAGATGGTTTGGATACAGTCAAGGTATATTCCCTTAAAAGGCAAAGAGAAGTTAAACAAATCTAGGGCTCCCAGGATGAAAATGGAGATTGAAATCAAGCCGAAAAAAGAACAAGTGTGTTCGTGACAGGTGTAAGGTGGAGAATACAATTGAGAACCAAGATGAATTCAAAATGTTCAGAAGGCAAGTGAAAAGCACATAAGAGAAGCAGGGAGGGAATATGCAAAAAGACTATCAGCTAACATAAAAGGGAATCCCAAGGTCATCTGTAGGCACATAAATAATAAAAAAAAGGTGGTAAAAGAAGGAGTAGGGCCAATTAGAGTCCAAAAAAGAGATTTAGAAATGAAGGCTGGGGTCATGGCTGAATTGTTATTTTTTTTTGTATTTGACTTTACCAAGGCAATGATTATGGAGGGGGAAACTCAGTTACCAGGAGGTTCAGAATTGTACATAGAACTGTGCAGCACAGGATTGGCCCCTTCAGCACACCATGTTGTGCCAAACATGATGCCAAATTAAACTAACCCCTTCTTCCTGCTTTTGGCCCATAAGCCTCCATTCCTTGCATATTCATGTGCTTATCTCAAACTCTCTTAAAAACCCCTAATGTATCTGCCTCCACCACCACCCCTGGCAGTCCGCTTCTGGCTCCTGTGACTATTTGTGTAAAAAACTTGCCCCTCACATCTCTTTTGAACTTCTCCCTCTCACCTTAAATGCATGTCCCCTCGTTTTAGACATTTTAACTCTGGGAAAAAGAGTCACCCTATCTATGCATTTCATAATTTTATAGACTTCTATCAAGTCTCCTCTCAGATTCCGCGGCTTCAGAGAAAACAACCCGAGTTTTTCTTGCCTTTCCTTATAGCTCATAACCTTTAATCCAGGCAACATCCTGATAAACTCTTCTGCATCCTTTCCAAAGCCTTCACATCCTTCCTGAAATGAATGCAATAGCTAAGTGTGGCCTAACCGAAGTCTTATAAAGCTGCAACATGACATCCTGACTCAATTCCTTGAACAATAAAGGCAAACATGCCATATGCCTTCTTTACCACCCTATTTACTTGCCTGGCTACTTTCAGGGAGCAATGGACTTGAACACCAAGATCCCTCTGTACGTCAATGCTGTTCAGAGTCCTGCCATTAACTGTATACTTTTCCTTAACATTTGATCTCCCAAAGTGCAGCCCCTCAAACTTACCAGGATTAAACTCCATCTGCCATTTCTCCGCCCATATCTGCAACTGATCTATATCCTGCTGTATTCTTTGACAACCTTCTTTACTCTTCCATAACTCTACTGATGTTAATATCGTCTGTAAACTTACTAACCCACCCATCTACATTTTCATCCGAATCATCTATATATATCACAAACAGCAAAGGTCCCGGTATGGATCCCTGAAGAACACTACTAGGCACAGGCTTCCAGCCAGAAAACAATCTTCCACAACTACCCTCTGCCTTCTATGGACAATCTAATTCCGAATCTATGTGTCTAAGTCACCATGGATCCCATGTATTTTAATCTTCTGGATGAGCCTACCATGAGGGACCTTGTTGAAAGCCTTACTAAAATCCACGTAGACAGCATCCATTGTGCTACCCTCATTGAACACCTCTGTCACCTCCTTGAAAATTCTTTTAAGTTAGTAAGACATGACCTGCCTTGCACAAAACCATGCTGACTATCCCTAATTAGGCCATACTTTTCCAAATGAGCATAAATCATATCCCTAAGAATTGTTTCCAATAGCTTCCTAACTACCGATGTGAGATACAACAGCCTATAGTTTCCTGGATTATCCCTATTTTTCTTCTTGTACAGAGGAACAATATTAGCTACCCACCAGTCCTCTGGGGCCTCATAATTGGCTAAGAAGAATACAAAGATCTTGGTCAAGGCCCCAGCAGCCTCCTATCTTGCCTCTTTCAATAACCATTGATAGATACCATAGGCCCTGGGGACTTATCTAACTTAATGCTCTTCAAGAGACACAAAACCACTTCTTTCTTGATCTCAGAATGCCTTAGTATATTAACATACTCCTCTATATGCTTCTCCTGCATGAAAACCAATGCAAAGCACTCATTTAGGATCTCACCCACATCCTCTGCCTCCTAGCACAAGTTCTTTCCTTTATCCTTGAATTGTTCTAATTTCTCCCCAGTTATCCTTTTGTTTTTAATGTATGAATAGAATGACTTGGCATGCTCTTTAACCCTACTTACCACAGTCATTTCATGGCCCCTTCTTGATCTCCTAATTTCCTGCTTGAATTCTTTCTTGCTTTCTTTATATTGCTCACGGGCCCTGTCCAATTTTAGCTTCCTAAATCTTACATATGCTTCTTTTTACCTTTTGATTAAATTCACAACCTGTTTCGTTATCCAAGAGTCCCTTACCTTGCCATTCTTGTCTTTCCTCCTCATTGGAACATGCCGGTCTTGAACTTTCATCAGCAGGTCTTTAAACAATTTCCGCCTGCGAAATGCGGACTTGCCTGATAACAGCTCCTCCTAACTAATACTCCCTAATTCTGCCAAATGCTGACATAATTTGGCCTCCCCCAATTTAGTACCTTCCCACAAGGTCCTGACTTATCCTTATTCATAGCTATCTTAAAACTTAAAGAGTTGTGATCACTGTTTCCAAAATGCTCTCCCACCAATCATTGGGCCAGGCTCATTAGCCAATATAAGGTCCAGTATGACCCTCCTCTAGTTGGACTATCCACATACTGTTTCAAGAAACTCTTGGGTGCACTTAACAAATTCTGCCCCATCTAAGCCTCCTACTCTAAGGGAGTCACAGTCAATATTGGGGAAGTTAAAGTTACCCACTGTGACAACTGTTTTTATGCATCTTTCCATAATCTGCATACAAATATGGACTAATTACAGAGAGTCAGCATGGATTTCCGTAGGACAAATCGTGTTTAACTCGCAATTCACGTCAGGAAATTTGATAGTCACCTTTCTGACTCTTGCTGCCTTTTGCATTTAATGTCAATGCACAAGGGATTTATGGTTGACTCACTTAGCAGTGAGGTCACTTTGCGTGGAGAATCAAAATACAACATCTGTTTTCCTTTTGCTTTCTAAAATAAAAAAAAAATGTCCTGTGCTGTTTAGACACACACACACACACACACACACACACAGACACACACACACACACGCTCACACACACACAGGGAAGCCAGTCCCTCGGTGGAGACTCAGTGAAGTCTCAGCAAAGATTCAACCTTGCTCAGCAGCAGAGCTCTGACCACCTGGAAACAGAGAGAGAGAAAATATCCATCCTGACCTGCCAGATCCACCATTGTTGAAGAAAGCCAATCCTATGTCAGAGAGGAAAGAGATTCTAATGGTCCAGCTCAAACACGTGGATTGTTGTGAGTAGTATCCTTTCTCGGATAGAGAGAGCAAGATCAAGAGTAAATATTGTGAGAAATTGGTAAATGTTCACATGGTATTTTTGTAAGGAATATTCCATTAATAAAAGTGAGTTGAGCCAAACCGAATTCTGTGTTTCATTGTCCACCTCATTAACAAGATCACGAGGGTAAAGTGTTTTTAACACATAAACTGATCAAAGTGTCCAAAGGCCGGCCAACAGCACTACAGCTGGAATGTCGTTACAGCCAATAGCTTTCAACAATATCCAGTGCCTTCATTCATTGCTTGATATCACATGGGGTGAATTGGTGGAAGATTGGCATCTGGCAAGGTGGCAACCTCAGGACGAAGATGGATCATCGGCTCAGTGCTTCTTTTTTTTTAACCTTTTGTTTGTTACTGATATGCTGGGATCTCCCATTATTGAAAAGGTGGATGTTTGTGGAGCCTCCTCTTCCCATTGGTTGATTACTTATTGACCACCACAGGACTAATTGTGTTACGCTTGCAAAGGTGGAAAATACAGAAGGCTATGCCAATATTAGTGGCAATGAATTGCTGAAGTTTTACCTGCAATAAACATTCTGCAACAACACACAGTTCAACATGTACATTTTAAAAACTTTACACTTCTGTCTTAATGATTGCCCCAAACTTTGATTTTTTTTGCATATATTTGGCACCAGAGAAAAAAAATAATTTGTGCTAAAGTGAGTTTCTTATTTTCAATCTGCCTGCAGACATTAAATAAATTTACAGTCTTCGGAAAATAACTCTTTCTGTGGAGGAAAATTAATCCTTCCTTTGGGGTGAGTGAAAAAAAATCAGAATACATAGAAATAATGCAGAGATAATTCAGAATGAAATGGTATTTTTTCTGGCATTTACATTTTTTAAATGATATTTCACATAATAGTTTTGTTCTTCTTGAAAGTACATAAGAACATAAGAACATAAGAACTAGGAGCAGGAGTAGGCCATCTGGCCCCTCGAGCCTGTCCCGCCATTTAATAAGATCATGGCTGATCTTTTTGAGACTCAGCTCCACTTACCCGCCCACTCACCATAACCCTTAATTCCTTTACTGTTCAAAAATTTATCTAGCCTTGCCTTAAAAACATTCAGCGAGGTAGCTTCAACCACTTCACTGGGCGGGGAATTCCACAGATTCACAACCCTTTGGGTGAAGAAGTTCCTCCTGACCTCAGTCCTACATCTGCTTCGCTTTATTTTGAGGCGATGCCCTCTAGTCCTAGTTTCACCTGCTAGCGGAAACAACCTCCCTGCCTCCACCTTATCTATTCCCTTCATAATCTTATATGTTTCTTTAACATCTCCCCTCATTCTTCTGAATTCCAATGAGTATAATTCCAGTCTACTCAGTCTCTCCTCATAATCCAACCCTCTCAACTCTGGAATCAACCGAGTGAATCTCCTCTGCACCCCCTCCAGTGCTCGTATATCTCTTCTCAAGTAAGGAGACCAAAACTGCACACAGTACTCCAGGTGTGGCCTCACCAGGACTCTATACAGCTGCAGCATAACCTCCCTGTTTTTAAACTCCATCCCTCTAGCAATGGCAGACAAAATTCAATTTGCCTTTTTAATTACCTGCTGCACCTGCAATCCTACTTTTAGCGATTCATGCACAAGGACACACAAGTCCCTCTGCACAGCAGCGTGCTGCAATTTTTTACCATTTAAAACATAGTCCATTTTGCTGTTATTCCTACCAAAATGGATGACCTCACACTTACAGTAGTGCTACTGGGTTTTGTTTTTTAAAGTAATTGGATCTCAAACTGATGCTTTCATCAGTCAGGAATGCACTGTTACAATGGTTGAAGTAAATTCCCACTTTTACACTCCTGGTGTGGAGCATTGCCCAATGAGATATAATTTGGATACACACAATACATGAATAGAGGCTATTTTCAATCACACAGAACTCTGGCCAACATTCACCTTTGTGACAATAGAAACAATAATTAGGCTGTAAGTAAGGCAATAACCTGACACACAATCATCCACTTTAATTATCCCCAAGACAAATTGACCCCAACGCTTTCAAAATATATGAAGTTTTCTTTGCAAAGACTAAAATTAATGTTAAGTTGGAGACATTGTGATACTGAATTTTAGGTATTTGTCAACCAGGTAATCAGCATTTTTCAGGATAGAAAATCTATTCTTGAAATAAATTTGAAATTGTGCTCTCAGAAGTGATGTTAGGTCAGAGTCTGATTAGAAGTAGGGATATATGCCACCAGAGAAAGAACACTTTGTGCCAGTGGGGGCTTGCTATTTTTAACCTGCCTACAGACAGCAAATGAATATATAATCTTCAGAAAATCGCTTAAATCAATAGGTGTTCGTAATAACTCTTTCTAAATAGGACAATTCATGCCTCCTTCAGGGTGAACCAAAGATTTCAGAATGTGGTGAAATATTACAGAAATGCATTGCCTGAGGAAGGAATAGAAAAAATTGTTAGTTATTATCAATTTCAGTTCTGCAGTTCACCAGTTGATATTCAAGGCAGTAATTAAATGTATTAAATACATATTAAAACTCAGGGGCTTTTAAGATGCAAAGTAAGCAATATGTTTCTCTTCTCAAATTGGATGTTGGATTAACTTCAAGATCTAAAGTATAAAATTTGCAAATGAGTTGCATTTTGCAATCCTTGATTGGTCTATTGTTAAAATGCACCCATTCAAAATCAGTTAATGGTATGAATCTTGGATAACTTCTTTTTTCCTGTTTTTTGCGGGTCAGTGTTGATTTATCAATAAAGATTACAAAACTGATTGATTTTATTGAGGTTTTGAACTGAAACATTTCATGCTGAAATTTCATATAGTGCCGAAAGTGAAGCAACTTGTAGAAGCTGAAAAATTAAGAGGTAACAATTGATTTGTACTGGTTTTTGGCCAAAAGGCTCAAGACTTGCGATAAGTATGGGTCTGTGCCAATCAAGATGATGACATTGGACCTTTCATGCCCCCATTTCATCTGCATGATCGTAGCTGTGGCCTGAACAGCCCCAATTGCTTCTCTGATAATTAAGCTGCCGGCACCACAGCATACCTTATCAAACAATCATTCTGCAGTATGAGGAATCCTGTCCACCCCTAGCAGTACTTTTAAAGCTTCAACATGCATGTGAGATGTTTTTGACAGCCTACTTGCTGCTGCAGAATTAGTGGAAGTACTCTTTTGTGAGAGAAGGTGACTGGATGGACTCTTGGAAGGAGTTGTATGGTTTTGAAAGTTGTGCACGTGTACTACTTGCTCCCAAACATAAAGTTACGTTTTGTCTTAGGCTGCAGTCACAACAGCAAAGACAAGTTGGTTACGTAGGTAGGAAGATGAGGTAAACACATTGCCAAATGTAAGAAAAATAAATTAGCCAGAGTTTATTTTTATTTGTTAATTATTCTCATGTCAGCTGCATCTTTGTTGGCCGAGAAACTAACTCTGAATCATAAGGTTCTGGATTCAAGTCCCTAGTCCAAGGCTTCAGCACAAAATCAACACCATGGCATTCAGTGTTGTGCTCAGGGAACCTTGCATTATATTTTCAGATTGATGAGTTGATAAACTGAGGCTTCTTCTGCCAGATTGGGTAGATGAAAAGATCCTAACATGTTATTTTGAAGAAGAATGGGGAGTTATTCCCAGTGTCCTGGACAATACTTATGCCTCAATTAACTTTAGTATAATTAACTACACTTTAAAAGGTATTCCATTGGCTGTAAAACACTTTGAGACATCCAGTTGTCATGAACAGTGCTGTCCAATGTTAATTTGCTGGAAAAATGCACATTTGCAATTATGCTGGAAAGCTGAAGTTAAAACAGAAAACACCAGATCTTTGTGCAGAGAGAAACAGTTAAAATTGCAGGTGTTATATTACACCCAGTTCGATAATGAAGCTGGGTCAGAAGGCCATTGAATACTCAGGACAAATGGTCCATCAAAAATCCTGGCCATTTTCCCTAAACATCGAAATGATTGACCAATATTTAAACATCCTTGGCAATGTAGAAAAAAATAAATCAATGCTGCTCTAAATATGGCAATATAACATCACAGTCAGACGGGTACAATATTATGAGATGAGATGTCTGCCAGTTGAATGTCCTTCAAATAAGCTACAACCATTAATCCATATTCAAAAATATGTTTAGCTGGTAATGCTGTTAATATTAAAAGAATGTTGTTATGCTTTTGAATTTTTGCATTTATTGAAAAAAAATTGCGGGAACACAGGAATAGTTTTACTTCACTATCACTGACATTTTATTGCGCTGCAAAAGAGTCACTCATCAAAGACCACAGCCTGACTATTCTAAGAGAGAATTTTGATGGAAATCAAGTCACTGGAGTATGAAATTATTAGTCCTTTGTTGAGTATGAATGTTGCAATCCTTGGAATCTAATCTGCAGTAAAAAGGTAGAAAATAGGCTTCTGAAGGTCAGGAGCAGCAGTAGAGATCAGGAGGATGGAATAAGTGACTTGATTGAATATTTGGTGATGAGGGACAATTGAATGTCTGTGGAAAATAGATGATTTAGACATTCAAGTTAGAAGTGAGAAAGTTTCAGAATATTTGAAGGCTCATCATACCTATGCTCAGATAGCTTTGAAAACAGGGAGGACTCTAAGAGGAGCTGTAGAATACTTACTCTCCAGAAATGAAATTAAGTTCACAGGCTACTTGTCTCAGGAGTGACAGATTCTACTAAATCAGTGAAGCATTTGATTAAGGCACTGGAGATGAGAGAACTTGCTCTGGACGTTATGGCTTCCACTCTGCTGAGTTACAGCCTAATATCAGCCAGTATGGAGTCAGAACATGAAGATAACTATGGTCTTTAAGGGCAGTGCCTCAGATTCACTGCACAAAAATACTGAGTCCCTGCAAAATCACAATTTTCACTGAAGGTTTATTGTGTAATACATAGCACATATAAATTAGTTGAAGGGAGTGTCCTGCAGTGAGGAAACTCTTTAGGACCTATAAACAAACTTCTTTCCCTTGCTGCTCTTTATTTCCACCCAAGCTGATTCCACATCATGATCTAATGCACCTATTATACCTCTCACCACTGCACTTTATATCTTCATTCATTAACAAAGCTGCCCATCTCCTATGCCTTTTCACCTATTCTTCTAGAGCATCGAATACCCTTGAATATTAAGTCCCCAGTCTCAGTCACCCTGCAACTGCATCTCCATAACAGCTACTAAGCCATTTTCATTTATTTCTATTTGTTCAGTTAATTTATCTGTTTTGTTACAAATGCTGTGTCATTCTGATAAAAATCCTTAAATTTTACCTTCTTATCATTATTATTCTCACTGGTTCTACTTTCTGCTGTACTCTTAGAGTCACAGAGTCCATCATGTCAATGCTCACCAACCAATAGCAAACTGCACTAATCCTATTTACTTGGTCCATGTGCCCTGGCAGGTTAAATGCTCATCCAGCTGCTTCTTAAATGTTGGTAGAGTAGCTGTCTGCACCTGTGCTGAGGAAACGTGTTCTACATTTCCACCACCCTCTAGGTGAAAAGATTTTTTCCTTAGATCCCATCTAAACCACTGACTCCTCAATGTAAACTTATGCCCTCTGGTTTTAGAAACATCTGCCATGGAGAGAAAGTTTGCATGACCTATCCTGCCTATGCCTCGCATAATTTTGTATACTTCAATCAGATCACCTCAGCCACCTCTGCTCCAGGGAAAACAAATCCAGCCTATCCAGGCTCTTCTCATATCTAAGGCTTTCCATCCCAGGCAACATCCTTGTGAATCTTTTCTGTACCCCCTCAGTCTAATCATGTCTTTCTGATAGTGTGGTCAACAGAACTGCACACAGTATTCCATCTGTGGCCAAACCAATGCTTTATTAAGTTGGAATAAAACTTCCCCGCTCCTATATCATATACCCCGGCTAACGAAGGCTAGTATCCCATATGCCTTCTTCACTACCCTGTCAACATGTGTTGACACCTTCAGGGACATATGGACTTGTACACCAAGGTCCCTTTATTCTTTAGTAGTCCCTATGGACCTATCATTCATTGTGTACATCGTTTCCTTATTTGACTTTCCAAAATGCATCACCTCACACTTGTCAGAAGTAAATTCCAACTGCCATTGCTCTGACTTTCATGTGATCTACACCTTCTACATTCACATTTAAGTTGTCAATGTATATAATCTGGAATTGAGAGTCTACCAATGACCATGAATCTATTATTGATTCCTGGGGAAAAATCCATCTGATTCACTAATGTCATTCAGGGAAGGAAACTGCCATCCTTCTGAGGAAGGGTCACTTGACATGAATGTTAACTCTGATTTCTTTCCACAGATGCTGCCAGACCTGCTGAGCTTTTCCAGCAATTCCTATTTTTGCCACCCTTCCTAGTCTGGCCGACATTTGATTCATGACCCACAGAAATATGATTGACCCTTAAACTGCCCTCTGGACAAATAAATGCTGACTGAGCCAACGATGCCTTCGTCCAGCGAATGAATAAAAAAAAATGACCTCTTGCACTAATTAGAGTAAAGCCATTTTTACAACCCTAGTTATATGATTTGTCAAGACACTGGTCCTTGCTTGGTTCAAATGAAGCCCACTGTAACGAAACGGCTTTCTCTTTCCCCAGTATTAGTATCACTGCCCCATGGATCAGAGCCCATTTCACACACACCAAACATTGAACCATGCATTTATCTCTCTAATCTTATTAACTGTATGCCAATTTGCATGTTATTTAGCTGGTAATCTGAAGATTATTACCTTTGTGGTTTTACTTTCTAATTTAGGCCTGAACTGCATGTAATATCTCCTCAGAATATCATTTCTAGTCCTACTTCTACTGTGTTACCTATGTGGACCACACAACTGGATCGTTCCCCTCCCACTCTAAGTTCTTCACTAGCCCAAAAGAGATGCCCTGAACCTTGGCAGCAGGTAGGCAATGTAGACTTTGAGATAACAAGGTGTAGAGCTGGATGAACACAGCAGGCCAAGCAGCATCATAGGAGCAGGAAGGCTTACGTTTCGGGCCTAGAGACTCTGTCTTTGGTGCAGAGAGCAGAATCTATTCCTCTCAAAAGGATAGTAACTACTGCTAACAATGTTTTTCTTTTCTCCCAAAATGGTGTGACTCTCTCCTGAAACACAGTATCTCCCCTTCGCTGATGCATTGCAGTGTCTGCAACATCAACTCTGAGCTGAATCTCCTTGAACAGCCAACATTTGCTGCAGATGTGATCATCATGGGTCATACTGGTAACCACCAGCTCCCAAATAATATAACTGCAAGCAGTTACTGACCCAACCATCTTTAGTCCATTTAATTAACTAATTTTGATGCTAACTATTTCAAAAGTGATTCTTTTTTAAATCTATTCTTTGACAGCAATCGTGTCTGCTGATTTAAAGCAGGTGATCAATCAAAAGACATGGGAGAAATACCGACAAATCACCACTTCCTGCCATGTCACACTTTGGCTCTGACAGGTAAAAACAGGTTAAAAGGAGCTCTCAGGCAATGGTTTGTATCTCCCAATGCCACTGCTCTTCTCATGCAACTTCACCCTTTTCTTTAAGAAGCTGCTGTCCCAACAGTTCTCATATTTTTTGAGTCCTTGAATGGGGGTGAGCGGGCGAGGTGTAGGGGAACTTGGTTGCCGGCCCATTTCTGAAGAAGGGTCCAGACCTGAAACATCAGCTTTCCTGCTCCTCTGATGCTGCCTGGCCTGCTGTGTTCATCCAGCTCCACACTGTGTTATCTCTCACTCCAGCATCAGCAGTTTTTACTATCTCTCATATTTTTTGAGATGTTTTTGGCCTCGGTCTCTCTTGTGTTCTTTATGAAGCTGCTTTCCCCACTTTCTCTTGCACTATTTCAGAAGCATAGAGTCCATATCTCTCTCTCTTTCATGCACTGATATCTGGGTCCTCCTCTGTTCCTCTCTTTTGACTGTTGAAAGTCTCCAAGTTCCCCTCTATCTTGCTGCTCAAGGCAGACACAGAAATTAAATCCATGGTCCAGATTTTCTGCAAATCCACACTCACTCAAGCAAATGGGTTTTGCCAAGCTTCCTACAAGGAAGTTGAGGAGCTCGCACAACTCTGAAGGGATTCTAAGTGTTGTGATCAAGACATGTCTGCTTTAAACATGAAACAATAACATTCATCAGGAAGTTCCACAAGAAAAAAACAAACATTCTCTATAGGAAAACCATTTCTTAACTCTGTGGCTACTCTTTGGGTCAGTTGTCCTACTTTACTGTTCTCCCTAAAGTACGATTTGTATGCAGTGCTCCTGAATGGTATGAGATTGATTACTGGTTAACTGGAATGATTCCTTTAGAGCCTCAGAGATCTGAGGTAAGAAACAGTAGCTGTGTAAATGCTCTAAGAAAGCACAAAATGCTGAAAGTACAAATGATGAATCTTGCCTAGCTATGTTACATGTGATATAATGCTCTGAAGATTTGACAATTTGTCCTAAACTGATAACCATATACCTATATGGAGAGATACATGTTGGTCTGTGTTGCATTCATTTTATAACTTGGTTATGTTGCTGCTGGTTTCTGTCATTCAATGTCATCACAATATCATTGTTGGTGCAATCTTCTTCACTTTCACTTTTTGAGTATGATTGATGTTCCATACAATGGTCAGAGCTGGCTTCTGTTCATTGATGAATTTGTACTATCTGGGTTACACAGAACAGTACAACACATGGACTTTCGGCCCATTTTGTCTGTGTTAGACATGATGCCATTCTAAACTAAAACCCATCTGACTGCACGTGGTCTGTATCCCTCTATTCACTGCCTGTTCTTGTGTCTGTCTAAATGACTCTTAAACATTGCTATTGCACCTCTCCTGTAGTGCGTTCCAGGCACCTACCACCCTCTGCATAAAAAAAAACTTGCCTTGCAGATCTTCTTTAAACGTCCCCTTTCTCACCTAAACCTATGCTCCCTAGTCCTTGACACTTCCACCCTGGGGCAAAGACTCTGATTATCCCTCCTATTGTAACTTTATATACTTCTGCCTCTCAGCTTCCGATGTTCTAGTATTTTAGAAACCTTTGCTACTGTTGAAATATTTGAATTTACATTTTTAACTTGCAGTTTCTTCCCAGACTATAGTTTTGATAGTCCCCTAATTGCTTGCTCATTCAAAGAACAAAGAGCAATACAGCACAGGAATAGGCCCTTTGGCCCTCCAAGCCTATGCCACCACTTTCATCTCTGTCTTTAAAGAAGAATGTCTAGTGTCTCAGAATGGTTCAATGCTTTATTGCCTTTCTTCATTCGTTCATGGGGTGAGGGCATTGCTGGCTAGACCAGCACTTATTGCCCATCCCTAATTGCCCTGACTAAGATGGAGCTTTTGAAAATACAGCGGTTCTTGGGATGTAGCAAGAACGGTTTTGTTCAGAAGGGGGTTCCGGGATGTTGACCTCAGGAAGTTATTGTCATATAATTTTAAGTCAGGATGATGTGTAGCTTGGATGGGAAACTCACAGGTGGTGGTAATGTGTTCCATAAATCTGCTGCCCTTTTCCTTATAGATGGTAGAAGTTATGAATTTGGAATGTCCTGTTAGGGCAGCTAACTGACTGCTCATTTACAAAGCCCTTCTGCGACTAATCTGTGCTGAGGGTGATGATCCCTTCTCCATTGATGTTACACAACAATTGCAACTCAAAAATCTTGCTTTGTTGCCTGACACTAGGAAAATGGGCAAAGAAGTAGCAGATGGAATACAATGCGGAAAAGTATGAGGTTATGGACTTTTGTTGGAAGCATAGAAGCATAGACTATTTTCTAATCAGGAAATTCTTTGGAATCTGAGGCACAAAGGGACTTGGGAGTCCTAGTTCAGGATTCTCTTAAGGTTAATACAGTTGGCAGATATAAAGGCAAATGCAGTGTTAGCATTCGTTTCAAGAGGGCTAGAGTACAAGAGCAGAGATGTACTGCTGAGGCTGTATAAAGCTCTGGTCAGACCACGTTTGGAATATTGTGAACAGTTTGGGCCCCATATCTGAGGAAGGATGTGCTCGTGTTGGAGGGGGGTCCAGAGTAAGTTTACAAGAATGATCCCCAGGATGAAGGGCTTGTCACAAGAGGAGCAGGTGAGGACTCTAGGTCTGTACACAATAGAGTTTAGTGGGATGAGGAGGTGTCTGATTGAAACATATAGAATATTGAAAGGCCTTAGATACTGTGGATGAGGAAAAAATGAAGACCCGAAGGCACAGCCTAAGAATGAAGGAATGAGGAGGAACTTAGATTAGGGGGAATTTCTTCAGCTAGAGCTTGGTGAATCTCTGGAACTTGCTGCAGAGGGCTACGGAGACCATGTCATTGAGTGTATTCAAGACAGGTAGATAGATAGGTTTTTGATTAGTAAGAGGATCAAGAGTTACAGGGAGAAGGCAGGAGAATGGGGTTGAGTAACATATCAACGATGATCAAATGGTGGAGCAAACTCAATAGAGTGAATGGCCTAATTCTGCTCTTTATCATATGGTCTTAGTGATCATTGACTTGTTAGTAAATACTATATATTTTGCAAGGCCATTTGAGTGTAGATAATGGGGTAATGAGGCTGTATTATGGCCTGAGACAGCCTTAAACTGAGGCAGATCAGTCATCTGGCAAACAAATTCTCTGCCCCAGGAGGCTTAGCACAAAACAATCCCACAGTCAACAATTCATCCCTTTCACAGACACCCATTGCTTGTCTTGTGATAGTCCATCAGAGTGAGTAGCTTCCTCTGAGGAAGCTTCATCTTTCTCCCACAGCATCTCCTGAGGCACCCTTGAAAGACCTGTAGGAGATGAAAGATATGAATTCATGCTGACAAGCTGAGAGGATTGCTACTTGTCATCATGCACATTGTCATTTTTCATTATTTGCTGACATCAAGTTAACATGCGTGAGTGTTGTATGCTATATGGCAATGTCTATTTAGTACTAATCAGATAGAAGGGAGACCCCTCTCTGTCCACCTTCAATGCCCAGACATACTATGGCCCAATTTATCTTTAGCACTTCCATCTCTGAAGCTGTTAATTGAATGAAGAGTGCAGGGTCCCCTCTGGTTTTTTGTCTCTCCTGAGTAAACTGTGCTGTCTTTTCCTCAAAGAATAGAAAGAAGAGGGCTATAAATATGAGAAATGAAGCATTTTGAAAGAATAGAGGAGGGATGTGTGCTACATTGCGGTATAGATTAGTCTGCTGTGTGGTGGCTGGTCAGATGATGATTGGAAGGAATGCCTTACCACATGGGAATGAGTGTCCCTACAAGGTAAGGTGTGTTGGGATGAGTTTTAATATTGAGATTTAGTCTTCGCAAAAACGTGTGAGTTCACTTACTTGTTTAATGCCAGTTTGCAGTGAGTGGCTGAAATCTGGAATGTACTGGCTGAAAGGGTGATGGAGGCAAAATCAATTATGGCTTTTAAAAGGGCATTGGATGAGCACCTTAATGGGGGGAAATAAAAGTCAGAATACAGGAATATAGGTGGAAGTAGGATGAGAAAAATTGACCTCGCAGAGAGGCAGCATAAGCTCTGAATCAAATGGCTTTCGTCTGTACTGTAATCATTTGAGAATCCCAGCATTTTCTGATCAAATCATTGAATCACTTGCCACATAGTCTCTAGAAAGAAGGCACCTCAGCTCCGCTACTAGCCTTGACTGCCATTTCCAATACACCTTCTTTGTTTATCCAGTGGATGCTTTCTTCCCCCTGTATGTGGGGACCATACAGTACTGTGCAATTGACAGCTTCATGACTGGAGATATATCACTACAATGCATTGTTTCAGTTCTACCTCTTTCTCCACATCTCTAATCCTGATCCTTTCAGTATCACTTTAAATATTCGTGTTGAAGAATTAAGTAGAGATGTCTTGCTGCATTTATACATGACCTTGGTGAGACCCACACCTGGAGTATTACATACAGTTATGACCTCCCTACCAAAGCGAGAATATACTTGCCATAGACCGAATGCAGTAGAGGTTTACAAGACTGCTGCTACAGGACTGTCCTTTGAGGAGAGTTTGTTTTGACCGGGCCTGTATTCACTAGAGTTTAGAAGGAAGAGAGGGAATATGATTAAGAATGTATGACATCATTCAGGTCTTCTTCGCACTGTTTGCTCTAACAAGCCAAAAGCCCAGAATTCAGATACCAGTGCTTTGGCTTGGATGAAAAGCTATTGTCTAACTAACTGCTGAAACCTTTGGATTTCTAAGGCGCTGCTGCCCTCCTCTGCTACAAGCAGGCCAGATAGTTAAAATTCAAGAAAAGTGTTGAGGCAGCTCCCTGGGTACCCTTGCACAGACCAGCATGATGTTGTTCCTGCTATCAGCCACGAGCTATACATTAATAGAGTGCTATACTTTTTGTTGATAAATGTTGCTGGCTCGTGTTCTGATGCCCCGCTGGCCACGTATGTTCAGTCAATCACACTCTGCATGTGAGGGAAGCAGGCCATTATTGCAAAGCAATGCATTCTCTCCCGTTGATGGTTGAAGTCAGTGGGGGAGATGATGTACTGCTTGTCCCTGGCAAATAAAGTATTGATCACCTGCTTAAGACAGCTGTGAACTACAGCCTGGGAACCTTGGCTCATATGCCCTGTTGTAAACTGAAAGGAGCTTATAGATTTTAAAAAATCAGTGCAGTGGTGACATTTGTGGTCTATTGGAATGGTACACCTCACTGGTCTATCAGCTAACAGGTCTCACTTTTTTAAAAAATTCACTCTTGGGATGTTGCACCACTCATAAATCCAGCCTTTTATTACCTTTCCTCAGCTGCTCTGACACAACAGAATGGATTGCCTGGCCACTGAAGAGTCAACCATTTTCCTACGGGACTGTTGTCATATCCAGGTTAAACCAGGTCCAGATGGCAGGTTTCTGGACTGAAAGAAGCTTATCCCTTTTTTTATTTGCAATGATTCCATTACTTTACGAGTAAAAACATAAAGAACTGCAGATGCTGGAATCTGAAACAAAAACAGAAATTGCTGGAACAACTCAATAGGTGCTGAAGCATCTGTCGAGAGAGAAACAGATCTCACGTTCGAGTACAGAGACTCTTCGTCAGAACTGCAAAATTCCAATACTTTGTCCAATCAGATTTTTATCCAGTTTGCTTAATTTTAAACTGAATTCAGCTTCTCAAACGATCACAGTGGAAATGGATATCATGTTCACATTGATTAGTACAAACCTCTGGATTGCTTATTCTGTAATATAGCAGTTACACCATTTCTGTACATTGTGGTGTTTGCTCAGGCTAGTTTTGCTGCCCTCCAAGTCTTAATCCATCTAGAGGATAGAAGCATGAGGGTTTCAAAATTTCTAATCACGGTGTGATTAGAAGTTCAAAACACCAAATCCATTTTAGACAAGAACTAAACATATTTTGAAAATTGTCAGGGGTGATAGACTGTCAAGGGAATGTAGCACCAACAGCCAACTTTCTGGTATTGAGATTGGCTCTACTGTGATGAGGGGTATGCCAGGTTCCAAGTGATTGATTGTGATAGGGGACTCTCTATTCAGAGTACAGACAGAAATTTCTGTAGCCCTCAATGAGAAATCAGAATGATGCACCCCCCAGGGTGCCAGGGTCAAGGATGTCTCAGAGAGGGTGCAGAATATTTACAATGGGGAGACACCAGCAGGACGTCATTGTACACATTGGAACCAATGACACAGGAAGAGAAAAGGATCAGGTTCTGAGGAGAGAATACAGGAAATTAGGCAGGAGGTTATAAAAAATGTCCTTAATGGTAGTAATATCTGGATTATTCTCAGTGCCATGTACACATGGCACTGAGAGTAGGAATGAGATGACAGAGCCGATGGCTGAGGAGCTAGTGCAGGAGAGAAGAACTCACATTTTTGGATCATTGGAATTTCTTCTGGGGTAGAAGTGACCTGTATAAGGAGGATGGGTTGTACCTGAATTGGACGAGGATGAATATATGGGTAGGAAGATTTGTTAGAGATACCCAGAAGGATTGAAACTATTTGGGAGTTGGGGCAGAGGGGAGAAGGGTTGGAGGAGGGACCCAGAGAGATAGTGAGAAAAGGGATCAGTCTGAGGCTGGTGCACTTGGGAAGAGGAGCCAGTCAAATAGTCGAGGCAGGCAAGAACAAAGCAGAGAACGATTTATTTCAATGCAAGAGACCTGACAGGTAATGCAAATGAACTCAGGGCATGGTGGGGAACATAGGACTGGGATACTATAGCTATTATAGTGATGTGGCTCAGGGATGGACAGGATTGGCAGCTTAATGTTCCAGGGTATGGATGCCAAAGGAAGTGTAGAAAGGAGAGCAGGAGACCAGGGGCAGTAACGTTTTTGATTAGGAAAAGCATTACGGTTGTATTTAGGTAGGATATTGCAGACAGTACATCCAATGAATTATTTGGATGGAACTGAGAAATAAGAAATGGATAATAACCTTATTGGGATTGGACTATAGATGCCCCAGTAGTCAGCAGGAAATTAAGAAACAAATTTATAAGGAGATCTCAGTTATCTGTAAGAATAATAGGGTGGTGATGGTAGGGGATTTTAACTTTCTGAGCATAGACTGGACCTACCAAAGTGTTAAGGGATCAGGTGGAGGGGAATTTGTAAAGTGTGAACAAGAAAATTTTCTTACTCAGTATGTAGATGTGTCTACTACAGAAAGAGTAAAACTTGACCTAGAACATAGAACATAGAACATAGAACATTACAGCGCAGTATAGGCCCTTAGGCCCTCGATGTTGCGCCGACCTGTGAAACCAATCTGAAGCCCATCTAACCTACACTATTGCATTATCATCCATATGTTTATCCAATGACCATTTAAATGCCCTTAAAGTTGGTGAGTCTACTACTTTTGCAGGCAGGGCATTCCATGCCCTTACTACTCTCTGAGTAAAGAACCTACCTCTGACATCTGTCCTATATCTATCACCCCTCAATTTAAAGCTATGTCCCCTCATGTTAGCCATCACCATCCGAGGAAAAAGGCTCCCACCGTCCACCTTATCTAATCCTCTGATCATCTTGTATGTCTCTATCAAGTCACCTCTTAACCTTCTTCTCTCTAACGAAAACAGCCTCAAGTCCCTCAACCTTTCCTCAGAAGACCTTCCCTCCATACCAGGCAACATCCTGGTAAATCTCCTCTGCACTCTTTCCAATGTTTCCACATCCTTCCTATAATGCGGTGACCAGAACTGTGCGCAATACTCCAAGTGCGGCCGCACCAGAGTTTTGTACAGCTGCAACATGACCTCATGGCTCCGAAACTTAATCCCTCTACCAATAAAACCTAACACACCGTACACCTTCTTAACAAACCTATCAACCTGGGTGGCAACTTTCAGGGATCTATGCACATGGACACCGAGATCTCTCTGCTCATCCACACTACCAAGAATCTTACCATTAGCCCAGTACTCTGTATTCCTGTTACTCCTTCCAAAGTGAATCACCTCACACTTTTCTGCATTAAACTCCATTTGCCACCTCTCAGCCCAGCTCTGCAGCTTATCTATGTCCCTCTGAAACCTACAACATCCTTCCGCACTATCCACAACTCCACCGACTTTGGTGTCATCTGCAAATTTACTAAACCATCCTTCTACGCCCTCATCCAGGTCATTTATAAAAATGACGAACAGCAGTGGCCCCAAAACAGATCCTTGAGGTACACCAATAGTAACTGAACTCCAAGATGAACATTTCCCATCAAACACCACCCTCTGTCTTCTTACAGCTAGCCAATTTCTGATCCAAACCGCTAAATCACCCTCAATCCCATGCCTCCGTATTTTCTGCAATAGCCTACCGTGGGGAACCTTATCAAATACTTTACTGAAATCCATATACACCACATCAACCGCTTTACCCTCATCCACCTGTTTGGTCACCTTCTCAAAGAACTCAATAAGGTTTGTGAGGCACGACCTACCCTTCACAAAACCGTGTTGACTATCCCTCATCAAATTATTCCTTTCTAGATGATTATAAATCCTATCTCTGATAAACCTTTCCAACACTTTACCCACAACGGAAGTAAGGCTCACTGGTCTATAATTACCAGGGTTGTCTCTACTCCCCTTCTTGAACAAGGGGACAACATTTGCTAGTCTCCAGTCTTCTGGCACTATTCCTGAAGACAATGACGACATAAAGATCAAAGTCAAAGGCTCTGCAATCTCCTCTCTAGCTTCCCAGAGAATCCTAGGATAAATCCCATCCGGCCCAGGGGACTTATCTATTTTCACACCTTCCAGAATTGCTAACACCTCCTCCTTATGAACCTCAATCCCGTCTAGTCTAATAGACTGTATCTCAGTATTCTCCTCAACAATGTTGTCTTTTTCCCATGTGAATACTGACGAAAAATATTCATTTAGCGCCTTTCCTATCTCTTCGGACTCCACGCTCAACTTCCCACTATTGTCCTTGACTGGCCCTAATCTTACTCTAGTCATTCTTTTATTCCTAACATACCTATAGAAAGCTTGAGGGTTTTCCTTGATCCTACCTGCTAAAGACTTCTCATGTCCCCTCCTGGCTCTTCTTAGCTCTTTCTTCAGGTCCTTCCTGGCTAACTTGTAACTCTCAAGCGCCCTAACTGTGCCTTCACGCCTCATCTCTACATAAGCCTCCTTCTTCCTCTTGACAAGAGATTCAACTTCTTTAGTAAACCACGGTTCCCTCGCTTGACCACTTCCTCCCTGCCTGACAGGTACATACTTCTCAAGGACACACAGTAGCTGTTCCTTGAACAAGCTCCACAGTTCAATTGTGCCCAGCCCCTGCAGTTTCCTTCTCAATTCTATTCATCCTAAATCTTGCCTAATCACCTCATAGTTGCCTTTCCCCCAGCTATAACTCTTGCCCTGCGGTATATATCTATTCCTTTCCATCACTAAAGTAAATGTAACCGAATTGTGGTCACTATCACCAAAGTGCTCACCTACCTCCAAATCTAACACCTGGCCTGGTTCATTACCCAGTACCAAATCCAATGTGGCCTCGCCTCTTGTTGGCCTATCTACATACTGTGTCAGGAAACCCTCCTGCACACATTGGACAAAAACTGACCCATCTAAAGTACTCGAACTATAGCGTTTCCAGTCAATATTTGGAAAGTTAAAGTCCCCCATAACAACTACCCTGTTACTTTCGCTCCTATTCAGAATCATCTTTGCAATCTTTTCCTCTACATCTCTGGAACTTTTCAGAGGCCTATAGAAAACTCCCAACAGGGTGACCTCTCCTTTCCTGTTTCTAACCTCAGCCCATATTACCTCAGTAGACGAGTCCTCATCAAACGTCCTTTCTGCCACCGTAATACTGTCCTTGACTAACAATGCCACACCTCCCCCTCTTCTACCACCTTCCCTGATCTTACTGAAACATCTAAACCCCGGAACCTGCAACAACCATTCCTGTCCCTGCTCTATCCATGTCTCCGAAATGGCCACAACATCGAAGTTCCAGATACCAAACCATGCTGCAAGTTCACCCACCTTATTCCAGATGCGGTTCGCAATAAACAACTGCACCTCCCAGTCGCGAACCATTTCAACTCCCCCTCCCATTCCTCAGACGACATGTCCATCCTGGGCCTCCTGCAGTGCCACAACGATGCCACCCGAAGGTTGCAGGAACAGCAACTCATATTCCGCTTGGGAACCCTGCAGCCTAATGGTATCAATGTGGATTTCACCCGTTTCAAAATCTCCCCTCCCCCTACCGCATCCCAAAACCAGTCCAGCTCGTCCCTGCCTCCCTAACCTGTTCTTCCTCCCACCTATCCCCTCCTCCCACCTCAAGCCGCACCTCCATCTCCTACCGACCAACCTCATCCCGCCCCCTTGACCTGTCCGTCCTCCCTGGACTGACCTATCCCCTCCCTAACTCCCCACCTGCACTCACCCTTACTGGCCCCATCCCCGCCTCTTCGACCTGTTTGTTTCCTCTCCACCTATCCTCTCCTCTATCCATCTTCTATCCGCCTCCCATTCTCTCCCTATTTATTTCAGAGCCCCCTTCCCCTCCCCCTTTTCTGATGAAGGGTCTAGGCCCGAAACGTCAGCCTCTCTGCTCCTTTGATGCTGCTTGGCCTGCTGTGTTCATCCAGCCCTGCACCTTGTTGTCTCGGATTCTCCAGCATCTGCAGTTCCTACTATCTCTGATTCCAGATGCTCCTGGCGTTGAAGTAGACACACTTCAAACCATCTTCCTGCCTGTCGGTACATTCCTGCGACCTTGAAACCTTATTCATGACCTCACTACTCTCAACCTCCTGTACACTGGAGCTACAATTCAGGTTCCCTTCCCCCTGCTGAATTAGTTTAAACCCTCCCGAAGATTATTAGCAAATTTCCCCTCCAGGATATTGGTACCCCTCTGGTTCAGGTGTAGACCATCCTGTTTGTCGAGGTCCCACCTACCCCAGAATGAGCCCCAATTATCCAGGTACCTACTCTTGGAAAATAAGGCAGGCAAGTTACAGAGGTGTCAGTAGGGGAGCAATTAAGGACAAGTGATCATAATTAGTTTTAAAATAGTTACAGAAAAGGATAAACCTGATCTAAAAGTTAAAGTTCTAAATTGGAGGAAGGCCAATTTTGACGGTATTAGGCAAGAACTTTCAAAGGTTGATTGGGGTCGGATATTTGCAGGTAAAGAAATTGCTGGAAAATGGGAAGTCTTCAAAAATGAGATAACGAGTCCAGAGACAATATGTTCCTGTTAGGGCGAAGGGCAAGGCTTGTAGGTGTAAGGAATGCTGGATGACTAGAGAAATTAAGGCTTTGGTCAAGAAAAGGAAGAAAGCATATATCAGGTATAGACAGCAGAGATTAAGTGAATCCCTTATAAGACTATAAAGGCCATAGGATTTTACTTAAGAGGGAAATCAGGAGGGCAAAAAAGGGACATGAGATGGCCTTGACAAAAAGGGTTGAGGAGAATCAAAAGGGATTCTATAAATACATTAAGGACAAAAGGGTAACTAAGGAGAGAATTGGGCCCCTTAAAGATCAGCAAAGCCACCTATGTGTCGAACCACAGGAGATACCAAACAAGTATTTTGCATCAGTGCTTACTGTGGAGAAGGATATGGAAAATATAGAACGTGGGGAAATAAATAGCGACATCTTGAAAAATGTCCATATTATAGAGGAGGTGGTGCTGGACATTTTAAAACTCATAAAGGTGGATAAATCCCAGGACCTGATCAGGTGTACCCTAGAACTCTGTGGGAAGCTAGGGCAGTGATAGCTGGGCCCTTTGCTGAGATATTTGTATCATCAATAGCTACAGGTGAGGTGCCAGAAGACTGGAGGTTGGCTAACGTGGTGCCTTTATTTAAGGTAGGTGGTAAGGAAAAGCCAGGGAACTATAGACTGGTGAGTCTGATATTGGTGGTTGGCATGTTGTTGGAGGGAATCCTGAAGGACAGGATTTACATGTATTTGGAAAGGCAAGGACTGATTAGGGATAGTCGACTTGGCTTTGTGTGCGGGAAATGATGTCTAACTAACTTGATTGAGTTTTTTGAAGAAGTAACAAAGAGGAATGAAGGCAGAGTGGTGGATGTGATCTATACAGACTTCAGTAAGGTATTCAAAAAGATTCCTCATGGTAGACTGGTTAGCAAGGTTAGATCACACGGAATAGAGGGACAACTAGCTATTTGGATGCAGAACTAGCTCAAAGGTAGAAGACAGAGGGTGGTGGTAGAGAGTTGCTTTTCAGATTGGAGGCCTGTGACCAATGGTATGTCTCAAGGATTGGTGCTGGGTCCACCGCTTTCATTATTTATATAAATGATTTGGATGTGAACGTAGGAGGTATGGTTAGTAAGTTTTCAGATGACGCCAAAATTGGAGGTGTAATGGACAGCAAAGATGGCTACCTCAGAGTACAATGGGATTTTGGTCAGTTGGGCCAATGGGCTGAGGAGTGGCAGATGGAGTTTAATTTAGATAAATGTCAGGTGCTGCATTTTGGAAAGGTAAATCGGCGCAGGACTTATACACTGGGAGCCAGTTCCCAGCACCCAACCTCAAAGGGAAAAAAAAAGACCTGTAGGACTTGGAAATGAACAGACTGGCCGTATTGGACCTTTATCTGAACGATTGAAAGATGAATCAGACCAGTACGGAAACATAGAAAATAGGAGCAGGAGTAGACACTGGTAAGGTATGCTGGTAAGGTCCTGGGCAGTGTTGTTGAAGAAAGAGACCTTGGAGTGAAGGTTCATAGTTCCATCAAAGTGGATTCACAGGTTGACAAGTCAGTGAAGAAGGTGTTTTGTACGCTTGCCTTTATTAGGCAGTGCATTGAGTATATGAGTTGAGAGGCCATGTTGCTGCTGTACTGGACATCGGTTAGGCCACTTTTGAAATATTGCATTCAATTCTGATCTCCCTGCTTTGGAAAGATGATGTTAAACTTGAAAGGTCCTTAAAAAATATTTACAAGGATGTTGCGAGGGTTGGACTGTTTGAGCTATAGGGAGAGGTTGCACAGGCTGGAGCTGTACTCCCTGAAGCATTGAAGGCTGAGGGGAGACCATATACAAGTTTATAAAATCATGAGGTGCTTGGATAGTATGAATAGTACCATAGTCTTTTTCCTATGGTAGGAAAATCCAAAACTAGAGGGAATAGGTTTAAGGTGAGAGGGGAAAGATTTAAAAGGGACCTAAGGGGCAACTTGACTCTATGACTCTATGCTCTTGTTATGTGTAACTAGGATACCATCTACTCCTCTTGCCTACCACCACTCAACTACTCACCCATTATGCTTTATAGCATCTCTCATATACCTATCCCACAAAGTTGGGAAGCAATCTGTGAATAACAATGAAAATGCTGAGACTTTGTCTCTATAACTAGGAGCTTACTTAGTACCTTGAAGTATGTAAAAGCCATTCAACTTGCTGTACCATTCAACATGGTTATGGCTGATCCTCCATCTCAATGTCACAGTCCCACTTTCTCCTTATACCGCTTTCCGCCTTTAAAATTAGAAAAAAAAGTCCCTTGCTTGAAAATATTCCATGGGTTGGCCCTTTGCAGCTTTCTGTAGTAGAAAATTTCACAAGTTCACTACCCTTTGAGTGAAGAAATCTTTTCTCATCTCAGCCCTAAATCATTTCAAAACTGTAACCCTTAGTTCTAGACTGCCCAAGCAAAGATCTAGTCTGTCCAACCCTGTTAGAATTTTATGTTGCAGTCAAATCCCCATTCATCCTTCTGAACTGTAGTGAAAAAAAAGCCTAGTTAAACCAATTTCTTCTCATAAGACTGCCCTGCAGTATCAGCCTAGTGAGCTCTGATTCATTCCCTCTGAGGCAATTATATCTGTGACTTCTTTGGTAGGGAAATCAAAATGACACTCAATATTCCAGGTGCAGTCTCACCAAGACCCTATGTAACTGCAGCAAGATATTTCAACTTCTGAACTCTAATCATCTTGCAATTAAGGCCAATATATTATTTGCCTTCCTAACTACATCTGCCTGACTACTTTAATTGACACATGTATAAGGGCATCCAGATCTCTTTGTATATTCACATTTCCCAATATATCACAATTTAAATAATACTATATCTTTCTGTTTTTCAGAGCAAAGTGGATAACTTCACATTTAGCCGAGGCCAAAACAATGATCCTTGCAGTGTCTCCCTAGTCATTGCCTGCTACCTGGAAAACAACCTATTTATTTCCACTGTTTCATGTCTGCTAACCAATTCTCAATATATGGCACCATATACCCGATTTCCCATGTGCTTCCATTATGCCTACTAACCTCTTATACGAGACTTTATCAAAAGCCCTCTGAAAATCCAAATACATCACATCCAGGTTCTCCCTTGTCTATTCTACTAGCTACATTCCAAAAAACTCCAATAGATTTGTTGATTGGTTTTTGAAATGCGATGCTGTTTTTGTCCAAGTTAGTTAATGCTTTCTAAGTGTTCCTTTATCACATCTGCCAATTTCCCAACTGTTAACGTGAGGCTAACTGTTTGATAACTTTATTATTTTCTTTCTCTTCCTCACTTTTTAAATAGTGGGGTTATATTTTCCACTCCTCGATCTGTAAGGAACAGCTCCAGAGTCTATAGAATTTTGGAAGATGACCACTAATGCATCCAGTATTTCAAGGGCCATTTCTGTTACTACACTGGAACGCAGATTATCAATGAATCCTGTTATCTCCTGACATTTATACTCTATGCCATGACTATTGAAAGCAAGTGTCCAATATGCCTTCTTAAATATCCTATTCACATGTTCTTCTGACTTCAAGGATCTGTGAATAATTACCCCAAGATCCTTATGTTTCTCTAAGCTATCCAGTGTCCTATCATTCGTCTTGTTTCTTCTTCCAAAGTGCATCATCTCAGACTTATCAAGGTTAAATACCACTTGCCACTGGTCTGCCCATCTGACCAACCCATCTAAATCTTTCTGTCACCTACAACCATTTTCTTCGCTGTTAACCACTCAATCAATCTTGGTGTCATAAACAAATTTGCTTATAATTGCTTTTCACTGATGTGCTGGGCTCTTCCATCACTAAGGATGGAGATATTTGTGGACCCTCCTCCTCCAGTGAACTTTGGCTGCACTGCAGAGCTAAGATCTGGTTTAGGGATTGCTTGGGTCTGTCTATCACTTGCTGCTTATGTGTTTGGCGTGCAAGTAGTCTTGTTTGGTAGCTTCACCAGGTTGACACCTTATTTTCAGGTATGCCTGGTACTGCTCCTGGCATGCCCTCCTGTACTCCTCATTGAACAAGGATTGATCCTCTGGTTTGGTTCTAATGGGTAAGTGGGGGCTATGCCAGGCCATGAGGTTACAGATTGTATTGGAGCGCAATTCTGCTGCTGTGATGGCCCACAGCACCTCATGGATGCTCAGTCTTCAGTAGCTAGATCTGTGTGAAGTCTGTCCCATTTAGCACAGTGACAGTGCCGCACAACACGATGGAGGTTATTCTCAATGTGCAGGCCGGACTTCGTGCCCACAAGGGCTGTGTGGTGGTCACTTTTACCAATGCTATCACAGACAGTGGCATGTGCAGCTGGCAGGATGGTAAGGATGAGGTCAAGTACGTTTTTCTCTCTTGTTGGTTCCTTATCACTAGTCTAGCAGCTATGCCCTTAGCACTGCGAGGCAGCAGTGCTAACCATTAAGCCACCGTGCCACTCCAAAAAGACCCTGGTGATTTGTCCTCCTTTACCTTCATGAAATTCCCTGACCCAATTTTCTTGCTATGGCTAATGTTTAATTCAATTCTACCTGTCTGTTCCCCTTATCATTGAAGTCTCTATCATTAGAGCCTTGCATTCTACTTCCTAGCCTCGTGTGCACAGGATCCACCCACAGTACCATGGACTTGGCTTCCACAGATATTCTCTGAGAGGCTGTCTCTCAGTAAGGTCAAAAACATATCTGTTAGAGAGCAGGATGGCCACAGGGGTATCCTGCACTACCTGCCTTCCTATACTCTGGCTGACTGGCACCCGTACCCATTTTGCCTATTCAGTCTTTACCTGTGTTGAAACCACTGCACTCAACCTCAAAAATGTCAGCATCATGGATGTTCCACAGTGAGTCCACTTGCTGCTCCAGCTCCAGCTCCAGCTCCAACATGTGGTTCCCCAGGAACTGCAGCTGGACACAGCTCCTGCCCATGCGATCACCAGGGGCACTGGAAATGTCCATGACTTCACACAGCAATTAGAAGCCCTTGGGGGAGAAAAAAAGATGCATTTTCACATCACTGTTCCCTTCAAATAAGTTGGAATAATATTAATAACCTTGGTCTTGTAATTCCCGAAGAACAACATTTCTTGGTATTGGTGAGCTGCCTTGTTGACCTGCTGCAGTCCATGTTTTGTAGGTACACCCACAAAATTGTTGCAGAGAGGGTGAATGAGTTTTACTCAGTGACTGTGAAGGAATGGCAATATAGTTTAAGTCAGATGATGGTTGCCTTGGAGAAAAACATACAGGTGCAGGTTCCCATGTATTGACTGCCTTGTCCTTTCAGATGGCTGCTCTTGCAGGTTTGGAAGGGGCTGTTAAATGTCGTGATAAGTTGTTGCAGTGTAGCTTGGAGATCATACATACTGCTGCTCTTGTGTGTTTAATGTGGGTTAAGGTGATGGATGGAGTGTCAGTCAAACAGACTGCTTTGTGCTGGATGGTGTCAAGTTTCTTGTGTTAATACAGAAGGTGGCTTCTATTTCAATTTGCATATTAAATGAAAATGACAGAATGAAAAACACAGCAAACAAGATTATTCACAAGTCCTTGCTCGATTTGCACTGCTTTCTAAAAGACTTTCTAAATCATTGATTGTCAATCTGGACTCTCTGGCCCTTTCAAACTTTTCGCTGGTTTTGAATATACCCACAAGTGCGTGTGTGAGAGAGTAGGGCACAAAACAAGACAAGTCACTTGCTTTGTATCAACGAATAAGCATCAGTGTTAGCCCCACACAAACATGTCCACCCTGAAGTCCCAGATAGTCCCCTGATCTTCATGGTGATGGGTGCCCAGGTGAGTTTTGAGTGGTGAGTCTTGTCTTCAGTTTCTGTTTGAGGGGAGGGGAGATAGTGGGCCAACTTCTGCTGTTTTACCAGACGGCTTTCAATTTGGAGTTATGCAGAAAGCAAGCACTATTTGCATACTGCCCAGACTGCTAGTATTTTCAACAATTTCTGTGTCTATTAATCTCTGTTTGGCTTGATCCTTCAAAACTTTAGAAAAGCTGCCAGCTTGGCTTCCTTAAACCTTCCGCCCTATTAAATCAAGTTGAATACCCACCACGATTGTATAACACTAAAAACTGGTGGGAGTTTGCACAGGCCAAAAATATTCCTGAGATTGTCACATTCAAGTGAATACCCTGTAATCAAACCAGAATTGGAAGGAAACTCATGTTATGGGAATTATTTTTTTAAAAAGGTAACATAAAAGCCAAACATTGATATTGGGTGGAGCTGTTGCTTATGCTGATTTAGCTAGTTGTTTGTCTTGAATGCAATTGTTAATCCCATGAAAAGTAGTGCAGTTGATATCTATCAGAAGGTTGGTGAAGTCACATGTCCTTTAAACCTGCTTTGCCTGATCTGTTTCATCACTGTCATCACTGAAATAGTACTCAAATTCTATTCTAACTATGTACCTTTTCATAATGCACTTTCTACCACAGTAATTTCATAGTCAGTATTAAATCATATTATAATGTAGTGACAAGTGTATTTGAAAATGGGCCCTTCAACCAAAATGTTTTGAGAAGCATTTTTGAACTAACCAACTTGCAGTTAGCATTTGCATGCAATATATGATGTTTTCAGTGTCCCAGAAGAATTGCAACAATTGTACTTCATAATGCATTTGATCATTTATTCCTATAAGCTCACAAAATTTCAATTCTTTTCATAACCAGGTATCTATGTAGTTTACTTTGATAAGTTGATTGACATTGCATTAATTAACCTTGGTGTGAATCTACAGCTCTATGTGAAAAATAAATCTAATCTCTCGTCTCCTTTGGGATGTGCTGCTTTTCTTTTCATGGTCTCTGCTTCTGTTACGAGAACTACGAGATTTAAGTGTTTGTATCAATATTATCTATCTTCTTTAGAATTTTAGATATTCTGAAAGCATCAGACCATTGTGAGGCAGTCATTAATAAAACAATTGACTGCTGGAATTCAGGATAACAAGATAACATTGAACTGTATATGTTGACAGGACTGTGCCAGTTGCAGGGCATCTAAGAGCCCACATTCATTAGGCAGGGAAAGAAATGGCGATAGGACCTAGTTACAGCAAAAGTAGTTTTATTCCGAATGAATTGGGCTAACTTTTGCATTGATAACTGCTGACTACATTGTTAAATATATCACAGCACAGGAGGGCTTTGAGCATCAAAGACGTCTACTTTCTGTTCCACATCCATTGTCTCCGATGAGTAAGGAGAATGTACAACACAACCCCAGCATACTGAGGCAAATGAAAATGACTAAAGTTATAGCTAATGCTTAGAATTGTGCTGTCTAGGCATTTGGTGAACATTCAATTAAGTTGTGACCTTGCAAGAGGAATATACTGAAATAAGGATCTTACTCACATTCACCTTGTTCCTCAAAGCAGGATATGTTTCCTTCATTTGCAGGTAGCTCCAAGGAAACTCAATTCCTGCATTGATTTTGTAGAGAAAAGTGTTAATTTTACCTTTATATGAAGAATAGCTCCTGAGCATGTGCGATGGGAGATTTGTCTCAGTGATGTCAGATCACATGGAACTGGAGCTTGAATCTGAAAGGTTTCAAAATGACATCCTCTCTTACAAAGCCTTGGAAATAGAAAGCTTCTTGGTGTTTACTGTAGAGTGTAAGCCTCACATGATTACAAATTTGCACAAATCTGGAAATTGTGCTTTACTCCCTCTTTAGAGCAAACTGCACATCAGAACCTTCAACATAGAAGGGAGAAGTGTTTCTATTTGTTTCTATTGTGCTGTTCTGAACGACTGGATTATTTTTATTGTCCCTGCCATAACTTTAATACCAAAGTTTTTTTTAGATGAGGGACTTCAAAGGATATCATCAAGAATGGCTTGGCAGTACCACTGTTGACTGTGACTAACTGCTTGTTGTGAACATGTACTTTGCCAACAATCACTCACTCAATTGTTCAGCAGTAAGTAATATCAATAAAATGCACTCCAGTAACTTGTTAAGCCTGCTTCAACAGCACCTACCAAACATACAACCTATGCCAACGAGGAAGACAAGGCCATTAGATGTATTGGAATACCACCAGCAGCTTCTTCTTCACCATTTAACACCCTGACTTGGAATTACATCATCGTTCTTTCATTGTCTGTGGAACAAAAGTCCTGGAATTCCCTTCTTAGAAGCATTGAGGGACAGCAGCAGTTCACAAAAGCAGTTTACCACTACCTTTTCAACGACAATTACAAGGATAAACGACAAATGCTATCCTAGCCTGCAATACCCATATTTCAAGAATTTGTTTCTTTTGCATAACACAAAGTACATAATGTGGGAAACTGTAAGGGCATGAAGAATAAAGGAGTGGGACATTATTTAAATGGAGAAAGTCTGCAGAAAGCTACAGAACAGAGGGTTTTTGGAATCCCTACTCATGAATCACAAAAAGCTAGCATCCAGGTTCAACTGTAATAGGGAAGGCAAATGGAATGAAGTAAATAAATGGGGAGATTTTCATAAAATTATGCAAGGCATTGGTTAAACACAGCTGAAATGGAATGAACAGATCTGTCCCTGTATCTATGCAAAAGAAACTACCTTTGGAGATAATTTAGTGAAGGTTCACTAGGTTAACCCATGTTATGAAGGGATTTTCTTAAGAGATGTTGAAGAGTATGAACTTGTACTCATTGGAGGTTAGGAGAATGAGAAGTGACCTTTTTGAAACATACAAGATTCTTAGGGGGGCTTGACAGGGTAAATGCAGAAAGATTGTTTTTCTTTGTCAGGGATTCGAGGACAAGAGAGCATGATCACAGACTAAGCTGTTATCCATTTGACACAAAGATGTGGAGCACATTTTTCTTCTCAAAAGGTGGTGCATCTGTGGAATTATTTGTGATAAAGAGCTGTTGAAGTTGTTTCAATAAGTATATTCAAGGTTAAGATAGATCAATTTTTGGGTGGCACAATGGCTCAGTAGTTAGCACTGCTGCCTCAGTGCCAGGGACCCAGGTTTGATTCCACCCTCAGGCAACTGTCTGTGTGGAGTTTGCACATTCTCCCTGTGTCTGCATAGCTTTCCACCAGGTGCTCTGATTTCCTCCCACAGTCCAAAGCTGTGCAGGCTGGGTTGATTAGCCATGCTAAATTACCCATAGTGTCTAGGTGTGTTGGCCATGGAGACTGCAGGGCTACAGGGATAGAATTGAAGGATGGGTCTGGGTGGGATACTCTTTGGAGGGTTGGTGTGGACTCATTGGACTGAATGGCCTGTTTCCACTCTGTAGGGATCTAAGGATTCTACAGGGAAAAGACAGGAAAGTGGAATTCAGGAACAGCTATAAATCAAAATGAATGGGCCAAAACGCTCACTTCTGCTTCTATATCTTACAGTATTATGTTCTTAAGCCCTCTGTTTATCAATCCTTTTATCAGTGGGAACAATTTCTCCCTATCCACTCCTTAGACCCCTTGTGATTTTGAAAACTTCTTTCAAATCTCCATTTAACATTTTCTTCCCCAAGGAAAACAATCCCAAATTCTCCAATCCTTCCTCACTATTGAATTTGTTCATTCCTGGAAACATTCTTGCAAGCCTCTTCTGCATTCTCCTCAATACAGCCACCACTTTCTTATAGTGTGGCACCCAGAACTGTATTGTATGTACTCATAAACTTCCTGTTCTTATACTCCAAGCCAATATGAAGCCGAGAAAAGCCTTGCTTAAGAACAACCTTTGTAATTCCTGGTCAACCATACTGCAGACCAAATCCAAGTCACGCCTGTCCTTGATTCTCTCCCGTCCTCTCTCTCTCCAACAATTCGCTCCTCATGGTTCCATCCCTGTTCATATTCACCTTGCGTCAGTGATACATTGTAAGGCCTTAGTGTTAACCTTACTCTCATACTGACAGGCCATATACCCTGGTGGGCCCTGCTGGCATTGAAGAGCATCTGGCTTCTGATTTAACTCAGGATATCCACCTGACTGGGAGTTTAATCAAGCAGCAAGTCCCACATTGCCTAGGGAATTGCCTGTTTGGAATTTAATAGCATCAAGCCTCCCAGGGAAAAATGACCGAAGTCTTCCACCACAATCCAGCTCTTAGACAGGAGCCTCATCTTCCACAATGAATCCCAGCCGGTAGACTGCATTTCAGTATCATTGAATGTGTTGTTAGGGAGTCATGTCATAAAGACTTGTTGCATCAGATTAAAGCACAAACAGTGAAGGTGGGTTAAGCCCTAATGTCTTTTCTTTCAACAGCCCACCCAATCGTAGACATGCAATGGAACATGAATACAGTATAAAGCATAAATTATTGAACAGGGTGTTTTTTTTTCATTTTACACACATTATTGATTCAGTGATTATTCAGTAACCACGACATATGAAAAGATCCATTAATCTATAGTTGACTTGAGGAGAAGTACTTTAAAATCCTAAACAATTGATCTTGATAGGTATTATCCTTGATAAGGGTGACACAGGCATATTTAACAAATGAAGTGAAATCTCAGTCATGAGAATGACTAACAGCAATTTCATTTGTTTCTTATTTCATTCCATCAGCATTAAAGCTATTGAGGCATACTTCCCACAGATACCATGAGCAGAATTTTCCCAATTTTCAGTTAAAAAAGTTTGTTGAGTGAGATTCACAGTGCCTGATCCACCATGGCTTGGACAGACCTTTCTCAAGCAGCCATCCAACCTTCCCCTCATTTTTTATACATCCGGGTTCTGGGACATCTTTTTAAGGAAATTGTGCAGCCAGAGAGGTGGAAGTGTTGCTACTGCCAGAACATTTTAGTTTTGATTCCTCAGGCACCACTTTTCCCAGGTACACACCACTTCGGACACTGCAAGCCAGGAAGGACAACTCCCAGGGCGGTGTCCAAGCCTGGACATTCAGGACATGATCTAAGGGTGGGGAAAGCATATTCCAGCTTCATGGGCAATGACCTGGTGGTGCTGGTGGATACAGTCCATAAGACTATAAGACCATAAGACATAGGAGCAGAAATTAGGCCATTCGGCCCATCAAGTCTGTTCCGCCATTCAATCATGGCTGATAAGTTCCTCAACCCCATTCTCCTGCTTTCTCCCCATAACCCTTGATCCCCAGTCATGTAATCAGTTGTAACGGTTATCTCTAGTCATGGAAAGGAGGGCAATTTTTTTCCCAACTGAGCTTCACAGGGCACAGTACCACCAAACTAAGACAACCTGGAACAGATTGCAGCCCATTAGACATTGCTGAAGTCAGTATGTGTGTGCTATGACACCAATGTGAAATAAATAGAAGCTGCCAGTCCTAAAAAAGCTGAGTGAGCACTAAAAAAAGTAGGATAAGAGCCAGAAGATGTATCTTGTACAGATGTTTGTGTGTTGCTACAAACAAAATGAACTGGCAGAAGCATGCAAGTCATGGATGTCCCTAAACTCTAAAGTGTCAAAGTCATTTCTCAGTTGGTCCGAGCAGACATGGTGATATGATGATACTGTGGTGGGTTATAGAATCAAAGCCAGGGTTCTGTGAGAAGGTTTCAATAACTTTTCAGAGAGACAAAGATTAAAGTCAGTTTGAAATTCAAACTGAACCAGCAGTTTTTCAACTGAAACAATCTGTGTAATATTTACATTCTAACAACATTGGTTCAGTTTCTGACCCAGAGATGACCTTCGAAGAAAAGTTACAGGAAAGCAGACAATGCTAGAAATGCTGAGCAGCTTTCACAGCATCTGAGGAGGGAGATACAAAGTTAACAAAATGGAATTTGTCCTGGGCTTCAGAAACCTAAACCAGAAAAACATGGAGTCACCTGTAGGCCAGGTAAGGATACAGTTTCCTCCCCTAAAGGAAGTTAATGAATCAGATGTGCTTTTTCCCCTCAACAATCAACTCATCATCTTAATTCCAAATATTTTTATTGAATTCAAATTCCACCATTTGCTGTGGCAGGATTTGAATCCGATTCCCCAGAACATTATCTGGCTCTCTGCATTAACAGTCCAGTGATAATACCACTCGGTCATCACCTCCCCATGCCACTGAGCTTACTTGAGTCCATGCTGGGCTCACTTTCTGCTGCCAATACCGTCATCATGACTGAGATCTTCAACAAGAGGTAAGTAAAATAAAATAGAAGAGAAAAAGAAATCAAGAGAAGAGAGAGAAAAAAGATAAGGAATGAAAAGAAGAGCGGACAAAACTGATGAGCTGTGTGCTCGGAAGCTCTCCTCCACCTTCATCTTACCAGAAATAAGACATCCTTTATATTTTCCACGCCATCACAATTTCTACTATTCTTCAGAGATAGTAGGAACTGCAGATGCTGGAGAATCCGAGACAACAAGGTGCAGGGCTGGATGAACACAACAGGCCAAGCAGCAACATAGGAGCCTAGACCCTTCATCAGAAAAGGGGGAGGGGAAGGGGGTTCAGAAATAAATAGGGAGAGAGTGGGAGGCGGATAGAAGATGGATAGAGGAGAGGATAGGTGGAGAGGAAACAAACAGGTCGAAGAGGCGGGGATGGGGCCAATAAAGGTGAGTGTAGATGGGGAGTTAGGGAGGGAATAGGTCACTCCAGGGAGGACGGACAGGTCAAGGGGGTGGGATGAGGTTAGTTGGTAGGAGTTGGGGGTGCGGCTTGAGGTGGGAGGAGGGGATGGGTGGGAGGAAGAACAGGTTAGGGAGGCGGGGATGAGCTGGGCTGGTTTTGGGATGCGGTAGGGAGAGGGGAGATTTTGAAGCTTGTGAAATCCACATTGATACAATTGGGCTGCAGGGTTCCCAAGCGGAATATGAGTTGCTGTTCCTGCAACCTTCGGGTGGCATCGTTGTGGCACTGCAGGAGGCCCAGGATGGACATGTCGTCTGAGGAATGGGAGGGGGAGTTGAAATGGTTCGCGACTGGGAGGTACAGTTGTTTATTGCGAACCGAGCGTAGGTGTTCTGCAAAGCGGTCCCCAAGCCTCCGCTTGGTTTCCCCGATGTAGAGGAAGCCACACTGGGTACAGCGGATGCATTGGCAGATGTGCAGGTGAACATCTGCTTGATGTGGAAAGTCTTCTTGGGGCCTGGGATGGGGGTGAGGGAGGAGGTATGGGGGCAGGTGTAGCACTTCCTGTGGTTGCTATTCTTCACTCAGTTTCCTTGGATGCAGATAATCCCCATCAGTTATCAACTTGATGTATGGCCAGCATTTTTAATAAGTAACGATCAACTATGTTTCAATTACCTCCTTTTTCAATTTGATGTTGAAATCGTCTTCTTCCATGTAAAGACAGATGCAAAAATATTCATTTAGTACCCTCAAAGATGCCCTCTACCTCCCTGCAAACCCTTCGTTTTGGTCCCTAATTAGCTCAACTCTCTTTTTATTATTTACATGTCTGGTGAAGCTTATATCCTCTCAATTCTCAGATTTATTTTTCATTTCCCATATGAATTTTCTATATTCAGTCTGGTTCTCCCTCATATTGTCAACCTGATATTGATTTGATTTAATGTATTATTGTCATCTAAATACAGTGAAAAGTTTTGTTTTGCATGCAGTACAGGCAGACCATAACATACAAAGATCATATGGTGATTGAACAGACCAGTGGCTGCAGAGAAGGTGCACGAAAAGTAAGAGCAACATTAGATTTTAATTTTTAGATGTCCATTCAGAAGTTTAATAACAGCAGGGAAGAAGCTGTTCTTGAGCCTGTTGGTATGTACGTTTAAGCTTTTGTATCTTCTGCCTGACAGAAGAGATTGGAAGATGTTATAACTGGGGGGAGGGAGCTTTGATGATGTTGGCTGCCTTTCCGAGGCATCGAGAAGCATATATGGAGTCAATGGATGGAAGGTTGGCTTACGTGATTGTTTGGGCTGTGTTCACAACTTTCTATAGTTTTTACTTACAATCCTGGGCAGAGCAGTTATATCCAGATAGAATGCTTTCTATGGTGCATCTGTAAAAGTTAGTGGGGGTCCTTATGGACATGGCGAATTTCCTTTGCATCCTGAAGAAGAGGCGTTGTTGGTCTCACACACTTTCCTTGTCTCAGCTCACTCTCTTTCTCTTTTGACATCCACAGAATTCTGACTTTGTTGTCTTACATTTTCCATGGACTGTAGTAATATACTTCACCTGAACCATCTGTTTTGTTTTAAAGGAAGCCCGTGACATGGTTACAGTTTCCCCTGCCAATTTTTTATTGCCATTTACCTGGCCATCTAACTATGTTTTACTCAAGAATGCTGCTTGGTCTTTTCGATAGCTAACTTCAAACACTTATTATGCAAACACTGCTACTGCAGACTGGCAGAAGTGCAGTATATCACCAGGCTGTTACCCATCAGGGAGCCAATGACAGTTGTATGCTGCCTATCTCAGAAATCTGTACTCCATCATGTTAAATACAGGGCCAATGGCGGGCAAAATTACCATGCTTTTTTTATAACAAACACCTGTGACATTATCCAGGATATCCGATGTTATTGCACCCAATCTTTAAGTACCATTGAGTAGGTGGTTGTGGGAAGGGGAAGTTGTGGCCTAGTGATATTCTTGCTGGACTGTTAATCCAGAGACCAGATAATATTCTGGGGACCTGAGTTCAAATCCTGCCATGACTGATGATGGGGTTTGAATTCAATAAAAATATCTGGAATAAGAGTCTAAAAATGACCATGAATTGATTGTTGGGGGAAAAACCCATCTGATTCACCACTGTCCTTTAGGGAAAGAGAATGCCATCCTTACCTGGTCTGGCCTATATGTGACTCCAGATCCACAGCAATGTGGTTGACTTTTAACCATCCTCTGGGCAATTAGCAATGGGCAGTAAATGTTGCCTCGCAGTGACACCCACAACTTGTGAATGAATAAAGGAAATTGGGCAGATGGTTTGTAATGCCAGATTCCCACCCATGCTATAGCAGTTTGATTTTCAACTATAATAAATATCAATCCATTTTTAGGCTTGCACAGATTCTTACTATCATTAAACTGCAACTTAATCATATGACACTACAATAACTGAAATAACTGCAGAGAGGCTGGTATCCTGTCACCAAATTATCCTTTATTTGCATGCGCACAGAACATTGGTTGTGACCAGCTAGCTCAGAGTCAGTCCCTGAATTTAGGAGACTCCCTGAATTCCCTGTTTAAATCTTTCAGCCAGGGCTCCCCAATTGCCCCAGGTTAACAAGCCCAATTAAGGATCTCATAGTCAAAGAAATCTACCTGGTTCCAATCATTACAATTACCATCCAGGATTGTTCATATTATTCTTAAGGACAAGGTAAATTTTAAAGGATTAACACGTTAAATTATTGTTTGGATTTAAGTCTTGTTTTTTATTATTCATTTTATTTATACTATTCCCTTTGTTAACTGTCAATTGCTGAGAGATGCTATGTTCAATCAAGCCTCAGTAGCTTTCTGATTAGGAATTCAACAGTATCTTTACTAATCGGTGCTGCATTTTGAAATGATTACTGCATCATTTGTATGTTTGAACAACAAGCGGTTCATTATATCCTGACCGATGCAGGAGACAGTTTGTCTTCTGCTACCAAAAACAGGAGTTACTGGAGAATCTCAGCAATATGGCATCATCGGTGGAAAGTGAAACAGAGTTAACATGACTTTTCTTGGGATGCTGCCAAATTTGCTAAGTTTCTCAAAACACTCTGACTCCACAAAAAAAAGACCCTGAGCTTTTGAGGACATTACTTGCATGGTGGACAATGGGGAACCTGTGGATGTGGTGTATCTGGATTTCCAGAAGGCATTTGACAAGGTGCCACACCAAAGGCTGCTACATAAGATAAAGTTGCACGGTATTATAGGTAATGTATTGGCATGGATAGAGGATTGGTTGACCAGTAGAAAGCAAAGAGTAGGGGTGAATGGGTGTTTTTCTGGTTGGCGGTCAGTGGCTAGTCGTGTACCTCAGGGATCAGTGTTGGGACAGCAATTGTTTACAATTTACATAGATGATTTAGAGTTGGGGACTAAGTGTGGTGTGTCAAAATTTGCAGATGACACTGAGGTGAGTGGTAGAGCAAAGTGTGCAGAAGACACTGAAAGTCTGCAGAGGGATATAGATAGTCTAAGTGAGTGGGCAAAGGTCTGGCAGATGGAGTATAATGTTGATAAGTGTGAGGTCATCCATTTTGGTAGGAATAACAGCAAAATGGACTATGTTTTAAATGGTAAAAAAATTGCAGCACGCTGCTGTGCAGAGGGACTTGGATGTCCTTGTACATGACTCGCTAAAAGTAGGATTGCAGGTGCAGCAGGTAATTAAAAAGGCAAATTGAATTTTGTCTGCCATTGCTAGAGGGATGGAGTTTAAAAACAGGGAGGTTATGCTGCAGCTGTATAGAGTCCTGGTGAGGCCATACCTGGAATACTGTGTGCAGTTTTGGTCTCCTTACTTGAGAAGAGATATACTAGCACTGGAGGGGGTGCAGAGGAGATTCACTCGGTTGATTCCAGAGTTGAGAGGGTTGGATTATGAGGAGAGACTGAGTAGACTGGAATTATACTCATTGGAATTCAGAAGAATGAAGGGCAATCCTATAGAAACATATACGATTATGAAGGGGATAGATAAGGTGGAGGCAGGGAGGTTGTTTCCACTAGCAGGTGAAACTAGGACTAGAGGGCATCGCCTCAAAATAAAGGGAAGCAGATGTAGGACTGAGGTCAGGAGGAACTTCTTCACCCAAAGGGTTGTGAATCTGTGGAATTTCCTGCACAGTGAAACGGTTGAAGCTACCTCACTGAATGTGTTTAAGACAAGGCTAGATAAATTTTTGAACAGTAAAGGAATTAAGGGTTATGGTGAGTAGGTGGGTAAGTGGAGCTTAGTCTCAAAAAGATCAGCCATGATCTTATTAAATGGCGGGGCAGACTCTATGGGCCAAATGGCCTACTCCTGCTCCTAGTTCTTATGTCCTTATGTCCTTCCAGTTGCCTGCCACTTCAACACACTCCCTTGCTCCCTGGCAAACATCTGTGTCTCAGGTATGTTGCAGTGCTCCAATGAAGCTCAGTGCAAACTGAAAGAACATCACCTCATTTTCTGCTTGGGAGCTCTACAACCTTCTGGAGTCAATATCGAGTTCAACAATTTTAAGGCTTCAGGCACTTTTTTCCCATGTCCTTATCCCAATACCCATACATCAAGCCTTGTTATCACATGGTCTGCTGTTACACACAACCCATTTTTTTGGCCACTAATAGTCCCCATTATCAGCCATTCATTCTCCTAGGCTGATCATTATCCATTCCTTTCTGTCCAACTGCTTTTCTCTCTCCTTGGGCTCTATCTCCACCAATCATTTACACTTTATCCCCTTCACCCAACTTATCTTCTGCATAAAAATCAACTTTTTCCTAGCTACCATCAGTTCTGAGGAAGGGTCACTGGAGTCAAAGTGTTAATTCTGATTTTTTCTCCTGAAGCTCTAAAATTATCAAACACAATATTGAGTTCAGAAGGCTGTAGATCTCCGAAGCAGAAAATGAGGTGCTGTTCTTCCAGCTTTCACTAAGCTTCACTGGAGCATTGCAACAAACCTGAGAGATGTTTGCCAGGAAACAAGGTGTTGTGTTGAAGAGGCAGCCAACTGGAAGCTCAGGGTCTTTCTTGTGAACTCTTGGGAGAAACTTAGCAAATCTGGCAGCTTCCCAAGAAAAGTCACATTAACTCATGTTTCACTTCCCACAGATGCTGGCAGAACTGTTGAACTTTTCCAGCAATTCCTGTTTTTATTTCTGATTTCCAGCATCTGCAGTTCTTTCGGTTTTTACTTTCTGATTTTAGTTCAAGTCTCCATCATCCACAGTATTTTGTTTATTACGTCTTCCATAATGGTTTATTTGCATTTCATAGTTTAATTAAAAGTCTCATCTCCTCCTACTTCTTTCTAACCTACTCCCCTTGCTGGGGAATACTTCAATATTTTGAAAAATCCATCACTCAAATAACTATTTATCAAATAACAAACACTGCCCCCTCGGCACAATGTCAAAATAGAATAAATGGATAACAAGAAGGTGGGGCAATGGGGGAAGGAATGAAATTGAAATACAGGCAAAGTAGAAAACCAGAACTTTTGAAAACTTACCACCAAAATCATCCATTTAAACAACTAAACATGCAACAAATTACAAAGTACTTCCTACCAGGGACAATGCAGCACTACTCAAAAGAAGAAAGCAAGAGTAGGGAAGGGGGTGGAGTTAAATCAAAAAATAATGCTGAAGGAGAAAAAAACAGCCTTTTCTTTAAAACACTAAATCACTCACATGATTGATTAAAGAATTAACTAGCACTGTCCAACAAGAGGAGGGAGAGTCAGAAAAGAGGGAGGGATTGAATCAAACTGGAATTAAGTGGGGAGGGATAATGACCACATGGTGCAGACTACACGGTGCTCACGTCTCTTTAAAAATTTTGAGGGTATTGTTGAAAAACAGCTCTTTTTTTTGAGAAAGCACACCACTAAGTTAAATAATTAAAACTAAACAGTAACACTTCACAACCAGTTGCAGTACAATAATAACAAAAAAAAAACTGGAGAAAACAAGAGAGAGACAAAATCAAAATTGTATGGGGGGGAGCGGGGGAGATAATGCTCTCAAGCCCCTGTGGTGCCCACCTCTTTGAGAATGCCTCTAGAGTGTAAGTGATAAGCCAGCCGTTAATTCTGTGTTCCAGAGCGTATCAACAGTTGTCCGAGTTCATCCTTAAAGAAACCATCATTTATAACATTGTCACCATAAACAGTTCTACATGACCAGGCCATACTCTACTGAAATCATGATCATTCTCCCCTAGGTCTCTCAGTCATATAATAAATTCTGAAAAAGCTGGACAGGGCTAACTGGTCTGGCAGTAGCGGTGGAGAGAAAAACAGAGTTAATGTTTCAAGTCTGCTATGATTTTTCTTCAGGGCATTACAGACTCCGGCCCATAATTCCTTATCTCTTAGTCATGCGTTCTCTGATGAACATACAAATTATTAGCAGGATTAGACCATTGAACTCCTGAAGCATGCTCTGCCATTTAACAAGATCATGGCAGATTTGACTGTGGTCTTGGACTCTCTTATTCGAGAAATTTCTATTCCTCTGCCTTAAAAACACTCAAGATCCCTGCCTTCATTGTTCTCTGGCAAGAGAATTTGAAAGACGCAGTAGGAGAAAGTAACTGTCATGTCAGCATTAAATGGCATAGCCTCAATTTTAAATTGTATTGCCTAGTCCTAATAAGGGCAAACAACTGGGGAGGTAGTGGCCAAAAAGTGATGTCACTCGTATAATTAGGCACTGCACCTAAAGTTTTGAAAACATATGATGAAACCCCACCATGATAGTATTGGAATTCAATATGGAAGTCTGAATTTTTTTAAAAAAGCAAATAGTCTAACAGTACGCAATTAACAATTGTCATTCATATATATATATATATATAAACTTTGATTCCCTAATCCCTCTGAGGGACACGTGCAATGATGTTGTGGGGCTGAGTTGAGATATATCTTTCATCCCTGAGAAGGCTTACCCCACTACATTAGGATGGGTCACTTGAAATGTTTCCATGTATTAGCTGTCCTTGTCCATCTGGAGATTAGGGGTTTGGATTTAAAAAAAAATATGCTACTTTAGGAGCGTTGGGGACTTGTTGCAGTACATCTTGTAGATGGCACACATTGCTTCCACAGTGAGCTGGATGAAGTGAATATTTCAGGAAATGGATGGTGTGCAATCAAATGGGCTGCTTTGTCCTGAATGGTGTCAAACTTCTTACGTGTTGTTGGAGTTACACTCACCCAGGCAAGTTAGGAGTATTCAATCACATCTCCTGACTTGGGCTTTGTGGATGACAAATCAGGTTTGAAAGGTCAACGTTGAGTTATTTGTCACAGAATTCTCAACAACTGACCTGCTCTTGTAGCCACAGTATCTAGATAGTGTTTCAAATAGGTATCTGGTCAATGATAACATGATGATGGAAGATTCAGCAATGGATTGAATGTCAACAGGAGGCGGTTAGATTCTCAAATGTTGGATATAGCCATTGTCTGACAGTTGAATGCCACATGTTACTTGCCTTTTATTAGCCCAAGCTGTATACGGACATATACGGCTTCAGTATCTGAAGAGTTACAAATAGTAATGAAAACTGTGCAAACCATTACTTCTGATAGATGCTGGGAGGGAAGTAAATGATGAGCAACTGAAGATAGTTGGGAATGGGCCACTGCTACCCTGGGAACAAGGGCTGTTGTGGGCAGTGATAGGAATCCTGCCTCTGAGCCAGAAGGGTTGGGTTCAAGTCTTACCTGCACCAAAGTTGTGTCAAAACATGACTGAAATGACCAAAAATATCAATCTTGAAGAACAAAGGCTCTTGGGGTGCAGTGATAGTGCCTCTACTTCTGAGCTACAGGGCTCAAGTCCCAACTGCTCCAAAGGTTTGTAATAACATCTCTGAGCAAGTTGAATTTAAATAAACTTAAAAAGTACCCCAATATCCAATTACAAAAAAGCACAGTTATCAAGGCTGGTGTGGTACAGTGGCAGTGTCCCTGCCTTTGGACAAAAAAGCCTAAGCTCAAGCCCCATTTGCTCTAGAATTGTGCTATAACATTTCTGAATAGGTTGATAAGGAAATATCTACTCTGAAGATCACCTGCAGCGATGTCTTAAGGCCGAGTTGAAACTTACTTTTCAACCTTGAGAATGTTTACACAAAGAGGAAATGATGTGACACTATCTCCTGAAGAGCATCACTCTCTAAACATTGTTTAGACCTCAGTTAGATTCCCTCACTAACAATTTTATATACCATTGAGTGATGATACTGTTACTTGTTCAGAAGCAGATACATTTCCCTTGCAGCACAATGGAATAATCTCAAGTGTATTAAAGTAAATTTAAACCTCTGGTAAATATTTGTTTGCAAAACTGATTAATCACTACTCTTTTGTTGTGTTTGCTATGGCTCTATTATGGAGAGGCTATTATACATAAAACATAATTAATGGTCATTATCTCATGGATTAAACACTATTCTGTGAAGATGTACTGATGAGGATTCACAATGAGTGAACGGTAGTTTAGCAATGCTTTAGCAGGAGAATTAACCTTGAAAAAGGGTGCATTGCCTATTATACACATCATTGGAGGGTAGAATTTCCTATTCACCATTCCCAATAGGAAAATTAGGTGATTCATCCATCAAATTTTTGTTTAATTTTACTGCCATTCCAATTTTTCAACCAGGTCTTTAAATCAGTGCAAGTTTGTGAATGATGTATAAAAAAAAAACATGCATTCTCATGTTGGTACATCCATTCCATTTCTCCAGAATTTTACCCACTTTACATTCATTCCTTTACCTGCTCAGTATTCCTAGACATAGAGCTCAGTTTAAAGAAGTCAAGTTACCATTTGCTGAGCCCATTGTTGAAGCTCTTGAAAAAAAATTGCCCAAGTTGTCACTGAGGTCTTGGAAAACCTTTTGCAAAATTACTCTGGTATTGACATTTTGCAACTTCTACCACTGTACAAAAACATGCCATCCCCTGGCAGCTACAAATTCTCTCTGTTTTTCAGGGCTAGAAGAAGGTCAGAGGAATGAAAGGCGCATCATGTTTAAAATGATACCCGTCTGTACTCCAATGTCTGAAACTTGCGTAGAGTCTTGGTCAGACAGTGGCCAAGATGGTGGTGGAGGTAGGGCTCTTGATCCCAGAGCTGGTCCACTTTGTCCACTTTTCTTTTTGTTTATTTTCTTTTTTTCCCCTCTTTCCTTGTTTCTTTTTCTTTTAGTTATCTATTGTCCTCTTGTGATGAGCTCAGACCATATCGGCAGTGGCGAGTGATCCGACAGCAGACTCATGGCGGCAGTGCGTGAGGTCTTAGTTACTTCTCTGGGGTGAGTATGGGACCTGGCATCAGAATTGGCGATAGCTACAAATGGCGGAGGCGGCATTGGTGAGGTAGGCACAGTGGCGAAAGATGGCACTTGAGGAACGGCAACTTTGTTGTTAGTTGGGTTCGGTGCTGATGGCTGCAATGTGGTGATGGAAAGGCATCACATCAACGAGGTGGCCCAGTGGTGAGTGAGGTGATTCTGACATTGGTCCATCTGGCCCTGGTGGTGGTGGAGGAGAATCGGCCGAATGGCGAAAGATGGTGCCTGGAGAATGGTGACGTCGACATTGGTTGAGTCCAACATAGACGGTGGAGAAGGGATGGTGGCACAGGCATTGTTGATGAGCCAGTTCAAGATTCATTGAGGAGGTGTTGGTACACTGATAGACTCTCTTTAAGCTCTATCCTTTTTTAATGTCCTTAAATTATTTAAAAATGGTGCCAAATTGTGGCGACAGTTGAAACTTTTCACTATTTCTCACTGTAAAATACACATGACAATAAAAGCATTCATCATCAGAGACTCACATCCCACTCAATATCAAAGTGATGATGCCTCCTGAAGACTATCACAGCAAAGTTAAGCAACAATTTCAAACTGGCAACCAAGTTCACCTGGAGGGTTGGCATTGTTGGAAATAACTTTTAGATCATCAAATAATTTCAGGTTTCTATTAAGAATATCAGTAATATGGAACAATCTGCTTGCAATAGATCTGTCAATTAAGTGTTTGGGGCCTGATTTGCAAGCAAATTTATCTTCGCCCTTCTGTTATAATAAAATCCTGGAATGATAACAGCACAAAAGGACATTGAGCTCATACCAGCTCCACAAAGAAGACTTCAGGTATTCTCACTCCTCACTCCTTCCCCATAGCAATGCATTTTATTTCCTTTCAGATACTTAACTAATTTCCTTTTCAAAGTCTCCATTAATCTGCCTTACTCTCCAGAACACAAACATTCGCTAAATGGGAAGGTTTTACTTTTTGTCATCTAGTTTCTTTTGCCAGTCCCCTTAAATTTGTGTTTTTTTTTTATCTTTCTGCCATGGGTACTTGTTTCTATCTCCCCTGTCCAGACCTGTCATGATTTTGAATAACTTCAGCAAAGTCCTCGAAACCACAGTTCTGCCAATCTATCTACAAAACTGAAGTTCCACATCTTGAAATCATTCTAGAAAATCTCTCTGCATCACCATAATTTTCTTGCTTTCGCGCTGTAAACTTCTATTTATAAAATGTGATAGCCCGGTCACTTTCTTTTAAATTGCTTTTTCAACCTAACATCAACCTTCGATAATTTCTGCACATGAAGCCCAAGTCCCTCTGTTCCTCCATCCCTTCTTCAGAATTTTACCCTCTGGAGACATAGAGTCATGCAGCATGGGAACAGAACCTTTGGACCAAGTTGTCTCTCCTTACCAGATGATACCACTTTGTACTTGTCATTGTTAGTTTGAAGGTGGACACTCTGGAAGTGATCCACAAAATCATCACAACCCCTTCTGAAAAGCCCCATCAGCTTTGATCTACCCCAAGCCTGAGCCTCAGGTATATTGAGTCATAATGCCAGACATTATAGTGCACTGTCCTCCATGCTGCATTACCTGTTTTTCTCTCTCATCTCCCAAACATGCTGAGTAGACCCCCTTCACAACTACTATCCTTCTGCATCTCAGGAAAGTGCCTCTGCAGGAAGAACAGCATTTCGTTTCCACTTGGGGACGCTGCAGCCTTCAGGACTCAGTATATTGATTTCAATAATTTTAGGGCCTGAACACCTTCTCCCATGTACTTTACCCACCACACCCAGGCAACTTTGTTTTCTCCCAGGATTATTCATTCCTTTGGTTGCCTAACTGTCTTTTTCTCCTTCTGGACCCTATCTCCACCTACCACTTTCTCCTACCCCTCTGCATCACATCATCATTTATACTACCTTTTCAGAGCTACTTCTAGTTCTGTAGAAGGGTCACTGGACTTGAAACATTGCTTGAAACTCTGTTTCTCTGCTGACAGACCTGCTGAGCTTCTCCAACAATTACTGTTTTGTTGTAATATCCACAACTGAGTTCCCCAGCTTCCCTCCTTCAACAGTGACACAACCTGCCCTCCCCTCCCCCCCAGAACACACACAACACTGACTTGATTTTTAGTAGGTGAACCTCTAGGTCTGTCTCAAAGCCCAACCTTTAACTGATTTGAATGGATACCACTGACTGATGACTGACTAGAACTCTGATCTGTGTACTGCTCCCTTACTAACTTCCCATGGGGTAGGTGGTGCCTAGTGGTATTATTGCTCGACTGTTAATCCAGAGAGCCAGCCAATGTTCTGGGGACCTGGGTTCAAATCCCACCATGGCAGATGGTGAAATTTGGATTCAATAATAATCTGGAATTAAGAGTCTAGTGATGACCATGAAACCATTGCCAATTGTCAGGAAAAACCCATCTCGTTCACTAATGTCCTTTAGGGAAGGAAATCTGCCACCCTGGGCTGGCCTACATGTGACTCCAGACACACAGCAATGTGGTTGACTCTGAACTGCCCTCTGGGCAATTAGGAATGGGCAGTGAATGCTGGTCTAGCTAGCAATGTCCACATCCCATTAATGAATAAAAAAAAATAAACCAGCTCGGTGATACTGGATCTAGAAGGCTGACCATGGCCCAATTCCTGTAGAGGTTTGTACTCACTTATCCTAACTGCTCATCCAGCCAACTGACTATGTCCAAGCCCTTGTATTGTTATTGCAGACTGCCCTTGAATTATTGTGTTGGATGTCCTGACAGAAGATTGTCCCCATTTGCTTCACTGAGGACCACTCCCATCAGCCTTTGAGGCATAACTACTTGCTTAAAGGTCAAAAACAAAGAAAAGAAGAAAAATCTAACATTAAGAGTCTAATGCTGGCCATGAAAGTGTTGCTGATTGTCAGAAAAGTCCATCTGGTTAATTAATGTCTTTTAGGGAAGGAACTGCCATCCTTACCTGGTCTGGCCTACATGTGACTCCAGACTCACAGCAATTTGGTTGACTCTCAACTGCCCTCTGGGTAATTAGGAATTGGTAATAAATGCTAGCCTAGCCAGTGACGTCCAGGTTCCATAAATGAAAAAAAAACAATGTGTTTGCCACATACACTAATGACACATAAAGCGAGTGTGAGATTGATGTGGCACAGTGATATGTATCACTATATTCAAAACCTTGTCAGATGACTGTTGATAACAAAGACCAGCTGCCTTGCTTTCTGTCTGCATTAACAGGCAATTCAAGTTAAATGTAAAATGAGGCGTTGAGATCTGGCTGAGGGCAAAATGCACAAGGGCAGGGCAAAGTTCTTGTGAACATCCAAGTAGGTGAAAAGTGAGTGAACGCAAAGAGAGTTCAGAGATGCACACTGGTTTAATTGATAATATAGGTGTCTGTCCTCATGTGCAAAATGTCCTGGCAGCAAGATTCCAATGAAAGGTGCAGCACTGGAGTGCAGAGTTAACTTGCAAGTAGATTACAGATGCACAATGAGGGCATGGTGAAGCTGGTCCCTGTCTGATGCCAATGTATTTGATCAGTAGTGCAGGCCGTCACTGCCAATGGAGGTATCAGTGACTATTTTGTAAGAAAGGGGGCAGGAAGAACATGCAGGAATCTGGAGTTGCCAGGTAAAGACTACAAATTTTTTTTGTGGGGAATTGTCACTCCAGTTTCTATTTGGTCAGTTGAAAAATAGAATATTGCATATCAATGAGTTGAGATTAGTTACAAGATGTGTAAGTACGCAAGTGGATGCATCTTGCCATCTCTTTTTTCACTCATTGAAATTCTTGCGTTGCCGTTCGACATTTGGTTTGAAAATTGGACTTTGCATTTTCAGCATCAAGAATCTTATCACTGCCAATCTCACGTAATTTTCCTAACTTTCTTGCCAATGCCAATATAGTCAGGGGCTAGGAAGATTCTGTGCTAAGGTGGAAGGCAATTTCTACTCCAGTTCTGAGGAAGGGTCACTGGACCCGAAACGTTAACTCTGATTTTTTTCTTCACAGATGCTGCCAGACCTCTGAGCTTTTCCAGCAACTTGTGTTTTTGTTCCTGATTTACAGCATCTGCAATTCTTTCTCTTTTTTTTAATTACTAAGAACAAAACCATGCAGGGAAACATTGCTGAAAAGAGCAGGGGAGGTGGGCTGAAATACATGTGTTTCAATGTGAGAAGTATAATAGGCAAGGTAGATGAACTTAGAGCATTGGTTAGTACTTGGAACTATGACATTATGGTGATAAAGGAGACTTGGCTGACAGAGGGACAGGACTGTCCCAGGATTTAGATGCTTCAGTGTGATAGAAAGGGATGTAAAAGCGGTGGGGGAGTTGCATTACTGGTAAAGGAGTATCTCACAGCTGTACTGTGGAAGGATACATCACAGGACTCGTGCAGTGTGGCAGTATGAGTAGAACTTGGGAATAGGAAAGGTGAAATCACAATGCTGTGGGTATACTACAGGCTTCCCAACAGCCAGCAGGAGATAGAAGACAGAACATGTAGACAGATTTTGGAAAGATGTAAAAACAACAGGGCTGTTGTGATGGGTATTTTTAACTACCCCCATATTGACTGGGACTCACTTCATGCTAGGGGCTTGGATGGGGCAGAATTTGTAATGACCATTGAAGAGAGTTTCTTGACACAATATTGTAAACAGTCCAATCAGAGAAGGGGTTATACAAGACCGTGTTTTGGAAAACGAGCCCAGCCAGGTGAGTGAAGTTTCAGTGGGGGAGTATTTCAAGAGTAGTGACCATAATATTGTGAGTTTTAAGATACACATGGATAGGGATAACAGCAGTCTTCAGATGAAGGTGTTCAATTGGAGAAAGGCAAACTACAACAAGGAACTGGAGAATTTTGATTGCAGGTGGCTGTTTGAGGGGAAGTCCACATTGGACATGTTGGAGTGTTTCAAATGGCAGTTGATAAGAGTTCAGGAGCAACATGTTCCGGTGAGAATGAAGGATAGGTATGACAAGTTATGTGAACCTAGGATGACCAGGGATGCTATGTACTTACACCAAAATGTATTGCAGTGTTTTATGAGAACAGCTCACTGCAACCTTCTTAAAGGCAAATAGAGATAGGCAAGAAAGGCTGACTCAGCCGATATCACTCACATTCCATGAGTGAATAAAAAAAAACAGGCTACTTTGTTATGGTTGATGTTAAGCTTCTTGATTGTTATTGGAGCTGCATTCATTCAGACAAGTGATATGGTAAGTGTCCCATCACAATCCTGAATTATGCCTTGTAAATGTTGAACAGGCTTTGGAGAGTTGGGAGGTGTGTTAAACGCCTCACAATTCACAGTTGCTAACCTGCTCTTTTCACGACAATATTTATCTGTCCAGTCCAGTTTAGCAGATGTACCAGGAATAATCTTCCAAGAGTGCTTAGATTCTGAAAAAAATCCAAGGGGATTGGGAAACTACAATGTGGCATTATATTCAAAAAAAGTGAGGGGGCCAAAATAACAGGGAACTATAGGTCAGTTAGTTTAATGTACGTCATTGGGAAAATCTAAGACCTATTATAAAAGGATGTAATAGCAAAGCATTTAGAAATACTAAATATAATCTAGCTGAGTCAACATGGCTTTGTGAATGGAAAACCATGTCTGAAAAATTTATTAGAATTCTTTGAGGTTACAGCAGGGTAGGAACCAGTAGATGCGATATATTTGGATTTCCAAATGGCAGTTGTTTTAAAATTTGCCGTTAGGATGTGGGTGTTGCTGGCTGGCCTACATTACCCAGGTGGTGCTGCATTTCCTTCTTGAACCGTTATAGTCCATATGAGACTTTGTAGCAATTATTTCAACTGAGTGGCTTGCTAGGCTATTTCAGAGGGAAGTTGAGAGTCAATCATACATTGCTGTGGGCCTGGAGTCCCAAGGAGACCAGGCTAGGTGAGAATGGCAGATTTCATTCCCACAAGGACGTTAGTGACCCTGATGGGTTTTCCTGACAATTTACAATGGTTTTGTGATCATCAGTAGATTCTCAATTCCAGATATTTATGTTTTTTAATTCAAGTTCAACCATAGCTAGATAATTGGTTATCTGGCAGAAGGCAGAGAGTGAGGATAAAAGGGATCTTTTTCAGGATGGCAGCCAGTGACTAACGGAGTTCCGCAGGGGTCAGTGTTGGGACCACAACTGTTCATGTTTTACATTAATGATCTGAACAAAAGAATTGAGGGCACTTTTCCTAGGTTTTCAGATGAAACAAAAATAAGTCGAAGGATAGATAGTGTTGAGGAAGCGGGAGGCTGCAGAAGGACTTGGACAGGCTAAGAGATTGGGCAAAGAAGTGGCAGATGGAATACACTGAGGGAAAGTGTGAGGTTATTCATTGTGGTAGGAAAAGGCACAAAACATTTTCTAAATGGGGAAAGGTTTCAGAATTCTGAAAGACAAAGGGACTTAGGAGTCCTATTTCAGGATTCTCTTAAGCTTAACATGTAGGTTTATTTGACAATTAGGAAGGCAAATGCAATATTACTATACATTTCAAGAGGGCTGTATGCACTCTGGTCAGACTGGACTTGGAATACTGTGAACGGTTTTGGGCTCCATGTCTAAGAAAGGATGTGTTGGCCTTGAAAGGGGTCCAGAGGAGGTTTACAAAAAATGATCCTGGGGTTGAAGGGCTTGTCATATGAGGAGCTGTTGAGGACTCTCTGTCTGTACTCTATGGAGTGTAGGAGGATGAGGTGGGGATGAATTGAAACTTACAGAATACTGAGAGGCTTGGATAAGTTGGAGGTGGAGAAGATGTTTCCACTAGGTGGGGAGACTAGGACCTGAGGGCGTAGCCTCAGAGTGAAGGGACAACTCTTTAAAACCGAAATGAGGGGGAAATTCTTCAGCCAAGAGGTGATGAATCTGAGGAACTTATTGCCACAGAAGGCTGAGGCCAAGTCATTGAGTGTATTTAAGACAGAGATAGACAGGCTCTTGATTGTCAAGGGGATCAATGGTTCTGGGCATGTGGCAGGAGAATGGATCCGAAAAAAAATAAAAATCAGCAATGATTGAAAGGTGAAGCAGACTCGATGGACTGAATTGCCTAATTCTACTCTTACATTTTCTGGTCTTATGGACTGAGCATGAAGTGGAGATTTGTTTGAAGATCTGCCAGAATGTGTTTGAATAGGAAAAAAGCTCCAGGAGCTGAATGGCCCATTACTGCTTAAAGTCATTATCTTTTACATCCCTACAACAGTGGTTATTGAATTTTTGGAAGAAATTTTCTCCCATAGGATGAAATGAGATAAAAGTACAGGACAAGGTCATTTAGCTCATCAACTCTGCTCTGCTGTTCAATGAGTTCATTATTGATCTGATTGTGACTTTGCCTTTGTTTTCTTGCCAGCTCCTGCTCATTCGTGACTTCCTTATCTGTGAAAAACATTTAGCGTTGAGTATCTTCAATGACCCAGTCACTGCTGCCGTTGGCAAGAGAATTTCCAAGATAATTGTCTCTCTGAGGAAAGTTTGTCCTTGTAATATCAATCTAAAGGGGGGCCCCTTATTATGAAACCATGTACCCTCATTCTAATTTCATCCATGAGGAGAAGCACTCGTTTACCCTATGAAGTCTTCTCAGAATCTTATATGTTTCAATAAGATCACCACTAATTCATCTAAAATTTATTGAGTATAGTCTTAACCTGCTCAGTCTTTCCTCATAAGACATCGTTTTATTCCAGAAATCAACCTCTGAATATTCTCTGAACTATTTCCGATGCCAGTATATTCCACCTTATGTATACACAACAAAAGTATACACACTGTTTTAGGTCAAGTCTCACCAATCCTGTTTAGATGTAGCAAGCCTTTTTTTAATACTCTAAAACCCTTACAATAAAGGCAAACATTTAATTTGCCTTCTTAATTATTTGTTGCACTTGAATGCAAACATATTTTTATTCATTTACAAGGACACCCAAATCTCTCTCACTCGAAATCAGAGTATATCAGGCCATTAGAGCAATGAAGTCTATCCCTGCATTCACTACTCTCAGATTCTCTCTTTTGCTGCAGCCCTGTTATAATCATTGCTTATCACTACTTTGCCCATTGATCCTGTGCAACTAGCCATGGGGATGTCAATACTGCTCCAAGTGATATATGTTCCTGCTATCACTATGTGTGTTATAAGTCCTAGGTAAAAAACAACTGTGTTTGCATTTGTGACATTTTTTGCCCCTCAAGTCACCGCAAGCACTTGAGAAGTTCGATGACCCAATCTTAGTCAACAGCTACAGTCAAAGCCTTCTAGTCATTTATATCCCTAGCTTCCTCTTTTGGTGTTGTGGCAGCACCACCTCCGTTGTCTATAAAAAAACCCCACCAGTTTCTTTAGTATATAGATAATAATCGACATCAGAGAAAGTAAAAAAAGTAGTTCGTATGATTCAATTTAATGACAACATTTTGCAATTTAATTAAATTCTGATTTTAAATTGGCATTTTAATGAAATTAGTTTTAATTTACTATCTAAAGATCATCATCATACTGTTTCAATATTTGAGAAACTGACCGAACAGATAAACTTGTTTTGTCATATGCATTTTGCTGTTAAATTAGATGGATTTTGTAAAAATGTAATATGTATTTCTTATTATTTTAATGTATGTTTCATATGAAGAGTTTGTATATTTTTATGTAGCAACTGCAGCTATCAAGCAAGACTGAAATAATATGTTTATTACATCAACTCTATTATTTTTTCAGATGAAGAACGTACAACATTATCTGGGGTTACAACTAATAAAGAAATGGAAATCAGATCCATCTCCTGAGATTGAGGAGTTAAGTTTCCAAGGATGTGGATGAGGTGTCTCAAAGCCTTGGAGTCAGAGAACCAACTGGGCCTGTGGAAGACCCTGCATATCCAGATACGCCAGGACAGATACACCAAGAAAAGAAACAACATCACAAGGATCAATATTACTATTAATATTATGGGCCTCATGCTATTATTGAGAAAATTTTAATCCAGAGACTCAGGTAATGTTCTGGGGTCCTGGTTTGTATCCTGCCATTATAGATTCTGGAATTTGACTTCAATACAAATGAGTCTAATAATGACCATGCAATGTTGCAAATTGTCAAGAAATAAATAAAACATCTGTTTCACTAATGTCCTTTAGGGAAGGAAATCTGCTGACCTTACATAGTCTCGCCTCCATAAGACTCCAGACCTAGAGCTTTCGCTAAAATGTTTGGCTCTTAACTGCCTTCTGAGCAATCAAGCCCACAGTCTGTGAATATGTTTTTTTTTTAAAAGTCTGCCATCAACTTTGTTGGACTGGTTTTACAATTTCAATTTTAGAAACCAGTTTCCCAAAGCAGCTTGACTTCTCTCAATTCAAATCACAGCAGAGGCATCAGAGAAGGACAGAAGAAACACTTCAAAGAAAGCTATCATACAACATCGACATCAATGCTGGAGGCCAACTGCTTTGCACCAAAATGGATTAAGGATGTGTGGGAAGGATGCCAACATTTTTAGATCCAAGAATGACAAAATTAAGAGAGAAAGGAAGTGATAAGAACAAGCCATGACCCATACCAATAATGCAGGAGCAGATACTCCATATGGACAGCATTTACTCCAAGTACCATAAGGTCTGCAGATCCAAAAATCGGCCTCAGCCATCTTTGGGACTCTTGGAAGACAATCATTCCTGCTTGCAGATGGTAACTAATAAAAAAATAGTAAAAAAGCATTAGCAAACAGAGATGTAGATATTCCAGAGCTTGGCGCCTAGGAACTTGAAAGCACAGCCACCAATGATGGAGCAATTAAAATTGGAGCTTCTCAAGAGGTCAGAATTAGATGAACATTCAATTTCTCAGAGTGTTCGGCTGGAGAAATAGGCAGTGATAAGGAGAGGCAAGGCTGGAGATGAACAGGAATTAAGATTTTAAATCAATTCACATTGTTTGACTGGAAACCAAATTAGGTCAAATAGCAGATGATTGATAGGGAATATATCATGATGCAAGTTATGATGCACTGTGGAGTTTTGGAAGACTTCAAGCTTACAAAAGGTGAAATTTGAGAGAAAAGTGCTGCTTGAAACAGTCACATTTAGAGATAAAAAGAGCACAATGGCAGGTAGCAGCAGCAGATAGGCTGACATTGACATAGGGAGGAGATGGAATAAATGGCAATATCACTAAACTATTAATCCAAAGACCAAGGTAATGTTCTGGTGATTCAGGTTCAAATCTCAAACTTAAATTCAATTAAGAGAAAACAAATCTGGAACTAAACATCTAATAATGATCATGAAACTATTATCAATTGTCACAAGAACCCATCTGTGTTCACTTATGCCCTTTAGGGAAGGACACCTGCCGTCCTTACTTAGTCTAGCCTACATGCAACTCCAGACCCACAGCAATATGGCTCACCCCTAGCTGCTTTACAAAATGATCTAGTAATTCATTCAGTTGTAACAATCTTCTCAAAGTTTGATTAAACAAATGTAACTGGACAGACTACCTGGTATTGACCTAGGCACTGGAAATGACAATGATAAAAACAGCCCAGTCGAAACTACAAAGCTGTCTTTACTAAAACCCAATGGCTAGCACCAAAACTGGGAGGACCAAGTCACAGACTGGTTAAGCAGAAGCTTAACATAGCATACTCAAGGAATCATACCTTACAAAAATGTCCCAGACGCCAGCATCATCATCCATAGATACATCCTGTCAGACCAACAGGACAGAGCCAGTAGAGATGGTGACACAATTGTAGACATTCAGGAGGGAGCCCTCAACCTTGTCTTTGGACCCCATGAAGTCTCATTGCATTGGTTAAAGATGGGCAAGGAAATCTCTTGCTGATTGCCACGTATCGTCCTTCCCGGTTGAGGAATCCGTACTACTTCATGTTGAACAACACTTGAGGGAAGCATTGAGGACGGCAAGGGGACAGATTGTACTCTGGGTGGGGGACTTAAATATCTACCATAGGAGTGGCTCAGCAGCAGTACCACTGATTAATTTGGTCAAGTCTTGAACGAAATTGCTGCTTGACTGGGTCTGCCGCAGGTGATGAGGGAAATGAAAGAAAAAGTGTACTTGATCTCATCCTTACCAATTTGCTTGCTGCAGATGCATCTATCTGTGACAGTGTCAGTCAGAGTGACTAACGCACAGTCCATGTGGAGATGAAGTCCTACTTCAACACTGAAAATACCTTATACCATGTAGTGTGGCACTGTCACTGTGCTAAATAGAACAGACTTCAAAAATTTTGAGCAGCTCAAGCCTAGGAATCCATGAGAGACAGTGGGCCGTCAGCTACAGCAGAATTGTACTCAAACACAACCTAAAACTGCAAGGAGAGATAGTAGGAACTGCAGATGCTGGAGAATCCGAGACAACAAGGTGCAGGGCTGGATGAACACAGCAGGCCAAGCAGCCTCTCTGCTCCTATGATGCTGCTTGGCCTGC
>NC_063332.1:42350358-42384680 GCF_021869965.1 Rhincodon typus | reverse complement strand
GTTCATCCAGCCCTGCACCTTGTTGTCTCTAAAACTGCAAGGCCCAGCATATTCCTCACTCTACTATTAACAGCAAGCCAGAGGATCAAACAATAAAAGATACAGCTGGAGAAACTTAGCATGTTTGGCAGCATCTGTGCACAGAAAATGGAGTTAATGTTTTGAGTCTATCGACCCTTTTGCAGAATCAGTTCTGAAGCTTACAAATGCTGCCAGACCTGCTGAGTTTCTCCAGCAGTTTCTGCTTGTGTTTCAGATATCTAGCATCCTTAATTCTTTATTTTTGTTTTAATTAAATCAGGGGATTAACCTTGGTTCCAAAGAAGGGGCAGGAGGGCTGGCAGGAGCAACAACAGGTTTAGCTGAAAATGAGGTGTCACTCTTAAAAGTTATAAAATAGGACTATTTGCTTGCGAAACAGAATAAACAGCAAGTGACAGACAGAGCTGGGAACAAAGCCAGCCAGGTAACAGTGGAGGAGAGCATTTTAGCGATTGTGACCAAGCACTATACGTACACAATGCTGTAATGTTTATTATGTAAAAGGAGAATGATGGTCTAGAGAAAACAGAGTTTGGATTGTGGTAAGGCAGATTTATTAAAATCAGGCAGTGTCTGGCCAAATTGGATTGGGAACAGCTATTTGAGGCTAAATCTAGAGCAGAATAGTGGGAGGCATTCAAAAGGTATGGTGGAGATTACACGCCCCACATCTTCATTTTGGGGTGAAATGTAGGATCAACAAGCCCAGAGAACCCTGAATGTCTTGGCATATTCAGGACTGGATTAAGAAAAAGAAAGAGAGATGTATAACACATACAAAGGGCGCAAAACAACAGAGATTTTAGTGTATAGGAAAACACAAGAAATCAATTAGAACAGCGAAGACACTGGTAAGAAATATTAGGAAGAATCCCTAAGATACTCTATAAGTATACCAAGAGAAAGACAATAACCAGGGCAAGAGTAGAGCCAAATAGGGCGTCAATTAGGGACCAAGGGGGCAATCTGTGCATGAAGCAGGAGGACATTGGTAGTGCGTAAATTTTGTAATTCACATCTGTCTTTATGTGGGAACAAGTACTGAATTTAGTTGGACTGTGAAGTTCTTGAGCAATTGATATAAGCTTCAAGGAGGTATTGGAGGTTTTAATGGATTTAAAAGTTGTCAGATATCCAGGTCTGGATGATTTGTGTCTCAGGCTGCTGTGGGAGATAAGGGAGGAGATTACAGGGGCCCTGTCACAAGTTTTTTAAGTCATCTCTGTCCACAGGGGAGGTGCCAGAGGACTGAAGGTCAGCTAATATGGTTCCACTTTACAAGAAGGATGGCAGAAATAGACAAGGGAACTATAGGGTAATAAGGCTAACCTCAGTGTTAGGGAAACTACTGACGAAAACAGTCAAGGAGAAATGTAATCTCCGTTATGAGAGGCAAAGTTTGATCAGAGAGAATCAGCATGGTGTTGTAACAGAGACGCATGCCTAATAAGCTAAGTGGAATTTTTTGAGGCAGTAAACAAGTGCTTGAATGAGGGAAGGACAATTCATGTAATTGAGATGGACTTCAGCAAGGTCTTTGACTAAGTCCCACATGGGTAATTGATAAAGAATGTGATGGGATTCAGGGCAACTAGGCAAAATGGATCCAAAATGAGCTTAGGGACAGCAGAAAGAGGATGGTGGTAGAAGACGGTTTGTACGGCCTGAGCTCCATGTGCAGTGGATGTACCACAAGGATTAATGCTAGGTCCCATATTGTTTGTAACCGTCATAAATAATTTGGCTAAAAAATTTAGGGGGTGATGATAAGTAATTCTTTGGATGAAACAAAATTGGTCAGGTGGTCGACAGTAAGGAGAAAGTTGTTAGGTTCTAACATGATATAAACAGATTGATCAGATGGGCAGATCAGTGACTGATGGAATTTAATGTACTTTGGAAGAAGGAACAAGACAAGAGAGTTTTCAATGAATGTCAAGACACTGGGAAGCTTAGAGGAACATTGGTATCTTGGGATGCTTGTCCACAGATCCCTGAAGGTGGCAGGAGAAGTTAATAGGGTAATTGAGAAGGCATATGGGACACATTGCTTTCATCAGTCACAGCACAGATTATAAGAGCAGACAGATCAGCTGGAGGACTGTGTGCAGTTCTGGTGACCACACTACAAGAAGGATGTGTTTGCACTAGAGGGAGTGCAAAGGAGATTCACCAGGATGTTGAATGGAGCATTTCAGCTATGAAAAAAGCTTGGGTTGTCTTGTTTAGAGCAGAGAAGGTTGAGAGGGGACTTGAATGATGTGTGTAAGATCATCATGGGCATGGAGAGAATGGATAGAAAGCAACTGTACCTCTTAGTCAAAGGGTCAATAATAAAAGGGGCATAATTTTAAAATGAAAGGCAGAATGTTTCGAGAGAAAAGTTTCTTTTTTCACCCAGAGGATGGCAGAGATCTGGAATGCACTACTTGAAAACCTCACAACCTTTAAAAAGTACTTAGATGGGCACTTGAAATGTCATAACATACAAGGCTATGGGTCTAGCACAGGAAAGTAGGATGAGTGTAGGTAGTATATTTTTGGCAGTACAGACTTGATGGGCTAGGGGTCTCTTCAGTTATGATTCTATGAGAGTGAAGCAATCCCACAACCAATGGAACAGACCTCAGTTCTGCAGTCCTGCCACATCTAGTTATGAGTGGTGGTGGACAAATTAAACAACTCATTCGAGGAGCAAATTCTACAAATACATAGAAACCTCAATGATGGGAGAATCCAACAGTGTAAAAAGCAAGGCTGAAGAATTGTAACAATCTTCAGCCAAAAGTTCTGTGTAGATTATCCATCTTGGCATTTCTAGAGTTCTACATCACAAAGTCTTCAGCCAACTCAATTCAAGAAATAGTAGGAGGCACAACATTCCGGCAATAGTACTGAAGACTGTGTTCCAAAACTTGCCTCATTCCTAACCATGCAGTTCTAATATAGCTACATCACTGGCACCTACCTGGTAATGTGGAAACTTGCCCTATCTGTCGTTTCCTAAAAAAGCAGAACAAATATAACCCAGCCAATTACTGCCCCATCAGCCTACTCTCAATCATCAGTGAAATGATGGAAGATGTCCAGTGCAATCAAGCAGTAACCAATCAGTGATGCCAAGTTTGGGTTCTGCCAGGGCCACTCAGCTCCTGACTTCAATACAGCCTTGGTCAAGCATGGGCAAAAGAGCTGAATTCCAAGGTGAGGGTGACACTGCTTGACATTCAAGTCATATTTGACTGAGTGTGGCATCAAGGAGCTCTAGCAAAACCAGAGCCAATGGGATTCGGGGAAACCTCTTCGATGGTTTGATAATACCTTGTATTTAGGAACGTGGTTTAGGTTGTTGTAAGTCAGTCATCTCAGCTCTAGGGCATCTCTGCAGGAATTTTTCAGGGAAGTGTCCAAGGCCCAATCATCTTCAGCTGTTTCTTCAGTGATCTTCCCTCCATCATGATGTTAGATGTGGGAATGTTTGCTGATGATCAGTACCATTCAAAGACCAAAGAACAGTACAGCACAGTAAAAGGCCCTTCAGCCCACCAAGCCTGCTCCTACACATAAAGCCTTTGTAAACTAAAAATCTTTTGCCTCTACATAATCCATATTCTTCCATTCTCCGTCTATGCATGTATCTGTCAAGATGACTCAGAAATATTGTATCTGCTTCTACCAACTCCTTGAGCAGTGCATTTCAGGGACTTAGCATTCTCTGTGTAAAAAAGCTTACCCTGCACATCTCCTTTAAACTTCCCCATTTTACCTGAAACGTATATCCCCTAGTAATTGACATTTCTACCCTGAGAAAAAGACTCCAATCATCCATTCTATCCATGCCTCTCAATCTTGTAAAATTCTATCAGGTCACTCCTCAGTCTCCAACATTCAGTTGAAAACAAACCAAGTTTGCCCAATCACTCCTCATAACTAATTTCCTCCAGACTAGGCAACATTCTGGTAAACCTTTTTCTATCCTCTCCAAAGCCTCCACATCTTTCTGGTAGTGTGGCGACCAGAACTGTACACAACATTCCAATTGTGGCCTAACTAAAATTCTCTCCAGCTGCAACATGACTTTCCAATTCTTATACTCTATGCCCTGACCAGTGAAGACAAGCATGTCATATGCCTTCTTGACCAACTTATCCACTTGAGTTGCCACTGTCAGGGAACAATGGACTGTATACCTAAATCCCTCTGTATGTTAATACTTCCAAGGCTCTTGAGATGCCGTAGTAGCCCATGTTCAAATGCAGCAAGACCTCAATAATATCCAGGATTGAAGTGAAAAAGATGGCAAATAACTTTCACACCATAAAATGCCAGGCAATGGCTATCTCCAATAAGACATTCATTTGTGTTCCTATCACTGAAACTCACACGAGCAATAGTCTGGGTTGGGGGAGAGGAGCTGAGGTGTTTCATTGACTAGAAACTAGACTGGGAGAGATATTTAAGTATGATATTCACAATTTGCAAGTCAGAGAGTAGGAATACTCCAGCGAGTAGGAATACTCCAGCGAGTAACTCTCCTCCTGACTCCCAAAAGCCTGCCTATCATTTAGAAGGCACAAGTCAGGAGTGTGATGGAATACCTAGCCCCTTGCCTGGATGAGTGCAACTCCAACCACATTCAAGAAGCTTGACACCATCCAGCCTGCTTGATTGGCACTAAATCCACAAGCATCCACTTCTTTCACCACTGATGCTCAGTAGCAGCAGTGTGTACTTTCCACAATATGCACTTCAGAAATTCATCAATATCCTTAGAAAACTCCTTCCAAAGCCATGACCACTACCATCTAGAAGGACAAGAGCAGCAGTTACATGGGGCCATCAACAACTTCAAATTCCTCTCCAAGCCACTCACTATTCTGACTTGGATTGTTTTTTTTAAAAATTGAAATTGTCGAGTTTAGAATCATAAAAAGCACGAGCAAGTGTTTTAGAGGCTGATAGACAGAGACAGGCCTGAAGCTGGGGATTATGGAAATGGACTGTAAAGACATGGAGCCAGAACTCATCTCAGTGTCAATTTTTTGTTATACGTTAACAGGATGTGCCATCACTGGTTTGGCCAGAATTTATTGTTCATCCTTAATGGTTCTTGAGAAGTTGGTGGATAGTTGCCTTCTTTAATCACTGCAGTCCAAGTGCTATAGGTAGACCCACAATTATAATAGGGAGGCAAGTTCCAGGATTTCGACCCAGCAGCATTGATTACGAGCAGCATGACAAACACACAGACACTCTGTTGCCAAGGAGAGGAATAGAGTTTGGAGCAGGGACAGAAAGCAATTGGTTTCGGTCTTCCTCATTATCTAATTGGAGGAATCTTCATCTCACATCAAGTACTGGATGAGCTCAACAGTCTGATAATGTAATAACAGTTGGAACAGTTGCAGGTTGTGCAGCAGGATTTTATGAGATCTGCTGACTTCAAATCGAATGGTTGAGGTGTGTAAATTCCAGCCATGGTGTTGACATGGAGTTGGATATTGTGCATAGATGTAAAAACTAATACTAGACTTTCTGATGATGACTCCACAGGGCAGAACATGTTTAAGAAATAGCTGAGGACCAATGAACATATTGTTGGGGAAAACTAGAGATTACAGTGCCAAAGCCCAAAGCAAAACTCACTGGAAAATTCTTCCCCTGGTTAATATCAGATAGATAAGAATAGAACCAAGAGAAAAGAAAAGACTCACATAGCTAGAGGACAATAGAGAGAACTGAGAACATTAGCAATGAAATTGGTTTTAAGCAGGTCTAATGAAGGAGGGTGGAAGAATGAAAGGAGAGGTCTTTAGGAAAGTGGAGGACAGGAGAGATTAAATGGCAATAGAGTAGGTGGTTCAGTGCCAAAGAGATTGGTAATGAAACTGAGTCCGTGTCACTAAATATGAGGCTAGAAGAGGTCTGACTAGAAGAAAGATGAATAGCAGCCATCCAAAAAGAAAGAGTTTCAGGAAGAAATCGAAGTGAAGGCATTCTAAGTGGTGGTGCACAATTGAGTGACATATCGGTTGCACTACCAGCAGATGATACCTTGACAGACTACTTAATAAAGCTTTCAGCTTCTCAGCTGATGCTTCCTTTCCCTGTTGGGGGATGCTGCATTGAGACCAGACAGAAATGATCCACAAATTTACTGACGCCAGTCCTACCACTGGCTGAGATAATTCATGCCTTACCATCATTGATTGAAGTTGTAATAATGGAAGCAGTGAACATTTTGTGGCATTTTATGGAACTGAAATTCATCTTGGATGGAGCTGACATTCTGTACCTCCCCAAAACAGGAAGATGAAATTGGAAGAGAAGCCTGTAAATCATTAAGAGATTACAATTGCCTTTACTTGCTAAACTGTTCCAACTTATGTGCTAATGCATTTGTTTTTCAGTCCAGCATATGAAATAGTGTCTCTGTTGTTAGGTTTATGATTTTCCCTACAGGAACTATTTTTTCTGCAGGGAATATTCCTCAAAGCTCTACTTTTGCGACATTGATTTTGAGGCGGTGACTGACAGTTCCCAACAGCCTAAGCAGGTAATAACAAGGTAGCTCTGGGGTTATAACAGCTGGTGAACAATATAAGGGTGAAACATAGCCAAACTGTTCTCTTAAAATCCCCTGGTGAAACTGCCAATAACTTAGTCCCCATTCTCATATCGACTAGCTGGAGAGTGCAACACTGATACAGCAATGTAATCACTAAAAGTAGTTTTTTTTTTAATTTACATCCTGAGGGTACTGCAGAAAACTATAACAGATAAAATGAAATTAGTGTTAATCTAATCATCAGCGGGCATATGGTTTGCAATATAATCCTTCTTATTCCTTGACGCAATGATTATTTAAATTCTCTTATCACAAAAATAAAGCTCTGTTCACTAAAAAAAATCAGATAAAAATAAAATTTGAAGCTTTTTCACACTTGCATCAAGCAGACTGGAAATCGATAGGTATGGGGAAGTAATAACAGGAAAATGCAAAACATGCATGCACAAGGAGTTATTAGCAGGATTTTGCAAAATATTAAGGTCTGTGAGTTAATGAAAGGATAATCCAAAATCAATTATTTCCTGATTCTGAGCTACTTGATATAATTAGTATCTGATAACACAATGAAAAGCCGCATTGTATTTATTTTTTAATATATATTCAAAAGAAGTAAACTCATCGAACCCAAAACTGCCAAAATTAAAACATTAGTCACAAAATTTGTAGGTCTTCACGATGGGTTTCACTCTCTGAGCTCCAGTGAGTTCTCTCACAAAATTCTCAACTGGTCCCCTCATTGTATATGCAAGATGTCTCTACAGTGCCGCACTAACACGTGTTCATCAGCGACAGGACCTTGTAGGATTCATGCTACCAGCATTTAAAACCCAGCTGTGCCGCAAGCACTGTCTCACCACACATGGACAGTGAGGGACACAAATTTGACTGGGACAACACATCCATAACAGCACAAGCCAAACAGAGACACACCAGGGAATTCCTGGAGGCCTGACATTCCAACCAGAACTCCATCAACAAACACATTGAATTAGTCCCTTCGTACAAACCACTGAGAAGCAAAACTGGAAGTAATACCAACCACCCCAGCAAACCAAGGCATATAAATAACAAGCGGGACAGAACACTGACGCTCCACCAGAGGCGCACTGATGATGCTACCTAGCAGGGTGACAAAATATTTGCAACCAAATCCATCAGCTCCGTGTGCAATTCTACAACCTCATCTACAACCCAAGCTACAAATCTTCTCGAAAAATTTGATAACGTGCAGCTTTTCCGGTTGTTCCATAATAGTTGAGAAAAAAGCTGCACTTTAATAAACAGGGATAGTAGGAACTGCAGATGCTGGAGAATCCGAGACAACAAGGTGCAGGGCTGGATGAACACAGCAGGCCAAGCAGCATCATAGGAGCAGAGAGGCTGACGTTTCTTAATAAACAGGGACTGCTTGCATTTCAAACACTAAAGAATTTACATTCAATGAAGGTTGACTTCACATTACTCGCATCTATTTGGAATGGACGTTAATCAAGTCATGTCTAGCTTGTTGTACCTGACAGTCCATCGCTCGATCATGCTGAAGTTGCTGTTCCTCCTGCCCAATATCCTCCTCAGAAGACTGCTGCCACTCTCCCACCTATTCAGTGACCTGGAGGTGACACTTTAAACATTGCCTGTGATCACATCTGCTTCACAGAGATGCCTATAATCAATTTACACTCAGGAATGACATGGTCAAGATTGTTTGTGGGCAGGATTTACATTTGACACAGTTGGTTACTGCATGCTTTTCACATGCAGAATTTAATGAGTACAGATACATTAAACCTGTACTGCGTGATGGCCTGATGAATGCTATCACACCACGAATGGCATCACATCACTCACAAGCAGAGGCTGTGTCCTCAGGCAGAGAAAAAATGCTTACTCTGCTCACTCCAAGTCTGTTGGCAGCCATTTTTCATTTGTGTTGTGCATTTGTGATTCAGAGGATGGAAGGTAACAAAGACCAAACTTCACAGAGTCAGTCACAGGCGCTCAACCTGTTTACCTGGATGATGTCTGTAAACCAACACACACACACTATCTCTGATACAATTTTAACCCCACTGCGAAGTCTCTTCTAAGGATGCCTAGCCTGAAGAAGTTACCCTCCTCCCTCCGGACAAACCTCAGGGGATCTCTCCCTATTTATTTCAGAACCCCCTTCCCCTCCCCCATTTTGGATGAAGGGTCTAGGTCCGAAAAGTCAGCCTTCCTGCTCCTATGATGCTGCTTGGCCTGCTGTGTTCATCCAGCTCTACCCCTTGTTATCACACACACACACACATTCTGTAAGCTAACACATTATTTACTCTTGCATTGCATTAAATGTAACTAGGCCTTAATTTATTTCCTATTGATGAATGTAAACTAGTTGCGGTAAAGTTCTGTTTGCTGAGTTTGTCTCATGGTGCATCTCATGGATAAGGATTGAAGAACAAATTGGTATCCTGACTAATGATTTGCATCGTGGGTATGGCAACAAGATAATTTCTGCCAAACATCTGTGAGGTATAAAAAGGTGCATTGGCAAACTTGTTTCCGTGATTATAAAGATTAGGGAGTTGGAAATAACACCACAGACAGCTGCCTGTGTTTCTTCAACATAACTTTGAAGGGAGGCCCAAGAGAATACATCTGGACATGGCTTTGAACAATGGATCGTGATATAATTGAAAGCCAATTAAATGGGACAAAACCAGGTAATACCTTATATGGCACCATCATAGCAAAAGAAGTATAAAGGAAAGAGATTTTCAATGGTTTTACTGCAGCTCAAATTGAGCAGTTTGGTTAACTGTTCTGAAAACATGCCAGGAGATCTGTTGATAGATTGGCTAAGTAAAAACCGAAAGAACTGCGGATACCGTAAATCAGGAACAAAAGCAGAAGTTGCTGGAAGCTCAGCAGGTCTGGCAGCATCTGTGGAGAAAAAAATCAGAGCTAACTTTTCAGGTCCAATGCCCCTTCCTCAGAAGTGAGTCAGTCATCAGTCAGTTCTGAGGAAGGGTCACCGGGCCTGAAACGTTAACTCTAATGTTTTCTTCACAGATGCTGCCAGACCTGCTGAGATTCCAGCAACTTCTGTTTTTGATAGATTGGCTACATGAGATAAAATTTGGTTCGTGACACTTCTAAGCACCTAGTGTCATTGTGAGAATGTACTATTGCCTGAAAAGATAATAAAGCAGTACTATATTAAGTGGAACTGTAGCCAAGTTGTTGTGTTCAGTTGATATCAGGGCCAGAACCTTTAGACCCATAGGAGTTTTTACATGACCAAATATTCAGGTTGTTTTTTTCCTTGCATTCCCTGTTGACTTATCAGTTCTGAGCTTTACACATTCCAACTCAAAACTTCCAATTCAGTCTTTTTCTCCCAATATCACCTACAGTTTTTTTTGCCAAACCTCTTCGTGCACTACTCCTTCCCCTTAAAGTCAGGGTGTTGGTGACTGTTGATGAATGCAGTAACCTGTGATGTCCAATTCATTATTGTCTTCTCTTATACATGTTGAGTTGCACTCAGTCACAATTATTAACCCATTTGCATCCCAGTTTATTGGCTGCAGTGCACAGAATTGATTTCCCCAACTTCCCCACCACAGCAGTGGCCCCTAATAACCCATTGGATTTTCAATGAACAGATATCCCAGCACTGAGCGTGGCCCACACCCCTCACCAAGTTCCACCCAGCTGATCCATGATTATATTCCTGAATGATCTCTGTGCAATTCCTTGATTCATTCAGCAGTAATCTGTGGTGGACTGGACCTGTGGGAAAGATCATGGCCTAGTCCCCAGATGATATTGATATTAACTTTTGATGTGACCACCCCAGGTGCTGACTGACTATGTTCAAATCCCTGGTCTGAGCTCAGATGATGCTTTTGACTGATTGTGGTGACTCTCCCGACTGACTCCCTAGACTGCTTTCTTACCCTTCTCTCAGCTTCATTGGGTACTTCTTGGGTCTTTGCTCTGCTACAAGGTCAGCAAGGTATGTAGCAAGAACTGCAGATGCTGGAGTGACAGTCAATACAGTGTGGAGCTGGAGCCAAGTTGCCCTTGTTTTCCTTTCAAGGATACTAAGACTGTCCGATTTTTCCTACTTTGTGATGTTTACAATAAATATGATCTTGGCTGTTCTGTTTCTCAACAACAGTCACTTCTTGGTCTTGGATCCATCCTCCTTACTCTAGCTGAAAAGTTGCTCACTCCCTCACTCAATGGTAACATTCAAATTCGTCATTGTTTGCCTCTTTAGACTTCCTTGTGTTTTCCCTCTTGTTTATGGTCCTCCATGTTAATATGGGGCTTTAATTTTCCAAACAGTGATGGAAGCCATGTACACAGTCTTATCCTCATCAACATTTTTTAAAATTATTTGTTGATAGGATATGTGCATGATTGGCTGGGTCAGCTTTAATTGCCCATTCTTAATTGCATCTTGAACTGATTGGTTCACTAGGGCTAATTCACAAGGATAGTCATGAGTTAACCAAATCGCTGTCCAGAGGCACATGTAAAGGTAGATTTCCCTCCCTGAAGGGTCATTAGTGAAGCAGATAGTTTTTTTTAATATAATAAATGACAATGGTTACATGGCCAACATTAGACTTGCTATTTATTCCAGATTTTGTTTGTTTTAACTAAAATTTTATCATTTGCCATGGTGAGAAATGAACCCATGTGTTCACAGCCTTAGCCTGGGACTCTTGTTTATTAGCACGGTGACATTATCACTATGCCGCTACTACCCATCAGCTCTGCTGGAGTTAATCCATTTTGCAATGGTGATGACCTAGAACTCAAAACAGCCGAAGTAATACCATCAATTTTCTTCAGTTTTTTTTACAGTTCGAACTCCTCTTTCTATTTCATGTTTACTTGTGGGTAATGAGGTAAACATGGACAAACCTTCTGTTTTGGCAAATACTCTAAATTGCTCATATGCTTACTGTAGTCCATTATCAGAGTTGAATGGATTTGTTTTAATTATTTTATCACTGTTTACTATGATACTATGTTACAATTTATCTCAATTCACCTTGACTAATAGTCAATAATAATGATAAACACTTGCCCTTTAAACTCAAACCAGTCCAGTCCGAGGCCTTGATACAACTAATGATGGCAGTAGAGGGTTTTTTTTTTTCTGTTCCTAACTGCTGACAGTGCAGATTTTCACAGTTGGATATCATTTCCTCAATAGAATGAGAAAATCCTGGTCACTAAACTCACTGAAGTGCTCTTGCTTATCATTTTGGTATTCCAAGTTTTTTTATTCATTCACGGGGATGAGGGCATCACTGGTTAGGCAGCATTTATCGCCCTGGGGGCAGTTAAGAGTCAACCACATCACTGTGGGTCTGGAGTCACATGTAGGCAGTTTTCTTCCCTAAAGGACATTAGTGGACCAGATGGGTTTTTCCTTGACAGTTGACAATGGATTTGCGGTCATCGTTAGATTCTTAATTCCAGATATTTTATTGAATTCAAATTCCACCATCTGGTGTGGCAGGGTTTGAACTCAGGTCCCCAGAATGTGATCTGGGTCTCTGGATTAACAGTCCAGCAATAATAACATGAGACCATCGCCTCCCCGTGACTCTGATGTAGCCTTTGGAAAATATTAATCTAATGTGTGTTAGGCGTTACCAATCCTTCATTCAAGACTAAAATATCAACTATGATTATGAGATGTTTTCATTGATCAATATATTGTTGTTATATAAATTTGCTGGGATATATGCTGACATCCAGCCTAGCAATATCTTCAAATCTGGAGACATTCTTCATGGCTGTTTGGAGCTTCACTAATCACTACTTTTTTTTTTCTCTGATGTTGTTAAATGGTGTTTTTACTGGTGATGTGTATGTTTCTACTTCTGCTATAAAGTCCAAATCTTGTTTTTTCTGCCTCTTCAGATTATATTATTGATAAAGTATATATAAATTGTTTGATATGTCCCTTGTATATACTCCACAATTCAGTTAAACCTCATCAAACACAGTCTGAATCACAATGCAAGATGACATTGCTGTAATTTGCTTGACATTTAGAAAAGAAACTAATTGTTTAAAATACGTTTTAATATTAAAATTTAGCTTCATAACTTAATGGGAGAACACGCTGCATGCTCACATTGCCCCCAAGACCTTGTTTTTTCAGTTGTGACGTACATGTTTTTCTGTCTCTGTTGATATAATACATTGGCCTATTCTGCACTTGTAGCAACACTGACATAAATCTGTGGATTAATCATCCATGGTTATTTGTATTGGTGGTCATTGTGTGCTAATATTTCAGAAGAAAATAACAACTTCTTAATCCTTTCGGAAGAATTTCTCCAATCAACATTCCAGCATCACTATTGGAATCGTCTCATTAGCTCTCTCAATGGTTTATTAATCATTGGCATGAGTTACCCTACTTGGTGAACCATCCCAGGAATCGTTATAGCTCAGTTGTGTTCCAGAGTTGTGGGCAGTATCTTATTACCTTAATTTACTGAGAATCAGATGTTATTCATATGGTTTGCACAATGTGATCTATGGATTTAACCACACATTTCACAAATTCACACTTGTCGTTTAGCATCAATAAAGCAATAATTGCCAAAAGGCCTGATAAAAATAGATAGTAACCTTGACTCCTGGTCCAAAGATGCATGTCAAAGTCCATTGGTAGCACCTAATTTTGAGAATAATAGTTTAGCTAGGCTATCGTCAAATGATGACATTGAGTAGAACGCATATTGTACTAATTTGTTGAATTGTATCAAGCCCACACAGATCCTAATATCCCCACTTGGTTTACAGACAGTGACCACAGCTGAATACTATTTAGTGGGCTGTAATCAGAGAAATTGACTCCTGGTGTTGCTTCCCTTCAACCTCTGCCTTCACTTTATCCATGATGTGGGTAATACCTTCCTTGGGATGAAAAAGTCTCTGCAGCTTCTGCTCCTGGGCCTCCCTTCACTTTTTCTTCCCTAGGAATATCATAACTGATCGAGCTGCTAAATTCACCTGGGCAAATACTTCAACTGGAAAGTGTTGATATGTGAATTAATCACAGAATACACAGAATGGTTTCTTCCTGAAATCTCTCCCTGTCCTCCGAGGATTTGGGCCCTTTTCAGTCTATTCATATCTGGTGAAACACTCGCTGGACCTAAACCAGTATGATGAGGCCCATCTTGCAGGGACCATGACAGGTTTTCCTGTCAGTCATGCAGCCACATGCAAGGAATCTTTAGCTCTTAATAGTTCACTGCAATCCACACATATGCACAAGATCATGCCAGCTCCTGATGGCCTTTGTTGGCCACTGAACACAATCCAGATTTTTATTTTAATTCATGATGGAAACTGGTTGGCAGAGAGGAAACAAAGAGTAGGAATTAATGAGTCCTTTTCAAATTGGCAGGCCGTAACTAGTGGGGTGCCACAGGGATCGGTGCTGGGATCCCAGCTATTCACAATATATATTAATGATTTAGATGGGGGAACTGAATGTAACATCTCCAAGTGTGCAGACGATACCAAGTTGGGTGGGAGACTGAACAGTGACGAGGATGCAGACATTCTTCAGCATGATCTGGACAAGTTGGGTGAGTGCCCAAATCAATGGCAGATGTGGTATAATTTGGGCAAATGTGAGGTTCTTCACTTCAGAAGCAAAAACAAAAAGGTGGATTACTACCTGAACAGCTGTAAATTGGGAGAGGGGAGTGTACAGAGGGACCTGGGTGTTCTTGTGTACCAGTCACTGAAGATAAGCATACAGGTACAGCAGGCGGTAAAGAAGGTAAATGGTCTGTTGGCCTTCATTGTGAGAGGTTTCGAGTACAGGATCAGGGATGTGGTGTTATAGTTGTACAGGGCCTTGGTGAGGCCACACCTGGAATATTGCGTGCAATTTTGGTCTCCTTTTCTGAGGAAGGATGCTCTTGCTCTTGAGGGAGTACAGCGAATGTTTACCAGTCTGATTCCAGGGATGGCAGGTCTGATGTATGAGGAGAGATTGACTAAGTTGGGATTGTTTTTGCTGGAGTTCAGATGAATGAGGGGGGATCTTATAGAGACTTATAAAATTCTAACAGGACTGGACAGGATAGGTGCAGGGAGGATGCTCCCGATGGTCGATGTGTCCAGAACCAGGGGTCACAGTATGAGGATTTGGGGTTGACGATTTAGGATAGAAATGAGAAGATATTTCTTCACCCAAAGAGTGGTGAGCCTGCAGAATTCATTACCACAGGAAGTAGTTGATGCCAAAACATTGAATGTACTCAAGAGGCGACTAGATATAGCACTTGGGGTGAATGGGATCAAAGTTTATGGAGAGAAAGCAGGATTAGTCTATTACGTTGGATGATAAGCCATCATTATAAAGAGTGGCAGATCAGGCTCGAAGGGCCAAATGGCCTCCTCCAGCTCCTATCTTTTATGTTTCCATGTTTCTACAAGAATATCGCTGGCTCGGCTAACATTTATTGCTCATTCCTAATTGCTAAGAGTCAACGACATTGCTGTGGGTCTGGAATCATGTGTAGGCTAGACCAGGTAAGGATGGTAGGTCCCTCCCTAAAGGGCATTAGTGAACTCAATGGGTTTTTCCTGACAATTGACAATGGATTCATGGTCATCATTAGACTCTTAATCCTAGATTTTTATTGAATTCAAATTCCACCATCTGCCACAGCAAGATTCGAAACCAGGTCCCCAGAACATTATCTGGGTCTTCGGATTAACAGTCCAGTAATAATACCAAAAGGCCATCGCCTTCCATCGCATTGAATTGACAGCATGATTACCACCATGATTACCACCACCATCTCTATGTCATTCAGATTTAGCCACTCAGGCTCCGCCAAGGTATAACGTTGAAACAAACTTCCTCCCTTCAGCAGCGCCACACCACCTCAGTGCTGTTTATTTGGAGTTATCGTTCATTTGGACTTCAATGCATCAACTAATCTGGTTTGTGTTTAGAGAGTATAGAAGCCTTTATGCTGCCTTGAGCACATTGTTTCAGCATCAATCCATAAGTGAGTGCAGGTTCACTTTTATTGGATGATTTCCTCTTCACTTACCACACATTTGGGTCGGTAAGCAATCTGGGAACTTGTGGATATGGGCATGAAGCCTCTCACATTTCTACTTCACAGTATCAGCAACTAATTGCTCTGTGAGCTTGCATGAGATCTGATGGTACACGTTGTTTCTCTTTTTATTCCATCCCCTTGAGCTGCAATAGGGTTAGGGTTAGTATGCTACATACTAAATTCCCAACACCTTACCTTCATCATCATGAATGGCCTTATAGTTTCTTGTGACCTCACCTCTATTAACCTTTACTCTCCCTTGATCATAGTGGATCCTTACTGTAAATCTTCCTGCTCTTCTCTCCGAGCCCATCTTTCGAGGCCCCAAAGCCCAACTAACTCTGACATTTCCCCTTACTCATTTCAACTGCTTGTCCCCCTCACAAGCTCACGTTGTGAGACCATTGAGTTCCCTTGTGTTAACGTTCACCTCACACAGTTCTTTCTCCCGCTTCTCCTTGCAATGCAATTGTCTCTTTGGCTCCCAGTCATCTGTGTTCGATCGTTGGTTTCCTCCTGTTGACTAATGTATCCTTTAATTCCATCTCAGCACTGGACCATCAACCATTCCATGCTACGCTTTTGACATATATCTTAAAAGCATAGAAAATAAGAGCAGCACGAAGCCATTTGGCCCTTTAAGCTGATCTGCCCTTCATTATGAACATAGCAGATCATCCAACTCAATAGGCTGTTCCCTCTTTTCCTCCATATTCTTTGATCCTTTTAGCCTCAAGTACTATATCCAACTCCTTCTTGAAATTATGCAATGTTTCGGCCTTGATTTCTTTCTGTGGTAGCAAATTCCAAGACTTGCAACTCTCTGAGTGAAAAAGTCTCTCCTCATCTCAGTCCTAGATGGTTTATCCCACGTCGTTTGTCAGTGACCCTTTGCACCCTTCCTGCCTGGTATGGACAGTAATCTTGCTGTGGCCCAGTCTCCCTGCTTCTTTCGCCAATTCAATAAACTTGCTCCCAGGCTAAGATATCCATCCTTGGTCTGCTACAGTCTTCCAACAAAGCTCCATCCTTAATATTCCCTTAGATGTGACTTGATTGCATCTTGTTAGCTTTGCTTTCAGCAGAACAGACCCATTTTCTCCTTTTCAAACCTAACATGTACACCTACTTTAATTCTTTGTCTCTCTTTGATCACTGGGCTCAAAACGTCAAATCTGTTTCTCTCTCCACTGACACTACTAGACCTGCTGAGTTTCTCTGGCACTTTCAGTTTTTTTTTTATCCCTGCCTCCCTTCTGCAGGCTCGCAACAACCCAGACAGGTTGCATCCATGTGATGGCAAACCTACACGATGCAACAACGGCACTACCCTTTTCTGAATCATTGCCTTGTGCAAGTAAGTCTCAGTAAGCAGTATACAACAGCACATATTCATCAGAGTTTCCAGGAAGAAGCCTACCCTGCCAGTTACATGCATCTTATATACAGTCGGGTTTCTGAAGACACGTTTTTCTTGCACATTACCTATAATTTTGTAACTGTGAACATTACAGCCAACTGAATGATTGCAATATATATTTTTTCATCACACAGACCTATTTATTGTTAGCTGAACAGTTTTAAAATACAACTAGATGTTTCCATTCATAAGGTCAAGCAAGAATCCCCAAACAGAAGTCAAGAGCAGGAACCTGATCTATTCATTCTTGCTTTTCTAATGCAAAATCATTGATGGGAATTGCTGTACCACAACTACTGACTGCTGAGATTAGCTAACTCTGTTCCAATTGGGACCTGTTGGCTTGCACAGCATAGCTTTATAGTAGGAATGGGCAGTGCCATTAATCAGTATGCTGCAAGGGAGCTGTCCAGACTGGATTTTATTCAAAGTACAATTAACTGTCTGCACAAAAAAAACTTTTTATTAGGTGTATGAGTATGATAAATGTTTGAGTCAACGGATAATGTGTGTGACAAAGAATTAGAATCCAGCAAGGAATTTATGATGATATTTTCCATAATTGTCTCATTTGTATCTTTGCAACTTATTTTTAGCTGCAAAGTTGTGGAACTTTCCAGCACTTGCCGAAGAAAGTTGCATTATATTTACGAAGCCCGGGAGACACTCCTCAGCAACATTGTTCTAACGACTCCCTTATGAGCTATTTTCACAAGATAATCATTTAATAAATCACAGACGTGTGCAAAGGAGGCTTACACCTGTTTTTACTCCTTCTGATGCGCCCACAAGAAATATTTAGAAGATGACAATTAAGAGAGCAGCATTTTTCAGGATTGGCTGCTAGCCAGTAATATTTCAGTGAGCATCAACAAGGTAGGTATAAGAATGCTTTCCTACATACTCTGACAAGAATATTCATCAAGGGCACCAGGTGAATTCATAACTCTCCACTATAACTCCTTTTCTATGAACTATCTGGGGATTACCATCCACTTTATGCTTCAGAGTGACTAATGACCAAATTTGACTTACTAACGCTATAATACTATAACTATGCTATAATAATTATACCATTTCAGCTTATTTAAGCACATACACACTCAAACTTCCATCAGGACCTGTGTAAACCCCTAAACCTAAGAAGTAACACTTTCTTGCTAATTAACTAAAAAGCAAATAAAAATCATGTACTAAAACTTATCTTAGAATCATAGCTGACAGCACCTAAACAGAAAATTTGACTGTATAAATGAATGGCAATGGATAATGGCAGTTACAAAGAGTTATGTCAGATTAGTTCAACAATAACTGCGGTTATAAATTTGCAGTTGAGATTAATAATTGAGTTGAAATAAATTGGTGAGATTAATTGATGAATAAACGAATAGCCAAAAGAATTTGTTAAACAGTCTAATGGATAAAGTCTATACTTGTAATGTTTCAGAGCTCACACTATCATGAATATTATCATGTCATGCTTACCTGCCATTTAAAAGTATTGAAACTTTGCTGGTTGTATTGCTCTCATTTATTGTCTGCGTTTGATTATGTGAGCCTGGTAACTGAATAATGCACACTGTGCTTGATTGGTTAAGTCCAGTTATTGATTCAGAGAAGACTATATAGATGCCATGGAAGGAATTGGAAACTGGTGGATGCAAGAGAATATTTTAAGCATAATAAAGAAAAAAAGTCTGCAAATAAAGTTCCTGCACAGTTAGAAACTAGTTTTATTTTTGTATTTCTCTGAGAAAGGTTAATATCCAAAATATTTTCGTGAATGCTCTATCCCTCAGTGAATTCACCTTCCATGCTGGTCATTGTGGGGGCAGTACTAAGTCTACGTTTTGGCCTCAGGGGACCCTGTAAACTTAACACATGTAATTAAATGCCTGTGTCTGGTCTGTATCGTCAAACAAGCTTACTTCCTGTAATCTTTCTTTCCCCATGCCAACAAACTTTACTGGGATAAAATTACACATTTACAAGCAAATGTAAAGAAATAGGAAAAGATGTTGGAGATAATAGGTTTGGAAACAAATGTTGGGAGAGCAACAGAGGTAAGCTTTCAGGTCTGCTCTTTCTTCAGCTCTCGTGTACAAATGGCTTCTTTTCTAAATCTCCTGGCTTGGCCATCAGCAACAAAACAACAAAGTTCCACTCCTTGCTACCCATTTGCTAAACTCCTTTAACATCCCCCCCTCTTCAGTAGAGTTCTCCATGTCTCTCTTTATGTACAACCTGAACACTCACCAGATATTCCTTTCCTCTTCATTGAAGTGCAGAAATGTTATACTGCTTCGGTCTGGATGAGATAAGAGTTTAACTAAGGAATAGCACAGGTCACAATTCCAGCAGTATGGATTGCACATACACACCTTGGGCATCCAGTTCCTTATGTTGACTGGAAAACCAATCCATAATTTCCCGGAGCAGTTAAGAGTCAACCACATTGCTAGGGTCATGTGTTGCCCAGGCCAGGTAAGGATGGCAGTTTCCTTCCCTAAAGGATATTAGTGAACCAGACGGGTTTTTCCAACAATCAGCAATGGATTCATGGTCATTATTTGACTCTCAATTCCAGATTATGTACATTGATGACTTAAACGTGAACACAGAAGGGAGAATTACTAAGTTTGTAGATGACACGAAAATCGGTGGTGTTGACAGTGAGGAAGATGGTCTCAGGCTACAGTCTGATGTTGATCAGCTGATACATTGGGCAGACCAATGGCAGATGGCTTTTATTCCCATTAAGTATAAGATAATGCATTTTTGGGAGTCTAATAAGGGAAGGATATAAAGAATACATGGTAGGTCATTAGGGAGTAATGAGGAACAAAGAGAGCTTGGTGTACAAGTTCATAGACATTTGAAAGTGTCAGCACAAGTGGACAGGGTGGTGAAGAAGGCACGTGGGATGCTTGCCTTCATTAGCCAAGACATAAAATATAGGAACAAGGAAGCCTTGTTATAACTTTATAAAACATTGGTTAGACTACAGAAGTAATACTGTGTGCAGTTCCTGTAGCCATGATTGCAGAGGAGATTCACTAGGATGTGGCCTGGAAAGAAAAATCTCTGTTATGAGGAGAGACTGGATGGCTGGGTTTGTTTTCCCTGGAAACAGAGAAGGCTGAGCGGGGAATCTGATCTTTTTCATTCAGTCGTGAATTCCACAATGGCCCAAATCTTTTGTGAAGTGGCAACCACCATGAAATTGCAGCATTCATTTACATTTTTCTGCACCTTAAACTGCATTTCTGACCTTGTCTTTTGAGCCAGGCTTTTTCACAAATCCAGAACGCATAGTTCCATCAGGAAATTTGCCGGTGTTGTGACTTCATGGGAAAACTGTACATGCATGTTTTGTACAACACTATCTCCTGTAGGGTAATTTTAAATGTCCTGTGTAAATGCATGAATAAAGTTACAATAGTCCTACCAGACCATAGGTCTGTCTCAATAAGAAATAGTGGTTTGACCTGAGGGTCACTACTCCTCAAGGTAAGAGGCAAGGTTAAGGATGAGATTCCTTCATAGTACCTCAGTCAGTCTAGGAATTGAACTCACACTGTTGGTAGCACTTTGTATTGCAAACAAGCCATCCAATCAACTGAGCTAACTAATCTCTGAATGAATGAATAAGTAGGAATGTACAATAAGAACAGAAGTAGGCCATTCAGCTATTCGAGCCTGCCCCACCTTCAGTGCAATCATTGCTCATCAAACATTTCAATGTGTTTTACTCACCCCATCCCCATAACCCTGTAAAGTACTGTAATCAGAAATCTATCAATCTCTACCTTAAACATACTCAAAGACTGAACCTCTACAGGCCTCTATGGGGGATTTCCAAAGTTTCACAATCCTCTATTTTAAATACTTACTCCTCATCTCATAACTAAGTGGTATCCCCCCTTAGTTTTAAACTGTGTCCCAGGTTTTAGACTCCCACACAGGGCAATCATCTTGTCTGCATTTACTCTATCAAACCCTTTAAATTTATGTTGGTTCCATTGAAATCATGTCTCATTCTTTGAAACATTAGAGGATACAGGCCTAGTTTGCCCAGTATCCGTTCATAGGAGTTTCACCATCCCATGAACATGTCTGGTGAACCTTCGTTGCACTCTCTGTATGGCAATAATATATTTCTTGAGATAAGGAGACTGAAACTGCACAAAGTACTCCAGATATGGTGTAACTAAGCTCTTATATGACTTTGCTACTCTCACACTCAAATCCTCTTACAATGAAGGATGACAGTTAATTAAAAACTCAAAGAACTGCAGATGCCATAAATCAGAACCAGTTCAGAGGGAGGGTCACTCGACTCGAAACATTAACCCTGATTTCAGTCTGCAGATGCTGCCAGACCTGCTGCTCCTATGATGCTGCTTGGCCTGCTGTGTTCATCCAGCTCTGCACCTTGTTGTCTCGGATTCTCCAGCATCTGCAGTTCCTACTATCTCTGCTGCCAGAAATTTCTGTTTTTGTTTGTGAATAACATTTAATTAGCCTTTTGAAACAGCAACAAGAATGCCAATGCCAGCCACAAGGTTCCTTTAAGCAAGAGAGACAGTTTACTTCAGGGAGCAAGGTTTGGTGTTGAAACCACAGAAATGGCCGTGCATGGGTCCGAGGTGAGGTTGACACGAGGTCAGGCCCCGTGACATACAAAGTTCGGGTAGGTGAGGCTGTACTGAGCAAACATGTGGATCCCCTGAAAACTGCTACATCATAATTGGGCCAGGAGCAAAACACACCCGGTCCCTCAGAACAGCCAGAAATGCCGTTAGAAATTGTGGGTTCCTCCCCTCCATCTAGCATTGAAGAAAGAGTCCAAGTTGGATGCAGCCTTAATACCATTACCGCCTGAAGAAAAGGAGGAATCTCTCTTGAGTAGCTGAGGGCTAAAGAGATGGACAATGGTCTGGCACACACCATCTGTATCTGTGTCAGAGTCAGAGGAACTGGACCTGGGGCGACAACGTCCCAAGAGAAGCTATAAGAAAAAGAACAGGCCTACATTTCTCGACTTAGAGGGGAAGGGATGTAGTGATTGGAACTAGGGACAGGTGGATCTCATTGACTATGAGATCGTTGGTTGGGCTCATTAACCTGGCCAATCAGGGAGCCCTGGCTGATAGATATAAACAGGAGATTCAGAGAGTCTTCTGATTCTAAGGTCAGAGCCCAGGTACTCTGCACATGTAAATAAAGGGTGACTTGTTAATGGAACACTGGCCTCTGTATAGTTGCTTCACCTTCATAATAGCTTAAAGCACATGTATATTAGCCTTCAGTCACTTATCAAGAAACTCACTTAGGTCCCTTTGTACATTTAAGAAATACACTGCACATCTTTTTTTCTTACCAAAGTGGATAATCTCACATTTTTCCACATTATATTTCACCTTCACATTCTTGCTATTTTACTAAGCCTATCCAAATCATCCAGAAGCATCTTTACATTTTTATTACACCACTCATGTTCAATTGGCTTTTTGTCATCTGTAAATTTGGAATTTGGTCCCCACCTCTACATCATTGATTTTTTTGTGATCAGCAGGGGCAATCCTTTCGGTACCCTACTAATCATGGGGTGCAAAAGGCTCATTCACTCCTACTCTCTCTTTTCTGTCTGTTAGTCAATAATTAATCTATGGCAGTACATTACCTCTTATCCCGTGTGCTTTAATTTTTCTGATCAGCCTCCTGTGCGGCCCTTTATCAAAAGTGTTCTGAAAATCTAAATATCTCCATCAACTCTCCTTTATCAATTTTTTTAGTAACATGTTCAAAAAATCTCCGAGAAGTTCTTTGAATATGATTTATAATCTACGTTGACTATTCCCAGTCTGATCATTATCAGCCAATTGTTTATTAATCCCATCCTTTATAATGGGTTTAACATTTTGTTACTGCTACTAATAATGTAAGGCTAGCAGTCTGTAGTTCTATTTTTTTCTCTCTAGCTCCCTTCCTGTACTGTGGGATGACATTTGCTACCTTCCAATCCACATGAATCATTCTAGAATCAACAGAATTTTGGAAGATAATCACCAATGCATTGACTACCTCTCAAGCTACCTCATTCACACTCTGGGATGTAGATTATCAGGCCTGGAAATTTATAAACTTTCAGCCCCTTTAATTTCTCCAGTACAGTCTTCTCACTGATGCTAATTTCCTTCCATCTCTTATTCTCCCCTAGTCACTTGCATTTCTACTCTACACGATTTCTCTCATCTTCATCAGTGAAAACAAATAAATTATTTAGCTTCTCTGCCATTTGCTATTCTCCATTATAATTCTCCTGACTCTGTCTTTAATGAACCACATTTGTTTTGCCCAACCATTTTATTTGTACATATCCATAGAAGCTTTGACAATCTGATTTTGCATTTTTTTTTGCCAGATTGCCTTCATATTCTATTCTCCTTTTCTTTATCAGATTCTTGGCCCTCCTTTCTTCTACAAACCTTCCAATCCTCCGAATTACTGGTATTTCTGGCTACTTTATAGGCATTTCATTTTAATCTTATGTCTTCTTGAACTTCCTTTGTTATCCATAGTTGACTGAACTTCTTTCAGTAAAACATCAACTGTTTTGAGTTTTCGCACCTTGACAGAGTGTATAGTTTTTGTAAAACATGCAATGATCCTTTAAAGACCATCCATTGCCTATATACAATCAGAAATTCTAATGTGTTTTCCCAGTCCATCATAGTCAATTTCTGTTTCCTGCATTCATAATTTTTCTCATTCAAATTTAACAATGTTGTTTAAGAATGGACTATCTCACTTTTAAACTAAATGTAAATCCTACCATGCGGTGGTCACTCCTTCTTAAAGATTATTTTGTAAAAAGATTATGAATTAGCTCTTTTTCGTGACATTAACACCAGATCTAAAATAGCACATCCTCTAGCTAGGTCCTCAATATAATGGTCTTGTAAACCTTCCCTAACATACTCCAGAAACTCATCCTTCGAAGCTTTCGTACTCAATTTATTTATCCAGTCTAAATGCAGATTGAAGTTAGCTGTGATGACTGTGTTGCCCATCCACTTGCTTCTCTTATCTGTTATTTAAAGCATGCTGCACACAACTATTATTATTTGGTGGCCTATAAATAGCTCCAATCAATGTCTACTGCCGCTTGCTGATTCTTAGCTCCACCCAAACAGATTTCATTCATTGTTCTTCTGATCTGAGATGCACTCTTACTGATGTACTGACCCCAACTCAGATTATCAGTGCAGTACCACTTCCTTTCCTTCATGTCTGTCTTTCCTAAACATCAAATATCCTTGAATATTCTGACCCAGTCCTAGTTACTATTTCTGTAAACGTAATTACATCAGAGTCATGAATTTCCATTTGTGCCTTTGGACTGTTTATCCTGTTGTGAATGCTTCATGCATTCAGGTGTGGTGCCCACAATTCTGTCTTTTTGGCATCATTTAAGATTTAAGGTGAGAAGGGAGAGACATAAAAGGTTCCACAGGGGCAATTTTTTCAATAAGAGGGTGGTGAGTGTCTGGAATGGGCTGTCAGAATTATTGGCAGGGGTGAGTGCAATTTTGTCATTTAAGAAATATTTGGATAGGTACATGGCTAGGATAGGTATGGAGGGATATGGATCAAATTGAAGCAAATGAGTTGGGACTCGACTAATTATGACAACTGGCTGGCATGAACAAGTTGGGCTGAAGGGCCTGTTTCCATGCTTCCATGTTTCCATTTATAAACCTCTATGACTCTATAACTCTATTTCACTTGATGGGCTGAAGGGGCTTCTTCTGCTCCTATGTCTTTATGGTGTGGTGTCGCACCTCTGGTGTCTGACAATCAGGAGGCTGGAAGATGTGAGTGAATATACTTTACACAAATATGCTGGAAGAATGAAAGTGATTTCCAAATATTATCAAATTATAAAAAAAAAGAGAAGGTAATGCAGATTTATGAGTTCCCAATAATTCAGACTGTGGTTTGGCTGAGCCAATTGGTTTGAGATATGTTTAGTTAATTAGTCTGTTTTGATGTTGTGGTTACTGGTGCCTCACTGATGACAGGAAAATCAATTCTAAATTTTTAGGAACCATCTTTATTGATGTGTCATCAATTAGCTATTCCTGCTCTCGGAAAATACATCAGCATTTGAAAGGAATCCCTCAATCTTTATATGCATGTTTTGTCCTTTTCATAGATTACTGTCCACTTCAACAGTCATTTACTGATGTTCAAGCTGATCTATCTACTCTTTCATCAATCTTTGAGGTAGAATTCTAAAATAACCAGCGAGGTTGCTCGTAATATTGCTTAGCAACAAAGAAATCATTAATTAAGAACATAGAAATATTAGAATAGTAGACCAATCAGCCCCTCGAGTCTAGTCCATCATCCAAGTAGAACTCAGCTGAATCTGCACCAATACCTCATTTAATCAGCTTTGCTCCAAATCCTTTAATTCCTATTTCTTAAAAAGAAAACTCTCATCAGTCTTAGTTTTGTAAAATCATACCCTTCTGGATAGACTTTCAGTGGAAAGAGATATGGATTTGTACTACCCTCTGTGTGAAAAGGTGCTTCTTGATTTTGCTCAAGCAACTTTAGGCTTTGTACTTTAGAACTGAGTTTAAAATTGATTCTTTAGTAACAGAGATGATTCTTTTACCAGTTCTTGTTTCTGTAGAAGTTATTGCATGTATCTGTTCAGTATGAATGTCCAAATTGTACAATAAAGTTTTTTGGGAACAATAAAGTATGTTCTTATTTGAACATAAGACTATCTGCATACAACAGGAACTGGGAGGTTATATGTAGAATATGTCTGATCTGTAGGACTGCTCCTCTGTGCTGTGTTCAGTCATGGATATCACACCTTGTTTCATGGAGGATTGTGATAAACAACAGTTGAAGGTACACCCATTTCATAGCTTGCATTTTAATATCCATGCTTGCTACAGTTTTGAAACGGAAGTCTGGAAATTATGCTTTCATGTTATTAATGTACAGGACAAAATCTTTATCATTATCAAACAATAATTTGTTTTCCTTTTGATAAACCTGAATGTGGAAGGGTTGATCAGTAAGTTTGCAGACAGCACAAAAATTTGTGGGGTGTCTTGGTTTATCTACATAGACTTATACCTGTCCAAGATGTTAGGTGGATGCCATAGTTGTAGCTGTACTGAAACAGCTAGGTAAGAGATATAGTAAGATCTGGAACTCAAGCTTTGGCTACGATTACCTGAATATTGTCAGGGCTAATAGTCTTTGTAGTATCTAGTACATTCAACTGTTTCTTAATATCATGTGGGGACTTTCAGAGGAAGCCAAGATGGATCATCCACCCTGCAAATTTGGCTGAAGAATGTTGGAAATGCTTCAGTTGTATCTTTCAGACTGATATGCTGGACAGCCTATCATTCAAAATTTATTGAGCATCTTCCGACAGTGAGTTATTTAATTATCCACTGCTATTCATGAGTGGATATGGTTGGACTGAAGAGCTTAGATCTGTTCATTGATTGTTCAACCATTGAACAAGGATTGATCCCCTGTCTTGATGGCATTTGTGGTGTGGGGTTTTGCCAGGTCATGAGATTGCAGACTGTGTGTGAATACAATTCTGCTGCTGATGATGGCCCATAGTGCCTCATGGATGCCCAATTTTAAGTTGCTAAATCTATTCAAAATCTTTCCCTGCAACATGATGGAAGGTATCCTCTCCGTGAAGACAAGACTTCACCTCCATAAGGACTGTGCAGTGGTCAACCTTACCAATACCGTCATGAACAAATGCATCTGTGGCAGATTGATGAGGAAGAGTTCAAATGTATTTTCCCCTCTTGTTGGTTCTCTCATGACCAGCCACAGACCCTAAAATGTCTTTTCAGACTAGACAAGCTTGGTCAGTTATGGGACTGCCAAATCACTCATGGATGGTCATTTAAGTTCCCCACTGAGGGTGCATCTGATTCCCAACGCAACCAAATCACATGGGCCTATCTCTGACTCAACTACCATCTCTCATTCTAAGACATTTTGGCTTACATTAAATTAAAATAAACAATTTAAACCGTAATTCTGTTATAAATAGGAATATGGGAACAGGAGTAGGCCATTCAGTCCCTCAAGCCTGTTCCACTATTTAATTCATGGCTGATCTGTGGCCTAAATCCATAACTTGTTTTTGTCCCATATCTCTGAGTTCTTTTGCTTAACAAAAAGTTTATTTGTCTCAGATTTAATGTGAACAACTGATCGAGTTTCCACTGCTGGTAGTGGAAGAGAGGTTCAAACATCTACTACCCTTTGTGTGTAGAAGTGCTTCCTAATATCTCTCCTGAATAGTCTGGCTGTAAATTTTTGACTATGCCCGTAGTTCAGGAATGCCCAACCAGTGGAAATAATTTATCTTTATACACCCCATGGACTAAAGTAGTCTGATCTCAAGGTTGAGTTTGACATTGTTTGCATTTAGATTTAGGTTTTGTGAAATCCTAGAAACTACCGAATCAGAACTGTATTTACAATGCCTGCTATATCTTGTTAACCCTTAATATGAGACATTTCTGATATCTACCATCCACAGATGTTTGAAACAAATGTGCAAAACAGATGTTAGGAGACCTTGAAACATTTTAATTCAGAATTAAAACATCTTACTTGATAATTGATGTAAAGTGCATGGAGATATTCCAGACTAATATAGTCTGTAAGATATAAAGATAACATTTTCTTTGTTGCGGTTAGAAGAAAATGGAACAGAAGGAAAAGCTGTAGAAAATCAAGTTCAAGCAAAGTAAATTATTATCTTTTGCACACTGTTTAATTCCAGTTATCTCATGTACTGCTTACTCTGGTGGCTGAAGCTGTTGCTGCAACTTCTCTTGTTCTAGTACTTCATTGGTATAAACAATCAATTTCTATCTCCTTTTCAGATTTAAAGAAGAGTAAATCAAAACATTAACTGTGTTTCTCTATCCACAGACGCTGATAAACCTGTAGAGGTTTTTCAGCACAAAAAAGAAATTAATAACTGCAGATACTGGAAATCTGAAACAAAAACAGAAGTTACTAAAGCACAGTTCTGAAGAAGGGTCACTGGATCTGAAATTTTAACTCTGCTTTCTCTCCACAGATGCCTCCCAGACTGGCTGAATTTCTCCAGCAAATTCAGTTTTACTTTGAGGTTTTCCAGCACTCTGTTTTTGTTCTAGATCTTCTCCATCCAAAGTGTTTTGTTATTTTTATAAAGGTTTGAGACTTCATGAAATTATTTCTAATATCGCTTTGTAAAGAAAGCTGGACAGAAGAAACCATATATGACAGTTTATTGAACGTTGTTGGCTCCTATAATAAATCTTCTTTTCTGCTATTAACCATCCATAAGATCTGTTTGCTTGTTAACAGTTCAACTGTATTCTTCAGCAATTTGTCATATCAGCATAACCTTTGCTCATATTTTTAACCATGTACACATTTCAATGTAAGTGACAGCTCTCTCTCTACATTAGAATTTTTAGCATTTTGACTTTTCTGTCAACAATGTCCTTGTTTCAAGCACACTGGAGTCTGCTACATCAGCACAGTCACAAATTTTGCAACCCCATTTCAACTACCACAAGAATATGATCTTTTTCCATATAGTACGGCTTTTTACTGGAAATTAATTTTAATCAGCACATCACAAGGGCATATTGTTGAGCAATCCACGGTCTACATATCTTAACTGTTGCACAAGCAGCCCAAATAACTGCCTGCTGAAGTTCCTGCCTTTTGCATATGAGCCATTGTCTGTTTATTTTGTTCGGTTGCATACCAGTATAACGAAAAACCTTTCCCATGGATAAAATACAATGGAGAAAGCAGCCATTCAAATAGTCACCCTGACAGCCATTTCTGGGAAATATATGTTTCCAAGCAGAGTTCCCAGATGATCATTTGAATGTTCTGAGGCAGCCATTTGTGTCTTTTCAACGATGACATGGGTTATCACACAGTTATAGTGATCAATTATGTCCAGTACCAATCTGACAAAGAACTAAAACCTCATAAGTTTTCTTGTTCATATAACTACTAGATCCTTTCTTCATAGCTCAGCACTCTGGTATTTGTGATCATCTTGTGAGCCATCTCTGCTCCAATTTGATAGCTGCAGTTCTTCTGTTGCACCCCAGGGACAAAAGTCATAACTGTCAGAGAAATGATTTTGTTCACAAGTGTTGTGTCATCTACCCTGCCTGTCAAACTTAACCTCAGCACATAAAGGAAAGATGGGTCCCACAGTGTGACACTCACACTGAATGAAATATCGGGATATGTAAGGATATAAAGCTGAAAAACTGAAGGCCTAAAGTGCCTTTCATTTATTCATGTGACGGGGATGGCACTAACTAGACTGGCATGCTTTGGCCATCCCTAGTTGCTCTTGAGAGGATGATGATGTACTGTCTTCTGGATTACTACAGTCCATTGGTGTAGGTACCCCACAATTGTGTTAGGGAGGGAGGTCTAGGATTTTGATCAAGTGACACAGAAGTAATGGTGGTACATTTCCAAGTCAACATAGTATGTAACTTGGAAGGGAAACTTATAGATTATGGCAATCCAATGTATCTGCCACATTTACCGTTCTGGATGGTAGTGGCCATGGGTTTGGTGAATTTCTGCAGTATGTCTGTTAGATAGTACAAAGCTGAACTGATTCCTGTCTGGGGCAGCTCTCATAATGAGTAACTAAGAAATTCAGTATTGCTGAAAAATGGTACAGTTTGTTAACACTTTTCATCTTGTACTTGTCAAAACATTTTGTAAGAATACCAATTCAAAGGGAAACCAACATTTATGCAGCACGAAAGGAGAGTGCTGATTGGTTAGCAAATGAACTCTGTTTGGTAAAGGTGGTGCTATGGAGAATGAACCTACTGGGTATTGTTGACATGGACCTTTGTTGTTTGTAATACATATATATATATATACACACATATATATATATATGACTTAGATGAAAACATCAGTGGTCTGATTAGTAAGTTTGCAGATGATACAAAAATTGGTAGAGTTGTAGATAATGAGGAAGGTTATCAAAGATTACAGCAGAATGTAGATCAGTTGGGAAGTTGGGCAGACAAATGGCAGATAGAGTTTAATCCAGACAAGTGTGAGGTGGTAGATTTTGGGAGCTCAAATGCAAGAGGAAATAATACAGTAAATGGCTGGATCCTAAGGAGCATTGATATAGCAAAGAATCTTGGGGTCCAAATCCATAGCTCACTGAAAGTGGCAATACAAGTGAATAAGGTGGTTAAACAAAGGTGTATGGCATGCTTGCCTTCACTGGTTGGGGTATCAAATATAAAACTTCGCAAATCATGTTGCAGCTGCATTGGACTTTACTTGCACAATACTTGAAATATTGTGTGCTGTTCTGATCTTCCCACGATTGGAAGGATGTGGCTTTGATGAGGATGTAAAAGAGGTTTAACAGAATGTTGCCCAGATTAGAGTACAAACAACAAAGAACAATTCAGCACGGGAACAGGCCCTTTGGCCCTCCAAACCCAGGCTGACACATTTGCCATTCCATACTAAAACTATTTTCACTTACAGGATCCGTATCCCTCTATTCCCTTCCTGTTCTATTCCCTTCCTGTTCAGGTGCTTCTTGAATGCTGCTACTGTGTCTGCTTCCACCAGTTCCTCTGGCAGAGCATTCCAGGCATACACCATCCTTTGTGTGAAAAACTTGCCTCGCACATCTCTTTTAAACTTCCCCCCTTGAACCTTGAACCTTGAACCTGAGCCCCCTAGTAACTGACTCCTCCACCCTGGGAAAAAGCCTCATACTTTCCACTCTATCCATGCCATTCACAATCTTATAAACTTCTATCAGGTCACTCCTCAGCCCCTGCATTCCAGTGAAAACAAAACCAGTCTAGACAACCTTTTTTCACAGCTAAAATCCCCCATACCAGGCAACATCCTGGTAAACCTTTTCTGTACCCTCTCTAAAGCATCCACATCCTCTGGTAGTGTGGTGACCATAACTATATGCAATATTCCAAGTGTAGCCTAACTAAAGTTCAATAAAGCGGCAGCATAACTTATCCATCCTTATACTCTATATTCCTTCCAATGAAGGCAACCATGTCATAGGCCTTTATTTACCACCTTATCTACCTGAGCTAACATCTTCAGTGATCTGTGGACGTGCACACCCAGATCTCTCTGTATATCAATACTCCTAAGGGTTCTGCCATTCACTGTATAATTTCCACCTATATTTGACATTCCAAAATGCATCACATCTCGTTTGTCTGGATTAAACTCCATCTGCCAGTTTTCTGCCAATGCCTCCAACTGATCTAAATCCTGCTGTATCCTTTGACAGTCTTCCTAACTACTCACAACTCCATCGATCTTTGTATCGTCCTTAAACATAGTAATTAGACCAACTACGTTTTCCTCCAAATTATTTATGTGGATCACGAACAGCAGAGGTCCCAGCACTGATCCTTGTGGAACAGCACTAGTCACAGCCCTCCATTCCAAAAAGCATCCTTCCACCGCTACCCTCTGTTTCATATGACTAGGCTAGTTCTGTATCCAGCTTGCCAGCTCACTCCTAATACCATGTGACTTTACTTTTTGTACCAGTCTGTCATGAGGGACCATGTAAAAGGCTTTGCTGAAGTCCATGTTGACAACGTCAACTTCTTTTCCCTCATCAATCATCTTTGTCACCTCATAGTGTCATAGTGTCATACAGATGTACAGCGTGGAAACAGACCGTTGGGTCTAAATTGTCGATGCCGACCAGATATCCTATATAAATCTAGTCCCATTTGCCAGCATCCTCTAAACCCTTCCTATTCATATACGCATCTAGATGCCTTTTAAATGTTGTAATTGTACCAGCCTCCTCCACTTCCTCTGGCAGCTGAATCCATACTCACACCACCTTCTGTGTGAAAAAGTTGCCCATTAGGTCCCTTTTATATCTTTCCTCTCTCACTTTAAACCTATATTCTCTAGTTTTGGACTCCCCCACCCTGGGGAAAAGACCTTGCCTATTTATCCTATCCATGTTCCTCATGATTTCATAAACCTCTATAAGATCAATCCCAGACTTTGACACTGAAGGGAAAACAATCCCAGCCTATTCAGCCTCTCCCCATAGCTCAAACCCTCCAAACTCTCACAACATCCTTGTAAATCTTTTCTGAACCCTTTCTAGTTTCACAACATCCTTCCTACAGGAGGGAGACTAGATTTGCAAAAAACTCGATTAAGTTAGTGAGGCATGCTATCGATCACTAATATGTCCATTTGCCTCTAAATGTGTATAGATCTTGTCCCTGAGAATCTTTTCCAGTAATTTCCCTATCACAGACGTGAGGCACATCGACCTGTAATTTCCTGGATTATCCCTGTTATCCATCTTAAACAATGGGACAACATTGGCTATTGTCCAGTCTGTGGGAACTGACCTGTGGCCAAAGAGCATACAAAGATGACCGTCGCTCCAGCAAGTTGTTCTCTTGCCTCCCTCAATATTCGAGGATAGATCCCACCAGGACAAGGGATTTATCTGCCTTAAGACTTTTAAAGACCCAGAACACCTCTTCCTCTTTAATAGCAACTTGGCTTAGAAATTTGACACCCCCTTCCCTGAGATCATCTTCCATCAATTCCTTCTATTTGGCGAATACTGACACAAAGTATTCATTTAGGACCTCACTTACCTCTTCTGGCTCTACACATAGATTCCCTCATTTGTCTTTGAGTGGGCCAACCCTTTCCCTGGCTACACACTTGCTTTTTATATATGTATAAAAGCCTTGGGATTCTCCTTAATCCTGTTCACTAATGACTTTTTATGAACCCTTTTAGCCCTTCTCATTCCTTATTTAAGTTCTTTCTGACTTTCCTTATATATTTCAAGGGCTTCGTCAATTCCCATACTCCTAGATCGTATGTATGCTTCCTTTTACTTTTTGACCAAGATCATAACATCCCTGGTCGTCCAAGGTTCACGTAATTTGTCATATCTGTCCTTCATTCTCGCAGGAACATGCCACTCCTGAACTCATATCAAATGCTGTTTGAAATACTCCCACATGTCCAAAGTGGATTTAGCCTCAAACAGCTGCCTCCAATCAGAATTCTCCAGTCTCTGCCTAATATTGTTGTAGCTCACCTTCTCTCAATTTAACACTATCACCCGAGGACTGCCGCTATCCCTATCCATGAGTATCTTAAAACTGGTATTCTGATCACTACTCCTGAAATGGTCCCCCACTGAAATTTCATTCACCTGGCCAGGCTCATTTCCCAAAACCAGATCAGTATAACCCCTTCCTTGGTTGGACTGTTTACATATTGTATCAAGAAAGTGTATGAGCTATAAGGAGAGATTGGACAAACTTTGATTATTTTCATTAAAACGTTGGAGGCAGAGGGGTGACCTGATAGAACAAAATAAAATTATGAGAGGCATGGATAAGAGTGGATCTGAGTCTTTTTCCCGGTTTGGAAATGACAAATACTGGCCAGCTGGTTTAAGGTGAGAGGGGAAAATGTTTAAGGGAGACGTGTGAGGAATTTTTTTTGTACACACAGAAAGTGGCAGGTGCCTGGATCCCGCTGCCAGGGGAGGTGGTAGAAGCAGATACATTAGCAACATTTGAGAGACATTTGCCACACTAACAGACAGGGAATAGAGGAATATGGACCATGTGCAGGCAAATAAAAATAGTTGAAAATGGCATCATGGTCAAGACAAAAATGGCCGGCCAAATGGTCTGTTCCAGGACTATACTTTTCTATCAGAGATAGTAGGTACTGCAGATGCTGGAGAATCCGAGACAACAAGGTGCAGGGCTGGATGAACACAGCAGGCCAAGCAGCATCATAGGAGCAGAGAGGCTGACGTTTCGGGCCTAGACCCTTCATCAGAAAAGGGGGAGGGGAAGGGGGTTTTGAAATAAATAGGGAGAGAGTGGGAGGCGGATAGAAGAGGGATAGAGGAGAGGATAGGTGGAGAGGAAACAAACAGGTCGAAGAGGCGGGCATGGAGCCAGTAAAGGTGAGTGCAGGTAGGGAGTTAGGAAGGGGATAGGTCAGTCCAGGGAGGACGGACAGGTCA
>NC_063332.1:42334922-42335358 GCF_021869965.1 Rhincodon typus | reverse complement strand
CCCGGTGTGGCTTCCTCTACATCGGGGAAACCAAGCGGAGACTCGGGACCGCTTTGCAGAACACCTATGCTCGGTTCACAATAAACAACTGCACCTCCCAGTCGCGAACCATTTCAACTCCCCCTCCCATTCCTCAGACGACATGTCCATCCTGGGCCTCCTGCAGTGCCACAACGATGCCACCCGAAGGTTGCAGGAACAGCAACTCATATTCCGCTTGGGAACCCTGCAGCCCAATGGTATCAATGTGGATTTCACAAGTTTCAAAATCTCCCCTCCCCCCACCGCATCCCAAAACCAGTCCAGCTCGTCCCTGCCTCCCTAACCTGTTCTTCCTCCCACCTATCCCCTCCTCCCACCTCAAGCCGCACCTCCATCTCCTACCGACCAACCTCATCCCGCCCCCTTGACCTGTCCGTCCTCCCTGGACTGACCT
>NC_063332.1:42305951-42334822 GCF_021869965.1 Rhincodon typus | reverse complement strand
CCTCAAGCCGCACCCCCATCTCCTACCGACCAACCTCATCCCGTCCCCTTGACCTGTCCGTCCTCCCTGGACTGACCTATCCCCTTCCTAACTCCCTACCTACACTCACCTTTACTGGCTCCATCCCCGCCTCTTCGACCTGTTTGTTTCCTCTCCACCTATCCTCTCCTCTATCCATCTTCTATCCGCCTCCCACTCTCTCGCTATTTATTTCAAAACCCCCTTCCCCTCCCCCTTTTCAGATGAAGGGTCTAGGCCCGAAACGTCAGCTTCTCTGCTCCTATGATGCTGCTTGGCCTGCTGTGTTCATCCAGCCCTGCACCTTGTTGTCTGTGATCAAGATCACATTTTACTCTGAGGTAATCTGATAAATTTCTCTGAACTGCTTCCATGGATTTAAGTCCTTTCTTAAATAAGGAGACAAATACTGCACACAAGATTTTGGTCTCACCAATGCCCTATAGAACTGAAGTGTAACATTTACATTGAATTCCCTGAAGACTAAATGAGAACAATTCACATAGAATTCCTACAGTGTGGAAACAGAGCCTTTGGCCCAACAAGTCCACAACAACCTTTGGAGCATCCCACCCAGACCCATCCCCTTATAACCCACCTAAGCTACACATCCCTGAACACTATGGGCAATTTAGCATGGCCAATCCACCTAGCCTGCATATCTTTTGACTGTGGGAGGAAACCAGAGCACCTGGAGGAAACCCATGTAGACACAGGGAGAATGTGCAAACTCCACACAGGCAATCACCTGAGGGTGGAATTAAACCTGGGCCCCTGGTTCTGTGAGGCAGCAGTGCTAACCAATGAGCCACCGCACTGCCCAATCTCGTAGCTTTCCTAATTACTTGCTGGGTCTCCATTCTAAACTTTTGTAAATCATGTCCCTAGACTCTAAATCCCTGAGCAACTCAGAGTTCTGCAATCTCACACTATTTAGATGATGTGCACTGAGTATACAGCAGAGCATTGTCTTCAGCATGAGGACATTATTGTGGTGAGGTTATGATGTCAGCCTACAGTATGTGTACTGCATGATGTTTGTTACATGACTATGGCAGGCTTGAAGTGACATTTGTATATGGTTCGTTTTTTAATCCAAGTTTCCCCAAAGAGAGAGAAAAATAAAATTTCATACATTATCGTAACATTATCATTTATTCAATTTACCAAATATGTATTTGATTGTTTTCATGCAATAACAACTGTCTGCTAGTTCCACTTTTGTCCATTTATTTACATGCATGGTGCACATGATCTTTATATTGTTTGGGTATTGTGATGATATATTCATGGGTTGTCAGCTTTTTCTCCAATTTCTGCTGGTTCCAGTGATGTGCTGTCTGGTTCAGTTTCAAATTACTGACATGCTGGGAAATTGGTTGAGTGGCAGGTGACAAAACGTAGGTATAATGGGTAGGTACTCAAATTGGCAGGATGTGACCAATGGTGTCACACAAGGATCTATGTTAGCGCCTCAATTATTCACATTATTTATTAATGACTTGAATAATGGCAAAGGGAGTTATATATCCAAATATGCTGATGACACAATGTTAAATGGCATTCTAGGCAGTGGATGATAGCATAAAATTACAAATGAATATTGGTAGATCAGGTGAACGAACTAAACAGCGGCAGATGGAGTGCAAAGTAATCAAGTATAGGGTTATGCATTTTGGATCAATAAAGTATGGATCAAGGTAATTCTAGATTGTATGAATGTAGAGAGACTTGGGAGGTTGGGTGCATTTATACGTAAAGTGCCACGAACAGTTGCAGAAAATAATCAAGAAAAATAATGGAATGCTGGCCTTTTTATCAAGAGGGCTGGAGCTCAAGGATGCAGAAGTTATGCTTGCAAACTGTACAAGACGCACTCAGAGTATTATGAGCAGATCTGGACATGACAACTTGGGAAAAACATATTGGCCTTGGAAGGAGTACAATTTAGGTTTACAATCATGATACCTGAACTCCAGGCATTAAGTTCTGAGGAGAATTTACACAAATTAGGAACAAAAACAGATCTGGAGGCTTCTGTAGAGAGAAAGCACAGTCAACGTTTTGAGGTCAGTGACCCTTCTTCACTGGACTTGAAATGATAATTCTGCTTTGTCTTCACAGGTGCTGCCATACCTGCTGAGTTTTTGCAGCAATTTCTCTTTTTGTCTCTGATTTCCATGGTTCCTTGTTTTTTTTTGCCTTTTCACGCCCTTGTTTTCTCTGGAATTTAGAAAGCTAAGGGGTGTTCTGATCAAAGTCTTCAAGATATTAATGGGAAAAGTCAGGATAGATAAAAATAACGTATTTCCACCATTTGGAGATTACAGAAATAGAAGACATAGTCTAAAAAATAGAATCAGGCATTCCAGAAAAGATGATAGGAAGCATTTCTTCACACAAAGGGCGATAGATGTTTGGAACTCCCATCCAGAAATGCCAACTAATAGTAGATCAGTTGTTAATTTTAAACCTGGGATAGATATATTTTTGTTCAGCAAAGGTATTAAGAATTTTGGCTCAAATACTAGTATATGGAGACAGGCTGCAGATCAGCCATGATCTCATTGAATGGCAGAACAGGCTTGAGGGGTTGAATGGCTGACTCCTGTTCCTATGTTTAAAATGCTCTCATCGGACTCTGCCAATTTACACTGTTTCCTTAGACACCTTTTTCCTTTAGTTGCATTTGCTGTGTGTGACAAGGCAATCTTTTCATTTTGTGATTTTAGTATCGAGATTCTTTTGTGTTCCTGCAGTTTGACCCACTCTGTCTTGTGTTGTTTGTTTGTTATTCATCAGTTGATGCGAAACACTGTAAATCTCTTCTGGATCATTTAGTGATATTAGTCTGAGCTTTTGACTTGCTTCTGCTGTGATGTGTGGCTTTTGCTTTGTGTTTAATAGTTCTGATTTCAGATCTTCAGCCTTGCCATACCATTGGTGCTCTCAGATTAATTTATCCTCTTTGAATGAGCATTGTTCCATCACAGAGTTTCCACTTTGCCCTGGGGATTTCACTTTTGGAATGTCATCTGGTATAACTTTACACAGGCTTGTCAAGGTCATAATGTTGAGAGAAAAACACCACTGTTTATCTGACACTTCATATTCATTTGATACTCTTGATCTGCTGTCTTCATCACAGTAGTTAAAAAAAAACATTTTTCTCCTTTAGATTTGACTTTGACAATCTGTTCTACAGTGCAGATTAAATCATCTGAATCCAAAATCTCTCTCGTCCCAACGCTTGACTTGTCTGAATCATTTGTAGCAATCATCTTTATGTTCTTTATAGGCTTGTTTGCATGCTTCCAAGCTAAACACTTGTGTGAAAAATGGTTTCGCTTTATTATTTTATGATGGACATGCCTTATTTTTGTCTGATGTGGTGACCTCCGCAGTATTTACAATTTGTCCTTCAGGTTTAATCATTCTGTTTGCCCTTTTGTGAGTTCTTGTTGTTTTTTCTCAACATTATTGCATTTGAAAACTTTTTCAACATGTCTGGACTCTTTCTACGCATAGTGGACAAAATAATCTGTTCTCCCATGTATGTGCTTCAGCTGTTGACTTACAAGCTCAGAGTTCTTCAATAGTCAAATTCTCTTCTCTTAGCTGTCATGCTACATTGTATGATCTCTTATGCCTCAGGTGATTTTATTTTTAATTAACCCATCTTTTAGTAGCACAAATTCACAGGTTTCAGCAAAATAAGATAGTTATATTACATATTGATCAATGGTCTCTTTTCTCCCTTTCGTCCTTAATGTTGAATACATACTGTTCATACGCAAATTCATTTGGGGCTGAAAGCAAGACTTCAATGCTTTTAAAACTTACACTGTTTTTTTCTACACTTATGCACTTTTCAGCATGGAATATGTTTTGAAACTGTCTCTTCCCAACTGTGATAAAACTGTAACGACTTATAACTGTTCTGGTTTGCTCAACAAATCTGTTGCTTTTTCATTTTTTATAGAAGGAAATGCAATTCTGCATCATATCCTCTGTCATTTGAACTGTGCTGATAGGGGAAAAGCTGCAGCAATTTTGTTTTTAAACTGGGTTTTAACTGTGGCTTGTTTCATTAATCTTCATTTATTTTCCTACTGGCAGCTCACAGCCTTGCAGATAACTTTCATTTTCACTCATGGTGTATGGACAGCACTGCCTGGGGCAACATTTATTGCCCAGCCCTAGTTACCCTTAATCTGGAATACTCACCTCAAACCCGTTTCTCAAGTCCGTAACACAGCATTATGTTCAACGTGAGGACTTTTATTGAAGTTGGGGCGGCACGGTGGCTCCATGGTTAGCACTGCTGCCTCATGGCGCCATGCACCTGAGTTTGACTCCACTCTTAGGTGACTGTTTGTGCAGAGTTTGCACGTTTTCCCCATGTCTGTGTGGGTTTCCACCATGTGCTCTGGCTGCTTCCCAGAGTCCAATGATGTGCAGGTTAGGTGGATTGGCCATAGTAAATTGCTAGTAGTGTCCAGGGATGTGTAAGTTTAGTGAATTAGCCATGGGAAAGACAGGATTACAGGGTAAGGGGTGGGCCTGGGTAGGATCTTCTCTGGAGGGGTGTTGTGGACTTGTTGGGCTGATTGGCCTGCTTCCACACTGTAGGGATTCTATGAAGTTATGATGTCTGCCTGGAATGTCACATGACTATGGCAGACTTGACAGGACATTTGCACATGATGTCATTTTAATCTAACCAATAGGATTTTCTTTTTAATTCTTTCCAGCAAAATGAACAATTTTGCATTTTCCTACATTATACTTCATTTGCCATTCTTTGCCTACTCACTTATCCTATCTATATCTCTTTTTTTAACTTCCTTATACCCTCTTCACAAGTTACACACTTACTTTTGTGTCAGCAGCAAAGTTAGCAACCATTCCTTCAGCCTCTCATCTAAGTCATTTATATAAATTGTAAAATATTGAGGCCCCCAAGCACTGAGCCCTGTGGTGCACCACTCATTAAATATTTCCATCAGTAAATGACCCACTTATGCCTACTCTCTGTTTCCTGTTAGCTAACCAATCTTCTATTCATGTCAATATATTACCCCTACACCATGATATTTTATTGTGCATAATAATCTTTGATGTGACACCATATCAAATGCTGGAAATTTAAGCGCAGTACATTGACTGGTTCCCCTTTATCTACAGCACGTTACTTCTTCCGAAGAGGTCCAGTAAATTGGTTAAAAATGATTTCCTTTTGCAAGTCTGTGTTGGGCTGAATTATTCCCTTTTTTTAGCTAAGTCTCATCTTTATGACATTTCCCACCCTGACCCATGATGACTTGTGTCACACAATATTCACCTGCTCGCCTCCGTAATTATTCTTCTGGACTTCATGGTGCCTTTCACATTCACTTGTGTGGCCCAAGAGGTAAAAGTGTTTGCTGCTGCCAGAAACTTCTGGGATTCTTACAGAAGGCACTATATTTAAATCCTAGCTGCACAACACATTAAATGTTGCATGCCCGCATTTGCTCTTCAAAGTCAGTGCTGAACCATTAATGCTGAGGACATGATCAAGAAAGTGAAGTTGGCATCCTGGTCCATGAGTCTGGAGATCTTGGTGGACAGTGTGGTGGAGAGGAGAGCAGTGCTTTGTTACACAGATCATCAAAGGTAGTTGTGGCACCAGTTCTGCCCTTCTGGACCCAGATAGTCACTCAGATCAGTGCTGTATGTTGGGTGAGAAGAAACACCCAGCAATGTAGAAAGCATTTCAATGACTTCTGCCACTGTACAAGGGTGAGGGCCACCTTTTCCTCCCTGCTAGCTCACATTTACTCTAATTCTGGCATTGCCCACACCTCCCACCAAGGCGAATGATCTATCACTCTCCCTGCTTATACAACATCTTCACTCAAAGGGTCTCACCCACCTCATCCTCCAAATCTACTAACCCTTCCTGACCTCTGTGCTTCCTGCTTACACACCAGGGACACTTCAGCACCCTTCTTGCTTGTGCACTGCCACTCACAGCTCTTCCAGCCACTTTTGTCTCACTGAGTTCCTCCATTGGTCTACTTGCAGGAGAAAATGTCACACATCAAGTCAGAGAGGGAAAAAGCAGGTGATGTGGAGGCCAACATTCATGTCCTCACCCCATATGAATCACATCATAGAATCGGACACCTCTGACAATATGTGGTTCAGAGCAAGGACTGTTTGAGGCAATTTCTGCCTCTAATTATCCCAAAGCTATTCTTTGGCTAGGGCCTGTCTAATGATCAGTGGTAGAATTACACCACTGTGATGTGTTTACAGAAGAAGCATTGCTCTTAGTTAATAAGACAGTTTATTGCATGATAGCTTGAAGACACAAAGTTCATTAGTGTTGTTAATAAATTCACCTTCCCCGGCTTACATACAATCATATAAATCAAGTGCAGGAATAGGCTACTCATTCCCTCAAGCTTGCTTTACCATTCTATAGTATCATGATTTCACATTCCCAACTATCCCAGATAACCTTTCACCTCTTTGCTTATCAAGAATTTATCTATATTGCCTTAAAAATATTCAATAGATCTGGCAGCAACTGTGGCGAAAAAAGATCGGAGTTATCGTTTTGGGTCCAGTGACCCTTCTGGACCCAGACAGAACTGAGGAAGGGTCACCGGTCCTGAAACATTAACTCTGATTGTTTTCTCCACAGATACTGCCAAACTTGCTGAGCTTTTCTATCAACATCTGTCTATGTTCCTGATTAACAGCATCCACAGTTCTTTTGGTTTTTAAAAATATTCAAGACTGTTCTCAGTGTCTTCTGAGGAAGAGAGTTCCAAATATATAAGATCCTTCCTTAAGAACCAAAAAGTTGTTGTCTTTGCATTAAATGCAATTCCTTATTTTTAAACAGTGAGCCCTGTTCAAGATTATCCTGAAGAGGAAACATCCTTTGCACATTTAACCTGTCAAGCCTGCTCAGGATAGACATAGACCACAGAACATAGAACATAGAAGATAGAACAGTACAGGCCTTTCAGCCCACGATGCTGTGCCGACCTATTATCCTAAAAGATCAATCTACCCTGTGTACCCTACATTTTACTATTCTTCTTGTGCCTATCCAAGAGTCGTTTAAAAGTCTCTGAAGTATCTGACTCCACTATCACTGGCAGCAACGCATTCCACAAGCCACCACTCTCTGTGTAAAGAACCTCTGACATCTTCCCTATACCTTCCTCCAATCATCTTAAAATAATGCCCCCTCATAATAGCCATTTCTGCCCTGGGAAAATGTCTCTGGCTATCCACTCTATCTGTCCCCCTCATCATCTTGTACACCTCTATCAAGACACCTCTCATCCTTCTTCGCTCCAATGAAAAAAACCCTCGCTCCCTCAACCTTTCCTCATAAGACCTGCCTCCAGTCCAAGCAGCATCCTGGTAAATCTCCTCTGCACCCTCTCTAAAGCTTCCACATCCTTCCTCTCATGAGGTGACCAGAACTGAACACAATATTCCAAGTGTGGTCTAACCAGGGTTTTATAGAGCTGCAGCATAACCTCACGGCTCTTAAACTCAATTCCCCTGCCAATGAAAGCCAACACACCATACGCCTTCTTTACAACCCTATCAACTTGGGTAGCAACTTTGATGGATCTATGGACATGGAAAGATGTTAAATGTTTCAATCAATTCATTGCTTCCACTTCTAAACACTAATGAGCATAAGCTTAATCAATCCAACATTTCCTCATAGCACAATTAGCCCATTCTAGGTATTGGCCTGGTAAACCTTCTATCATCTAAGGCACTGTCTCAGCAATAGAGCCATACAGCACAGAAAAGGCCCATTAGCTCATTGACCTATCTGCACTATTCTCACTTTATTTTTCCAAGTGTGTGCACCACTCTTGGAGAGATTGAAGTGGCATACTTGCGAAAACAAATATCTACATCAGACTAGTAAGGAATTTGATTTATTCACTTTCGGTTTTGGTGAATTACATTTAGTTAAGTTGTACAAGCTTGGTTAAGATCCACGCTATAGAAATAAAATCAGGCCCAAATTATAAATTCCAACTCAAGTTTAAGCCATCCACCCAGTCTCTTTTTAGGCCTCTGCATCTTTCTGTTACAAAACCCTGACAGCCTTTGCTACCTTTTCCACATAAAACAGGCTGAATTGTGTCCATACATTTGTTCTTCACCTTTCTTGATACTGACTGCTGGATGGAAAAGGGTACCTGCACAATTCCTGAGAAACTGAGACAGAGATTTCTCCATCCAATAGATTTGCATCATTTATTGATTATAGAGACAAGCTTGTGAGCTCCTGATTATCTGCAATCCATAGAGAAATGCCATCCAAGCTTCATTTCATTAATAACTATCTATCATCACAGAACATTCTCTGTTGTCCTAAGTGAATGCACATGTAAAGGACTTTTTTTTGGTATTCCATTTTTTTGGGAAGAAAGTCAAAAAGTCTAGAAACACAACCCTTTGTGTCATCACTGGCACAGAAGAAAATTCTGTTAGCAGCCCAGAAGATAGCATCTCACTGTACTCTGATTATGTCAGCACAACAGCACACTTTCTTGAGGATGTAGCATACATATTTTTGGTGGTCATGTCGGGTATGTCAGAGTATGTCAGAGCTTTTCTTACCTGGAGTACTGTGAGCAGCCTTGGTCCCTTACTTAAGGAAAGATACTATTTCATTTGAGGCAGCTCAGAGAAAGTTCACTAGGATGATTCTCTGTATTGAGCGTTCTCTTACAAGCAAAAGTTAAACAGGTTGGGACTCCACTCACAGGAGTCTAGAAGAATGAGAGATGGTCTCATTGAAACATATAGGGTTCTTAAAGAGCTTGGCAGGGTAAATGGGAGAGTCTAGGAGCAGAGGACATCATCTCAGAATATAGGGTTACCAATTTAAGACTGAGATGAGAGAAATTTCTTATCTCAGAGGATTGTGAGTCTTTGGGACGCTTTGCCACATAGAACAATGGGGCAGAGTCCTTGTGTATGTTTAAGGCCAAAGTAGATAGATTCCTAATTGTTAGGAAAATCAAGCAATATAAGGAAAGGGCATAAAGTGAACATAAGGAGTGTCAGATTAGTCAGGGTCCTACTAAATGGTGGAACAGGCTCGAGGGACTGAATATCCTCCTCCTGCTCCTGTTACTGATAGCCTTATGATTTTCATGACATGAAGGCTTCGCTGGAAAGGCCAATATTTATTACACATGCAAATTGTTCTTGAGAGGTGATGGTGAGCCATCATTTTAAACTACTACAGTCCATCTGGTGTAGGTACACCGCCAGTGCGGTTGGGTATGCACAAGAAGACTCAAGATACAAACAGGAGGAGACTAAATAGCCCATCATGCCTACGCCCTTATTCAATGTGATCACGGCTGATCTCAGGTTTCAGTTGTAATTCTTGTTAAGTATAGATACCTGATCCATGCTTTCTGTCAACCTGTGTCTAAAACAACAGGTAAAGTGGGAATTTTGCATGAACAAGTCCAGGCGTGATGAGGTCTGAGTTCCAGCACACTGCCCCGTGAGGTGTAATACTGAACCCTTCATTTTGATCGAGTTCTTAATTATAGTGTAATGGCCTTGTGCTGATGAATAACTATATTTATTCCACCCAACCAAGAGGGGGTTAAAAAGAGAAAACCAAATTGGACTCATACAACATAAAACCATAGAATTTACAGCACAGAATGAGGCCATTTGACCCATCATGGCTGTACTGTCTTCCAAAAGAGCTACCGAGCTAGTCTCAATATCTAGCTCCCTGTCTTCGTTGCACTCTAAATTTATCATTTTCAAACATATATCCAGCTCTCTTTGAAACTTGTATAGAATCTGACTCCAGCACTTTCTCAGGCAGTACATTCCAAATCCTCACAATTCTCTGAGTAAAGCAGAAGTTTCTCTTCTTCTTAACCCTAGCTCTCTTGCTGGCAATATTGAAATTATGACCCCTAGTTTCTGACACATCAACTAGAGGAAACAGAATATCCTTCTTTACGCTGTCAATTTTGTTCTTAACTTTGAAAAAAGGTTGCCTCTTAACTTTCTGTGCTCCAAGGAAAATAAGCCCAATTTCTCTAAACTTTCCTTACGTCTCAAATCCCTCATTACTGGTATCATTCTAATAAATCTCCCTTGCACTCTCTCCCGGGCTTTAACATCCTTCCTTAAATAAAGTACCTATAACTGAACACAATCCTCCAAGTATGGTCTGACTAATGACTTGTACAAGTATAACTTCACTTTTTTGCTTTTATACTTTATTCCTCTGCTTATAAACCCATGGATCCTATAAGTCTTCTTTTGAATTGTTTCAACTTGCCTCACCACCTTCAGATATTCATGTGTGTGAACCCTGAGGTTCCTCTGTCCTGTTGCACCCTTGAGCCTATATTGTCACTCCAGGTTTCTTCTACCAAAATGCATTTCTTCATATTTCTCTGCATTGAAATCCATCAACCAGGTGTCTTCCCATTTGGCCAACTTATCAATATCCCTCTGAAGTCGTTCAATATCATACTCATAATTCAATATTCTCCCTAGTTTAATATCATTTGCAAAATTAGAGATTCTGCCCTCACCATCCACCTTCAAATCATTCATGTAAATCGGAAAGAAGAAGGGTCATGACGTCAATCTCTGGGGAACACCATTTCCAACTCGTCTGTAATCTGAGAAATAGCTATCTATCCCCACCCTCTGTTTTCCATCTTTTCACCAATTTCTAATCCATGCTGCCAAGGACCCAGCAATCCCAAACATTTCTAATTTCCTAACCAACCCTACATGTGGCACCAAATCAAATGCTTTCTGAAAGTCCAGATATACAATATCCACAGCACTACTCTTATCCACTGCTCGTGTTACCTCAAAGAACTCAATCAAATTTCAGAATGCCCTGCCCTTGTCAAAGCCATGTTGACTGTTTAGTATGAGCTTACTTTTCCTTGAAGTACATATTTAGCTTATCCTATATTATGGCCTTCAGCTTTCCCACAATTGCCATCAAACTAACAGGTCTATCATTTTCTAATAATGGCAGGAGCCATGCAATGCTTTCATGGATGCTATTAGCCTTTCTTTGTTGAGGAAATAGAGCAATAATATGATACTGGGCAGCTTCATGATGCTTCAGGTCAAATTTCACAGGAAAAAGAGGTGAGTGTGATCATTGTGCTGGTCATAGAATCTTAGAGAATACATCACTGAAACCGACCTTTCTGTCCAACTTATCCCTGTTGACCAGATATCCTAAACTAATCTAGCCCCATTTGCCAGCATATGGCCCATATCCCTCTAAGCTTTTCTTATTCATGCACCCATCCAGATGCCCTTTAAATGTTGCAATTGTACCAGCCTCCACCAATTCCTCTGGCAGCTCATTCCATACATGCTCCACCCTCTGTATGTAAAAGTTGCCCCTTAGGTCCCTTTTATATCTTTCTCCTCTCAAATTAAATCTTTGCCCTCTAGTTTTGGACTCCGCTACCCTGGGAAAAGACCTTGGCTATTCACCCTATCCATACTCCTCATGATTTTATAAACGTCTATAAGGTCGCCCCTCAGCCTCCGATGCTCCAGGGAAAATAACCCCAGCCTATTCAGCCTCTCCTTATAGCTCAAACCATCCAACTCCAGAAACACCCTTGTAAATCTCTTCTGCATCCTTTCAAGTTTAACAACATCTTTCATATAACAAAGAGACCAGAATTGAACACAGTATTCCAAAAATGCCCTAACCAATGTCCTGCGCAGCTACAACATGACACCTCAACTCCTATACTCAATGCACTGACCAATTAAGGTAAATGTACTAAATGCCTTCTTCACTATCCTGTCTACCTGTGATTCCACCTTCAAGGAACTATGTACCTGCACCCCAAGGTCTTTTTGTTCAGGAACACTGCCCAGGATGCTATTATTAAGTGTATACATCATGGCCTGATTTGCCTTACCAAAATGCAACACCTCACATTTATCTAAATTAAACTCCCTCTACCATTCCTCGGTTCATTGGCCCATCTGATCAAGGTCAATATACCAGACTCATCTTTGACACATGTGGACATTGGTTGATATTGTGATATTGCCAGTTGGCATGATAGGAGACAAAGGTATGCATTTTGAAAGACGTGGGTGACCTTGTCTGTCACTGTCGTACTTCTGAGCCATGATAGTTACAGGACTAGTTGTAATAGTAGTAAATATGATGAATTCAAACAATTCTCACAGGCTGTAAGATATTTTGTGAATGTCCTGAGTTATAAATGGTGCTACATCAATTCAACCTCTTTATTTTCTTGCTGTAGATTGTATAGCTCCGTAACTGTCTCTTTGATCACTAAGAAATAGTGATTCGTCACCCCTGGGCATTGTGAGAAAGATGTGACAGGGCCCAGTGATGTGACTTGTAGACACATTAGAAGTTATGAACAGTCACTATCAGGTGCCCGCTGATGTTGCTATTATGGCAATTTTGTACCAACTCAGCAATGCAAGAGTACACATTGAATGTGACTGACCATCATTCTCTGTCAGTTCCACATAATTGACTTGTCAGTTCCACAGTTTCTATTAAAGTTTGTACTTTAATTAGTTGGGGCAAAATCTTTAAAGGTTAGAGTGACGTGGCCTTCGGCAATATTTATGGCAGAATGGGATGAGAAATGGAGAGAGATTATCATGACGTTGGAAAAAATCTCATACCATCTTTTATGTTTTCTACAAATGGCACAATGAGATTTCTGCTGAGCAGCAGTAAGTTGCCACTTAAGGGGAATTATTATTTTTAAACACCCTGTTAATGAACCAAATCACCTCATTAATATTCACCATTCTATTTTCTTAAAAGTGCCAAAAAAGTAGGAGTTTTCTAAATGTGTGAGCATTGCCTTTGAGAAGATCTGCCTTCTTGAATCGCTGCAGTCAACCTGCTGTGAGTTGACCCATAATGCTATTAGGGAAGGAATTCTAGGATTTTGACCCAGTGACAGTGAAGGAATGGTGATTTTTCTTCCAAGTCAGGATGGTGAGTGTCTTGGAGGGGAACTTGCTGTTCCCATGGTTGTGTTCCTATGTATCTGCTGCCCTTGTCCTTCTAGATGGAAATGATGGTGGGTCTGGAAAATGTTGTCTAAGGATCTTTGTTGATTTTTTGCAATGCGTTTTGCAAACAGTAGCAACAGTGATCGGTGATGGAGGCAATGGATGCGCGTGGATGTGCCAATCAAGCAGGCTGCTTTGTCCTGGATGGTGTCAAGCTTCATGATGTTGTTAGAAATGCACCTATGCAGACAACTGTGGAGATTTCTATCACACTCTTGACTTGTGCCTTGTAGGTGGTGGACAGGATTTGGGGAGCCAGGAGGTGAGTTTCTCACCACAATACTCCTAGCCTCTGACCAGTTCTTGTAGCCACTGTGTTGATGTGACAAGTCTAGTCAAATTTCTGGTCAATGGTAATGGCTAGGATGTTGATTATGGAGTATTCATTGATAATACCCATTGATAGCCCTGTTGATGACACCTTCCATCACTTTACTGATGACTGAGAGTAGACTGATGGGGTGGTAATTGGCCAGGTTGGAGTTGTCCTGCATTTTGTCTACAGGACAAGAGGCAATTTTCCACATTGTTGTCAGATGCCAGTGTTGTAACTGTACTGGAAGAGTTTGGTTAGGGGAGCAGCAGCTTCTGGAGCACAGGTCTTTAGAATTATTGCTGGAATGATGTCATGGCCTTTGCAATATCCAGGGCCTCCAACTGAGAAATTCAAGATAGAAATCAATGCAGATACCTGATTAATTCAGCTTGTCACTTGCTCCCAAAGACCTGCATTTTGGACTCTGGGCACCAAAATCTCGGAACACGTTCCATGGACACCAGCCACACACAACCCACATTTGTAGGCATTGCCACATTTTAAATGCCAGTCTTTTTCAACCCTCATGGCACATCTCTGATCTACTTGCAGGCTATTGCTGCATTTCAAAGCTACATCTTAGGGTGCAGCAGTGGCTATCATTGTAACACTGTTGAAAGAACACTGCCTTACGTTTTTGTACTTTGACCCTCAGCCTGAGAAACCAGGCTCATAATAGTTCCATCTCGTCTTGCCGTTTCACACATTCACAAAGGAAAGAAGCTTGTCATGGCTGTTAGCAGGCTTCAGTCAGGTTATGTTGGCATGGTAAGTCAATACCAATCCGTGGGCTTGGGAATGGCCAATCAGACCGCTCAGAGTGGTCAAAGTCAGGATGCTCTCCACATAGGGACTGAGAAGCTGAACCTGGCAGTTCACACTTATTGGGTCTTACTATTTTATTGGAGACCTCCTTCTTTGTGGAAAGATAGAAAGGCAGGAATTAAAGAAGATGAATGTGAGTGGCCTGGCTATTTCTGTTGTTGGAGGTGAGGACATATCCCAAGTGAGGGAGCACAGAGAGTCTGCCATGTTCGAGGTGTCAGGGGTTAAATTGGAGACAGTGAGCGAGGGAAGATATTGGACACATTTGTGAGAATAGTTGGGGATGCTCTTTGGTAGGATGTGAGTACAGCAGCACAGTGAGAGTGATGTGAAGAGAAGATGGTGGCACTTACCCTGGTGGAGTGTAGAACGTAGAGTGTAGACCATATTCCAACAGTGCAGTGTATTCCACCATATGGCTAAGACTGCTTTAATCAGGGTGGTTACCTTAGATCTGTCTGGCTTGGTCTGGTGTCATGGCATCCACTGCTGGTGGTTGGGAAGAGGAAGTCCTAGCTCTGCACCACCCTCTTCAGCGGGACCTCCAGGAGCCTGCCCACAAAGCAGGGCACTGACTCTGCCATGTCCAGGGAAAAACGTCTGTGTAGGAGAGCTGTGAACTGACACTCCTTGTCTGGGTGCACGATGGGCTTTTGAAGATGGAGTGGGCACAAAGGATGATGATGAATTCTGGAATACCTGGCCAGTTGTTCTGAGCATGTATCTCCCGTCAGGCGACAGGCTCCATCTTGTGTCATGTCCAAAAGTGTGGGATCTACTTTCAGCCTTTTGAAACTTTTTCAGATTTGAAAGTAAAAAGACAGTGGCAGAAATCTCCAAAGAGCAAAGCTAGAGATGACAGTCATATATCTTTTAAAGGAACATGTCAAAGCTGAGTCTTGTGAACCTTGTTGTGACTGACTAAATTCACTGCCACCTAGCTTTATGGAAACACCTCAGATGAATTTGTTAGTAGTAGCTTTTTGGTATTTTTTGAAAAGAACCTTAGGTGAGTTACAATATTGATGTGAAGCAATCAATATTTTGTCTCGGGGATTTTAAGCCTGTGCTTAGCTCCTATAAAAACCGAATAGCCATGCAACTGTTCATTTTTATAGATGCCTGAGAAGCAAATGTGAACATTTGATCTAATAGTCTGTCTTCTGGGAAAACTTACCTTAGATTTGCTTGCAGTCTTCTTTTTTCTAATATTTTCCAAACGGTAGTATGATTTTCTGTTCTATAATACATTACAGTTAATCAATCCTTCATGTTTAAATTTAACACTGTTTGTGAGCCTAAACAAGTGCACATAACAGGTTGCTAGGGCAGAAAATGATACACAGTAAGTTTAGTGACTGCCAAGTTCGTAAAAACCTTTTTTAAGAGGGTCAAGGCTTCTTTTATCGGCAGCCTTTGCAATCGCCTGTGGTGACCACATGCCATCTGCATCGGTCGCTACATGGCAACATGCCGGATTGTGAATGAGTGCTCCCCATTTGACTGAACGAGCATTGCTCTAACAGCACTGAGGAAGCTTGGCAGTATTCATGATAACCTGGCACCCCATCCACCACCTAAAGTTCACCCTCTGCATCACCATCTGCAGCTACTGCAGTATTTACCATGTACAAGACAGACCGCAGTAACTCACCACATCTCCTGTGACAGCGTCATTCTTGAAAACCTCTCAAGGGCGGTTAAAGATGGACAAGATGGATAAGTCCTTTCCAGTGTTACTAACATTGCTTCATCAAATAATTTAAAAATATTGCTCTCACCAGATTTTTATAGTTGTTAAGCATGCTAAACATGATCTCAAAATGGATCACTGAGGTGAGTTCAAAACGAAGAATATAACTTTGAAAACTTTCTACTCTTTGGAGTCCAAAGTAGCAGGAGCCTTGAGCCAGCCAACCAATCAATAGTTCCAAAATCAATCATATCTTGGCCTGCAAACATGCATAAAAATGGTAAGGCCTCAACTGGAAAACTGCACCAAAATACCTGAATTGTACTCATGTCTCACCTGATGTATTCTGATTAGGACTAAGAACAAATTGAGTGTGTTCATTGCACTCTCTACTCTGAACCATTTTCTCTGAAAACTGATGCAACTGTGCCTTATTCAACACTGTGAGGAATGCAGGCCTTCTGTGATAAAACAAACAAACAAACAAAATAGGAACAGGAGTTGGCTCAGCCCCTTAGGCCTGTTCCGCAATGTTAGATCATTACTGATTTAATTGTGACTTCAATTCCACATTCCCACCCACCTTAATTAACTCTCAAATTCCTTGTTAGTCAAGAATATGCCCTCTGACTTAAATATGTTAAATGATTCTGCCTCCACAGTTATCTGGGACAGAGACTTCCAAAGACACACAAACCTCTGAAATAAAAGGATTGCTCCTAATCTCTTTCTTAAATAGATGAACTCTCATTTTGTTAAACCATTCCCCCGGTCCTAATCCCTCCCACAAAAGGAAGCACCTTCTCAGTACTCATCTCAGGATCTGATACATATAAGTAAGGTTGTATCTCATTCTTTAAATCTCCAATAGGCACAGGCCTGACTTCTCCAACTTTTAATCATAAAATAACATCTCTTCTTTTAAATAAGATTCCCTAGAATCTTCTCTAAACTGCTTCTAGTTACATCTTTTATTAACGCACCAAACAAAACTGTATTAGTGCAAAAGATAAGGCTGAAGTGTTTGCAACGATCTTCAGCAAGAAGTGCCAAATGGATGATCCATCTCAGCCTCCTCCAGAGATCACAAGCATCACAGACACCTGAACAGGTCAGAGGCTAGGGATCCTGCAGGGAGTAACTCACCTCCTGACTCCCCAAAGACTGTCTGCGATCTACAAAGCACAAATCAAGAGTCTGATGAAGTGCAGTTCCATCATCACTTATGAAGCTTGACACCATCCACGGCAAAGCAGTCCACTTGATCGGCATCACTCCCACAAACAAGCACTCCACCAATAATGCTCAGAAACAACAGTGTGTGCCACCTATGAGAAGCACTGAATAAATTCACCAGGGCTTCTATGCCAGACCTTCCCAACCCATGAGCACTACCATCTAGAAGGCCAAGTGCCGCTGCAGATACACGGGAACACCACCTTCTGCAAGTTTCTCTCCAAGCTACTCTATGTCCTGAGTTGTAAATATATCACACGGTGTTTCAGTTGCATTGGGTCAAAATACTGGAACTCCTTCCTAACTGCATTGAAGGTGAACCAATATCATATGGAGTACAGCAGTTCAAGAGGTCAGATCACCACCAGTTTCTCAATGGCAACTTAACATGTTCAATAAGTCCTGGTCTAGTTAACAATGCCACCATCTCATGAATGAATTTTTTAAATAAAATCTTGGTGTCTCCACATTTCAAGGAATGCAGTGGTTCAAAAGACAAGTCACCACCACCTTCTCCATGGCAATTCAGACCGTGTACTAATTGCTGGCATAGCCAGTGATGCTGACATCTTGTGCAGGAATAAAACAAAGCTATACCATTCTCACTGATTCTGTCTTTCTCCACTCCTCATTTTTGGTTTATTTATTTGCTAATGTATTTATTTATTGTCAGAATTTTCCCATATAACAGCATTCATAGTCAGCACTGACATAATGCCAATAACAGCCACCACTAATTTCTACTCAGGACAGGTTATACTGCAATGCGGTCAGACTGAGATTACCAAAACACTCTCACAGCAAATCATCTTATCAAACATTATCATACCAGTATTGACACTTTATTAGCCTTTATGACTCAAGAAGCCTAAATTAGCAATAACATTTGCTGAAATAGTAATTTTTTATTGTTGATTGAAACATCTAATTATTAAAGGTAATGTCTCGATTGTCATCAATTTCAACAAATACGTAAGTGAATGTGGAAATGGAATTTGTTGAATTAATTCAAAAATATTTATCATAGATTAGTTGCTCAGTGCATTAAATGACTGACTCAAGTGGAAAAAATAATCAATTCTTACATACTTGATCTCTGGTCAATGTCAAGTAAATGGTATGAGTTTCCAGGAAGGTTCTACCAATGAAAGGGACATTGGATTCACATATAGAAATTTTTGACAAGAGAACATATAATTCTAAATTCCTTCGTTTTAAAGAATCATGTGCTTTACATTTTCTGTTGAAAATGCTCATTCAAACATTATGGGTGCTGCTGGATAGGCTAATATTTATTGTCCATCATTAATTGCACTTTAGGAGGTGGTGGTGATCCCCCTCTTGAACTGTTATAATGTGTGCCATGTAGGGATATATAAAAATAACTAGTAGGAAAAGCAAAAATGGTCAACCAACCCTATTCCATAACACAAGAATTGGACTATCAGAACTAAGTTCTCCTTCCCTTCACCTCCCAACTCAATCCACCTCTATCCAATCCCAAACCCATTGTCATAGCCAAGCAATTATCTACTTCAGGCAAACAGGGAAACAAAAAACAGGCCCAATAAGGAAAAAAGAGACTGTACAGTTCTTCTCTGATCTGCTCAGGTGATGAAAACCAGCCCAGGAAGTCACATGGAACACATAATATCTTTATACAGGAACTTAGAAAGAAGGACACAGTTTCAAAATAAGTGGTCTCCTATCTAAACTAGAGATGAGGAATTTCTTCTTTCACAGGTTAGTTAGTAATTGGAGTTTTCTTCCCAAGTGAGCAATGAGTGCATGCACATCATTGAATACATTAAATGCAGAGTTAGGCCAATTGTTGATTGACGAGAGAGTCAAGGATTATAGAGAATATAAGAACTAAGAGCAGGAGTGGCAATTCAGCTTCTCAAATCCGTCTACCATGAATTATAATTGCAGCTAATCTCATTTCGGCCTCAACTCCATATTCCTACCCAATTCCCATAAACTTCAGCTCGTTACTAATTAAAAATCTGTCTGTCTATCTCCTCTATAAATTTACTCAATTTCAAGTCATCCACTGTAGTCTGAAGTAATGACTTCCACAGATTCACAATCCTTTGAGAGAAATATTTTTTGCTCATCAGTTTTAAATCTGTGATCCCTATGCTTCAAATCAGTGCAGTGAATCCCTTCTGAACTGTGTCCAATGCCACTATATCCCTCCTTAAGTAAGGGGAGCAAAACTGTATGCTATACTCCAGGTGTAGTTGAGGGGTCAATCACAAGAAGGCATAGTTTTAAGTTCAGGGAGAAGATTCAGAGGGGATTTGGGAAAAATCTTTTCTCACTCAGTGGGTAGTGAGGATCTAGAATGCACTGCCTGGGATGGTGGTGGAGGTTGGAAACCTTACCGACTTTAAAAATATTTGAATGGGTACATCAAACATCATAACATTCAAGGATATGGGACAAGTGCAGGAAATTGGGAATGGCGTACTTTTAGCAGTAGTTACGTCGGTGCAGACTCAATGGGCCGAAGAACTTTTTCTGTGCTGTTTGAATCCGAATCCATCTATGGTCTCAGTAAAACTTTGTACAGTTGCAGCACCACTTCCCTGCTTTTATATTTCCTTGAGCAATAAATGCCAAAATTCCATTTGCCTTCCTCATTACCTGCTCTACCTTCATGCCATTTTCTATGAGTCATGCATAAGGACACCTATATCCCTCTGTATCAAGCCAATCTGAAATTTCTCTCCATTTAGATAATAAATTGCCATTCTATTCTTGTGGCCAAAATGGATAACCTCACACTGATCTAAAATAAACTGCATCTATCAAATCTTTGACCCATTCACCTAATCTATTCATAATCACTTGTAAATTTCTTTTCTTGACATTACAGCTTACCATCCCACCTATTTCAGTGACATCTGCAAATTTGGTTATGGTACCTTTTATTCTTACATTTAAGTCATTAATAGAGATAGCAAATAGTTGGGACCTAAGGACCGAACCGTATGACATCCCACAAGCTACATCTTGCCAACCATCCTGTTATTCAGGCTCACAGTGAACTGCATTTATGTATACTGAAGTTACATTTATTAATATATAGGGCAGAAAGAAAGAACATGTACACACAGAACATAGAAAAGTACAGAGAGGCTGACGTTTCGGGCCGAGACCCTTCATCAGAAAAGGGGGAGGGGAAGGGGGTTTTGAAATAAATAGGGAGAGAGTGGGAGGCGGATAGAAGAGGGATAGAGGAGAGGATAGGTGGAGAGGAAACAAACAGGTCGAAGAGGCGGTGATGGAGCCAGTAAAGGTGAGTGTACGTAGGGAGTTAGGAAGGGGATAGGTCAGTCCAGGGAGGACGGACAGGTCAAGGGGGCGGGATGAGGTTGGTCGGTAGGAGATGGAGGTGCGGCTTGAGGTGGGAGGAGGGTATAGGTGGGAGGAAGAACAGGTTAGGGAGGCAGGGACGAGCTGGACTGGTTTTGGGATGCGGTAGGGGGAGGGGAGATTTTGAAACTTGTGAAATCCGCTCACGCTTGGACATAGAGCAGTTTTTCCGCCGCCTCCGCCTCCATGCTTACTTCTTTAACCGTGAACCTAACCCTCCCTCGACTGACCCCTTCTCCAGCTTCCAACACACCCCCTCCTCCTGGAAACCACCCCAAGGCCTCCTACCCTCCCTCGACCTCTTCATCTCCAACTGCCGTCGAGACATCAATCGCCTCAACCTCTCCATCCCTCTCACCCACTCCAACCTCTCCCCCACAGAATGTGCAGCCCTCCGCTCCCTCCGCTCCAATCCCAACTTCACCATAAAACCCGCGGACAAGGGAGGCACAGTTGTAGTATGGCGCACTGACCTCTACATCGCCGAGGCCAGACGCCAACTCTCCTACCGCCCCCTTGATCATGACCCCACCCCTGAGCACCAAACCATCATCTTGCAAACCATCCACAACCTCATCACCTCAGGTGACCTCCCACCCATGGCCTCCAACCTCATCGTTCCCCAACCTCGCACTGCCCGCTTCTATCTCCTTCCCAAAATCCACAAACCTGAATGCCCTGGTCGACCCATTGTCTCCGCCTGCTCCTGCCCCACCGAACTGATCTCCAACTATCTAGACTTCATTTTCTCCCCCTTGGTCCAGGAACTCCCTACCTATGTCCGCAACACCATCCACGCCCTCCACCTCCTCCAGAACTTCCAATTCCCCGGTCCCCAACACCTCATCTTTACCATGGACGTCCAGTCCCTCTACACCTGCATTCCCCATGCAGATGGCCTTAAGGCCCTCCGCTTCTTCCTGTCCCGCAGGCCCGACCAGTCCCCCTCCACTGATACCCTCATCCGCTTAGCCGAACTCGTCCTCACACTCAACAACTTCTCTTTCAATTCCTCCCACTTCCTACAGACAAAGGGGGTAGCCATGGGTACCCGCATGGGCCCAAGCTACGCCTGCCTCTTTGTAGGTTACGTGGAACAATCCCTCTTCCGTACCTACACCGGCCCTAAACCCCACCTCTTCCTCCGTTACATTGATGACTGTATCGGCGCCGCCTCGTGCTCCCACGAGGAGCTCGAACAGTTCATACACTTCACTAACACCTTCCACCCCAACCTTAAGTTTACCTGGACCATCTCTAACACCTCTCTCCCCTTCCTGGACCTCTCTGTCTACATATCGGGCAACCACCTAGAAACCGATATTCACTTCAAGCCCACCGACTCCCACAGCTACCTAGAATACTCCTCCTCCCACCCACCTTCCTGCAAAAATGCTATCCCCTATTCCCAATTCCTTCGCCTCCGCCGCATCTGCTCCCAGGATGAGGCATTCCACTCCCGTACATCTCAGTTGTCCTCGTTTTTCAAGGACCGTAACTTCCCCTCCTCGGTGGTCGAGAACGCCCTCAACCGTGTCTCCCACATCTCCCGCACCTCATCCCTCACACCCCGTCCACGCAATAAAAACCAAAAAAGAATCCCCCTCGTCCTCACGTACCACCCCACCAACCTCCGGATCCAACGCATCATCCTCCGACACTTCCGCCATCTGCAATCCGACCCCACCACCAAAGACATCTTTCCCTCCCCACCCTTATCTGCTTTCCGGAGGGACAACTCTCTCCGTGACTCCCTTGTCCGCTCCACACTCCCCTCCAGCTCCACCACACCCGGCACTTTTCCCTGCAACCGCAGGAAGTGCTACACCTGCCCCCATACCTCCTCCCTCACCCCCATCCCAGGCCCCAAGAAGACTTTCCACATCAAGCAGATGTTCACCTGCACATCTGCCAATGTGGTATACTGCATCCGCTGTACCCGGTGTGGCTTCCTCTACATCGGGGAAACCAAGCGGAGGCTCGGGGACCGCTTTGCAGAACACCTACGCTCGGTTCGCAATAAACAACTGCACCTCCCAGTCGCGAACCATTTCAACTCCCCCTCCCATTCCTCAGACGACATGTCCATCCTGGGCCTCCTGCAGTGCCACAACGATGCCACCCGAAGGTTGCAGGAACAGCAACTCATATTCCGCTTGGGAACCCTGCAGCCCAATGGTATCAATGTGGATTTCACAAGTTTCAAAATCTCCCCTCCCCCTACCGCATCCCAAAACCAGTCCAGCTCGTCCCCGCCTCCCTAACCTGTTCTTCCTCCCACCTATCCCCTCCTCCCACCTCAAGCCGCACCTCCATCTCCTACCGACCAACCTCATCCCGCCCCCTTGACCTGTCCGTCCTCCCTGGACTGACCTATCCCCTTCCTAACTCCCTACCTGCACTCACCTTTACTGGCTCCATGCCCGCCTCTTCGACCTGTTTGTTTCCTCTCCACCTATCCTCTCCTCTATCCCTCTTCTATCCGCCTCCCACTCTCTCGCTATTTATTTCAAAAACCCCCTTCCCCTCCCCCTTTTCAGATGAAGGGTCTAGGCCTGAAACGTCAGCCTCTCTGCTCCTATGATGCTGCTTGGCCTGCTGTGTTCATCCAGCCCTGCACCTTGTTGTCTCGGATTCTCCAGCATCTGCAGTTCCTACTATCTGTGATATTGATCAGTTGGGCCAATGGGCCGAGGAGTGGCAGATGGAGTTTAATTTAGATAAATGGGAGGTGCTGTATTTTCGAAAGGCAAATCAGGGCAGGACTTATGCACTTAATGTTAAGGTCCTGGGGAGTGTTGCTGAACAAAGTGACCTTGGAGTGCAAGTTCATAGTTTCCTGAAAATGGAGTCACAGGTAGATAGGATAGTGAAGGAGACATTTGGTATGCTTGCTTTTATCGGTCGGTGCATTGAGTATAGGAGTTGGGAGGTCATGCTGCAGCTGTACAGAATATTGCTGCCAGAAGAAGTGGTGGAGGCTGCTACAATTACAACATTTAAAAGGCATCTGGATAGATATATGAATAGGAAGGGTATTGAGGGATATGGGACAAATACTGGCAAATGGGACTAGATTTATTTAGGATATCTGGTCAGCATGGATGAGTTGGACTGAAGGGTCTGTTTCCTTGCTATACATCTCTATGACTCTATTAATACTTGGAATGGGTAGGTTGCCTAATGAAGGGGGGTTGGACAAGTTAGGGTCACATCCTCTGGAGTGTAGAAGAGTAAGAGTTGTCAAATAAGAAAACGAGTGGTGTACACCAACATACCTACTAGACGGATCTGTATTTAAAATAATTTTAATTTATTAAGTTAAGTTTCTCACAGATGGTAAGCTAGACAGTGATTGTAAACATTTTGTTTTGTGATAAACCCTTCAGCTGTGTTCATTAAATTAAATCAGGTTACCACTCTTAGCCATATCGAGGTATATTATCTAATGCAAGTTCTTTAAATAAAACATTTCTTTTTATCATTGCAACCAAAGTGGAAACTCTTAGCCATCACTCCAAATACCAGAACAGTGGAAAGTTATTTGATGTGAAGATATTTGCATTGTAAGAGTTAAGATAATTCTTGTTACACTTTTATGAGTTGCACATGCAAATCCAGAATTGGTAACATCCAGAATTGGCTGATAATCTGGACATTTTAACTGTAAATTTAATCAAAAGATAAAAAATACACTATCCTAAGTGTGCACTTTTGGATGTATTAAATGATCAGATGCAGTCCTTTGTTTATTCTCGCAAAATCAAAATGTTGTGCGGAAGAGCTGGGAGGTGAAATTGCTGACAGGTCTATTCAGGAAAGGGCTTCTCTGCATTCCTGCCTATCTCAGACAATGAAGGTCCACAATAATTTCCAATAGTAAATAAAAATTTGCTTTCAAAATTATCATTAATTATGGTGAAAATACTTTCAGATTTGAAGCTATTTATATGAAGGGATTAAAAAAAAAACTGGGTATATTTATATGATTTAAAAATAAACTGTTATTATCAAAAAATTCCTCAGAAAATACCGACACATAATCAGTCACAAAACTTCCACAAGAAGGAAAAATAAAGTTTGTATTTGCCCCTTGATCCAGCTAGTAGTGGCATAGCTATCAACATTGATCTTATGCATGAAAGAGCAAAATTCATCCAGAACATTCCAAGAAGCATCTTTGCCTTTTCTGCTCATTTCTTTTATGCTGAACAGTCAGAATTTTATGACTGTATTCATAGAACCATTCCTCTGAACTGCAGAAGGTGTATTGTTTTATAATCAGAACATTACCAGGGTGAAATTCCATTACACAGATGGCGATGAAGCAATTTATATCATCAAAACACAGCAGGTATAAATGATCTTGTAGGCACATTTTTGCTATGAAATTACATTTATATTAATGTCACTCCAAATTTCATTGCCTGGAAAATGATATTGCACTGTCTTCCCAATAGTGGAGAATAGATCGAGTGACGGGCTCTCAAGCCTCTGCCAAAAAGAAACTCATTTGCGAGTTCTACTTGAATCACCTCTTTGATTGACATTGACCCAAATCCCTTCCAGCCTGAGATGGAATGTTTAAAAAGGCTCTGATGGACAAAGGCAAAATTTACAGTTAATTTTCATTAATGTATGCTGACAACCTTCCCAGCTCATCTGACAGATACAGCACCATTCAAATTGATTGTCTTCTATGCTGAATGCAATTTTTACCTTACAAAGCATAGCTCCCTGCACCATAAATCATTTAGCTGAAATTTATTTACCTAGTTATTTAATATTTAATTTATTTATTGAACGCATTGAAATAAGGTAGCCTTGTGAGACTGCTTGGAGTTTTTGATGTTCATTAAGAATCTGCAATGTTGGGAATTATTTATTAATAGAGTCTGTGCACTTAATATTACCAAAAGCAATGTATTCTTTTGGAATACTCTATGATTGCAGGATGGAAATTAGGAAAGATAAAAAAAATGATGTTGCCTTGTTTCATAATATTCATTTCAGACTAATATATTCAAGGTCTGAATAGATTTTTAACTTCATTCCTAATTCAGGTTCAAGAACACAAACCAATATTACACTTTAAATCTTACACAGCATGGATTAGTAACTCATCTACAATTGTAATGATGTGAATTTCTGTGTCCCATCATCCAGACTTGTCAATCATTTCAGGTGAACAAAATCATTTGGGATTATAATTAAAAGAATTTTTTTAAAATATAGTTGATACCAGCATAACAAATTTAGTCTGTAACTGAAGAGAATGTTATTTATTTATAGGGTTATTGTTGACTTTACAGGTAGAATTTTATGCCATTGATCGTGACTACTTCAATCGTATATCTTTTGTTTTCATTGAGTAAAGTCCATTCTAAAATAAAAATATGACTGATTAAACAGCAGGGAACTGCCTATCTTCAGGGGTTAAGACAGCCTTCTTCTCACAGATGCTAATAAACTGGTTGTAAGCTTCTAATGTTTTATGTTTTATTTGGCATTTTAAAAGTGTTTGTCAGAATCAAAGAGAGCCAAGAGTTTGCAGTTTTGTTTTTAAAATGGTAAACTTAGCTTCCAATGTTGATCACAAGAGCAAATAAAGAATCTTGAAGAGTAGGGAACTGAGGGTTGCCATCTGTCTAAATTCAGCAAGGCCTCTTTCATCTGCTGTTTGGCTGCTACTCTACATATTTGTCCATGTTCTTTCTGTCTACAACTAAAGAATATATGTGATTGCCATTTGGTTTTCACTTCTCAATCCTCTGACCAATCAGAGTCTATCTGCCTGGTTTGACATTTTAAAAAGTCTGGCAGTTAACTGTTAATCATGATTAATTAGTGCATCAGATCAGAGGCTATGAAAACTGCAGCGATTTACTCATTTCCTGATTCCCCAAAGCCTATCCACCATCTACAAAGCACATGTCAGGAGGATGATGACATTAGTGAGCCAGTTGGGTTTTTCCAATAATCGGCAACGGTTTCATGGTCATCACTAGACTCTTAATTCCAGATTTTTATTGGATTCAAATTCCACCATCAGCCAGAGTGGGTTTTGAACCCAGGTCCCCAGAACATTACCCAAGTCTCTGGATTAACAGCCCAATAACAAAACCACTAGGCCATTGCCTCCCCATCAGTATACCTGTCTGAAGTCGATGTACTCAGACCTATTAGACAAGATTGCTAGAAGTGCCAATTGAAATCAATAGTCTTATTCTCTTTATGATAAGAAATAAATACTTTATTAAAGAATACAGGAAATCAGATGATCTACATAGGCTATCAGAAAGTAAAAAGTTTAGAGAAGATATGACGGTACATACCGATTGGCATATTTTTAAAAGAAGAAGAATGCAAAGGCCTTAACAAAGCAAAACTGTCTGAAGGACGATTTAACATAGGCAATTACTGCTAGCCCAGCAGGTGTCAATGTTACAGAGGAAGTAGATAGAGTTTTGAAATATCAGCAAGTTGAGAGCTATGATAAACTGGCCCAAAAGGAGAGTTGAGGCCTTGGGAGAATTAGCCATGAACTTGTGAATGAACAGACGGCTGGAGAGGCCAAGTGACCTAATCCTGCTCCTATTTCTTCTGTTGTTATGGTCACAAATCGCCCGACGCCAGGTTATAGTCCAACAGGTTTGTTTGAAAACACAAGCTTTCAGAGTCTTACTCCTTCTCCAGGTGTTAGTGAGAGAGGTGGTATCAGGCACAGAATTTATAAATAAAAGATCAAAGGGTCACACCACTGATGAGAATGTACTAGATAAACCTGAGATGCTGTTAAATATTTAATCAGTTAGAAGGTTTTAATTGATTAATTTGTGTATGCAAATCCCCAAATTCCTTTGAAGTCACTGTCCTCAGAGAACTAAAAGTTTTATCAGTGTAAAGAAGATGTGACATTTTAGGTCAGACAATGCCTGTTAGGTGTGAGGCCTTGTTTAGAATCTGTATGTGTTTTAGTTTGGAGTCAGACTGGTTTTATTTCTAAAGTAGAAATTTAAAAAATGCCACATTGACTATCTATAAATTGTGTGCTTTTTGAACAAAATAGAATGTATCTGCAAATACAAATTCACCCCACAGATTTAGATGTGTTTGTGTGCATATGTGTGCGTGTGTGTGTGTGTGAGTGTGTGTGAAGGAGAAAGAGACTGTGTGTGTGTGCATTGGAGAGAGAGTGTGTGTATGTGGGAGAGAGACAGTGTGTGTATGAGAGAGGATCTGTGTGAGTGTGTGTGGGAGAGTGTGTGTGTGTATGTGTGTGGGGGTGAGAGAGTGTGCGTGTGTGTGTGATTGCGTGTGTGTGTGTGTGTACATGTGGAAAGAGAGAGAAAGAGAAAGTGTGTGTTGGAGCGGGGGGAGAGTTGTGTGGTGGGGGAGAGAGAGAGAGTGTGTGTGTTTGTATGTGTGTTGGAAGAGAGAGAGAGAAACAGTGTGTGAGTGTGTGTGGGGGGTGCTGTGGGTGGGAAATGAGTGTGTGCGTGGGAGACAGAGAGTGTGTGTGTGTGTGTGTGTGTGTGTGAGCATGTGTGTGTGTGGGAGTGCATGTGTGTGTGTGTGAGGGATGGAGAAAGAGAGTGCATGTGTGTGTATGTGTGCTTGAAAGACAGTGTTTGTATGAGACAGGATGTGTGTGAGAGTGTGTATGTGTGGATGCATGTGTGTATGTGATAGACAGTGTGTGTATGAGAGAGGATCTGCACGCGCTCGTGTGTGTGTGTGTGTGAGTGTTTGTACAAGTGAGTGTGTGTATGTATGTGTGTGTGTGAATGTGTGAGTGAGAGTGTATGGTGTAGTGGGGTCGCCTGTAGTGCGACACACCTAACATGCATTGTCTGACCTAAAATATCGTCCCTTCTTTACGCTGATAAAACCTTTAGTTCTCTCAGGACAGTGACTTCAAAGGAATTTGGGGATTTACACATACATATTAATCAATTAAACCTTCTAACTGATTAAAGATTTAACAGCATCTCAGGTTTGTCTAGAACATTCTCATCAGTGGTGTGACCCTTTGATCTTTTATTTATAAATTCTGCGTCTGATACTGTGTGTCGCACTAACATCTGAAGAAGGAGTAAGACTCCAAAAGCTTGTGTTTTCAAATAAACCTGTTTGACTATAGAGATAGTAGGAACTGCAGATGCTGGAGAATCTGAGATAACAAGGTGTAGAGCTAGATGAACACAGCAGGCCAAGCAGCATCAGAGGAGCAGGAAGGCTGATGTTTCGGGCCTGAAGAAG
>NC_063332.1:42284810-42305551 GCF_021869965.1 Rhincodon typus | reverse complement strand
TGTTATTTCTGTTTGAATATAACCTGGTGTCATGTGATTTCTGACCTTATCCAACCCAGTCCAACACCGACATCTCCATATTCTGTTGTTATGTGAATCACATCTCATGCCTGAACAAACACAAAGAAATCACCCCCAAAGATTTATTCATGAAACTGAAATGCTTGAGGGAGATATGATAGTCAACATCCAGGAGAATTTTGTATCAAGTAATGTCTTCAGGTTTGACAATATGAAAAAATCATTTTATGTCTTGATTTAATATCTTATCTAAATCACAATACTTCTATCAACAACTCCCTTCAATACTGTGACATCATGCTAGATTGTAAAACAGAGCTTTCAATGATTGCTATTATGCCCTAGGATTCCACTAACCCATCCTGTTATTTGGTATTAAAAACATTCCCTACCTTCATGAAGATGATTACCTATACGAAACAAAAAAAAGTAGTTCACTTTGGGAAATAATGAGTCAATCCACTACTTACTCCACCTGGGCACCTTGTAATGACTGATGTTGAGATGTTGCCTGTGGCAGAAAAACATTACATGCGCATACAGTTTGCTCTAGGACATTTTTGCAGCATGTGACAAAGCTTTATCACTGCCTCCCTGGTGAATCAGAAAATTTGAATCATAAGCAAGTCAAAGTAAGTCTACTGTTGTCTCTATCTGCAGTTAAAGGAGGTAGTGGTAGAGGGTGGAATGGTAAGAATAGACAGGCAATGTTTTCCAATGATGCAGTTTAATTTCCTTCCTTCAGCTACTACTTTTTCCCCAGTCATAGCTATTCAGAATTGTTCCAACTAGGACACCCATTGGACAAATGGACGAAATGCTTTGACAGAGCTTCTTCCCTCACAGAACATTTCTGGGTGCCTAGTTAGTGATATTGCAGCTCAGTTGATCCAGGGTATTGATTTAAAAATTAAGCAGTGCTCTTCTGCTGTGCGGGCCGGAAAATGGGAGATACTAATGATAAACATTATCGCTGCATTGCAATTTTAAAATGATGCTGCCATATATTTCAGCAATGAACCTCCTAACCCTCTAAATTTCACACTACAAATAAATCTAGCACAAAATGCACGGAAAAAGAAAGGGTTTGATTTATCTTTTTTTCATTCCACGGGTCAAAGAGTACTTGGAGAGTCTACCATTTGTTCTATTACCCTTACGCACTTTGTATAATATCATCTGCCTGTTCAGCGTGCAAAACAAAACTTTTCCATGTACCTGTGTACATGTGACAAAAATAAATCAAATCAAATCAAAAAATTATTGTTCATTCATAATTGCCATTAAGAAGTTGATGTTGACCTGGTTTCTTGAACCACTGCAGTTCTTGAAGTGTAGTTTCAGCCATGATACTGTTAGAGTTAAAGAACCATACATTCATTCTGAAAGTGTGACCCAGGGAAAGCAAAGAATGGCAATACAGTTCCAAATCAGAAGTGTTTGTAGCTTGGAGGGAAGCTTGCAGGTTGTGTATTCCCTTGTAACTCTTCCTCTTATCATTTATGGGTTTGGAAGGTGCTAATGAAGGAAACTTCTTGAGTTGCTGCTACCCATCTTGCAAAAGGTACACACTGTGTTGGTGGTGAAGGGAATTAATGTTGAAGATGGAACAAATCAGTGGGCTGCTTTGCTGTGGATAGTGTCAGACTGTATGAGTTTGTTGTTAGAGCCACGCTCATCTAGGTAACTGGAGAATATTCCATCATATTACTGCCTTGTATGCCATGGATGATGAGGGCTTTAGGTATTTAATGTATGAATTATCCTTTCAGATTTCCCAGCCTTAAGCAACTTGGTGAGGTGCATAGCTTGTTCTGGAGCACAGGTCTTCAGTGTTTTTGTTGGAATGCTGTCAGGGCCCATGGCTTTTACACTACCCTGTGCCTTCATCAATGTCTTGATTTTGCATGGAGTAAATCTGTCTGAAATTTGTCCCATTTAGGTCAGTGGCGCACAAGACACTAGAAGGACTATGCGGTGTTCACTCCTTCCAATATTGTCATCGACCAAGGCATTTGCGACAAACAGCATGGTGAAGGTGTGGCCAAGTACAATTTTTGTTCTTATTGGTTCCCTAACCACTTTGCAGAAACCTAGTTTAGTGATGAAATGCTTTATGAAACACCTGCTCACTCTATAGGGGTACTACAAGGCCACTCTTGGTGATGGACATTGAAGCATTTAGCCCAGCATACATGCTGTCAAATTTGGTGCATTATTCAAATGGTGTTCAACATGAGGATTTACCCAAGGATGGTGATGCAAAGAGAGAGATGGCTGAACCATGGCTTGCAAAGAGAATAATGGCCGAATTGTAGTTGCTAAAAGGTTGCATGCAGGCAGCAAAGAAGGCAAACCATACGTTGGCCTTCGTAGTGAGAGGATTTGAGTACAGGAATAAGAATGTCTTGCTGCAGTTATAAGGGAGATTGCTCAATTCAACACTGGAACATTGTGCGCAATTTTAGTGTATTATGGGGAAGGATGTCACTGGTGTAGACAGAGTGCAGCGAAGGTTTCCAGACTGATTCCAGGGTTGGCAGGAATGATGTATAAGGAGAAATTGAGTTGGTTAGGATTGTATTCACTGGAGTTTAGAGGAATGAGAGTGTCTTGCAGAAACTCAAAGAACAAAGAACAAAGAAAATTACAGCACAGGAACAGGCCCTTCGGTCCTCCAAGCCTGCGCCGATCCAGATCTTCTACCTAAACCTGTCGCCTATTTTCCAAGGATCTGAATCCCTCTGCTCCCTGCCCATTCATGTATCTGTCTAGATACATCTTAAATGACGCTATCGTGCCAGCCTCTACCACTTCCGCTGGCAACGCATTCCAGGCACCCACCACCCTCTGCATAAAGAACTTACCATGCATATCTCCCTTAAACTTTTCCCCTCTCACCTTGAAATTGTGATCCCTAGTAATTGAGTCCCCCACTCTGGGAAGAAGCTTCTTGCTATCCACCCTGTCTATACCTCTCATGATCTTGTAGACCTCAATCAGGTCCCCCCTAAACCTCTGTCTTTCTGATGTAAATATTCCTAATCTACTCAATGTCTCTTCATAGCTAGCGCCCTCCATACCAGGCAACATTCTGGTGAATATCCTCTGCACCCTCTCCAAAGCATCCACATCCTTTTGGTAATGTGGCGACCAGAACTGTATGCAGTATTCCAAATGTGGTCAAACCAAAGTCCTATACAACTGTAACATGACCTGCCAACTCTTGTACTCAATACCCTGTCTGATGAATGAAAGCATGCCGTATGCCTTTTTAACCACTCTATCCACCTGCGTTGCCATCTTCAGGGTACAATGGACCTGAACACCCAGATCTCTCTGTGCATCAATTTTCCCCAGGGCTTTTCCATTTACCACATAGTTCGCTCTTGAATTGGATCTTCCAAAATGCATCACCTTGCATTTGTCTGAATTGAACTCCATCTGCCATTTCTCCACCCAACTCTCCAATCTATCTATATTCTGCTGCATTCTCCGACAGTCCCCTTCACTATCTGCTACTCCACCAATCTTAGTGTCATCTGCAAACTTGCTAATCAGACCATCTATAACTTCCTCCAGATCATTTGTGTATATCACAAACAACAGTGGTCCCAACACGGATCCCTGTGGAACACCACTGGTCACAGTTCTCCATTTTGAGAAACTCCCTTCCACGACAACTCTCTGTCTCCTGTTGCCCAGCCAGTTCTCTTTCCATCTAGCTCGTACACCCTGGACCCCATGCAACTTACTTTCTCCATCAGCCTACCATGGGGAACCTTATCAAACACCTTACTGAAGTCCATGTATATGACATCTACAGCCCTTCCCTCATCTATCAACTTTGTCACTTCCTCAAAGAATTCTATCAAGTTGGTAAGACATGACCTTCCCTGCACAAAACCATGCTGCCTATCACTAATAAGCCCATTTTCTTCCAAATGTAAATAGATCCTATCCCTCAGTATCTTCTCCAGCAGCTTCCCCACCACTGATGTCAGGCTCACTGGTCTATAATTACCTGGATTATCCTTGCTACCTTTCTTAAACAAGGGGACAACATTAGCAATTCTCCAGTCCTCCGGGACCTCACCCGTGCTCAAGGATGCTGCAAAGATATCTGTTAAGACCCCAGTTATTTCCTCTCTCGCTCCCCTCAGTAACCTGGGATAGATCCTGTCCGGACCTGGGGACTTGTCCACCCTAATGCCTTTTAGAATACCCAACACTTCCCCCCTCCTTATGCCGACTTGACCTAGAGTAATCAAACATCTATCCCTAACCTCAACATCCATCATGTCTCTCTCCTCAGTGAATACTGATGCAAAGTACTCATTAAGAATCTCACTCATTTTCTCTGACTCCTCGCGTAACTTCCCTCCTTTGTCCTTGAGTGGGCCAACCCCTTCTCTAGTTACCCTCTTGCTCCTTATGTATGAATAAAAGGCTTTGGGATTTTCCTTAACCCTGTTTGCTGAAGATATTTCATGACCCCTTTTAGCCCTCTTAATTCCTTGTTTCAGATTGGTGCTAGTTTCCCGATATTCTTCCAAAGCTTTGTCAGTTTTCAGTCACCTAGACCTTATGTATGCTTCCTTTTTCCACTTTGCTAGTCTCACAATTTCACCTGTCATCCATGGTTCCCTAATCTTGCCCTTTCTAGGCCTCATTTTCACAGGGACATGTCTGTCCTTCACTCTAATAAACATTTCTTTAAAAGCCTCCCACATATCAAATGTGGATTTACCCTCAAACAGCTGCTCCCAATCCACATTCCCCAGCTCCTGCTGAATTTTGCTATAGTTGACCTTCCCCCAATTCAGCACTCTTCCTTTAGGACTACTCTCGTCTTTGTCCATCAGTATTCTAAAACTTACGGAATTGTGATCACTATTCCCAAAGTAATCCCCTACTGAAACTTCAACCACCTGGCCGGGCTCATTCCCCAACACCAGGTCCAGTATGGTCCCTTGCCGAGTTGGACTATTTACATACTGCTCTAGAAAACCCTCCTGGACGCTCCTTACAAATTCTGCTCCATCTAAACCCCTAACACTAAGTGAATCCCAGTCAATGTTGGGAAAAACTCATAAAATTTGAGGAGAACTAGACAGGTTAGATGCAGGAAAGATATTCCCAATGATGGGGGAGTATAGAACCATGCTCATAGTTTTAAGGACAAGGGGTATGCCATGGGGATTGAGATGAGGATAAATTTCTTCACCCAGAGTGGTGAGCCTGTGGAATTCATTGTTGCAGAAAGTGGTTGGGGCCAAAACGTTGTGTTTTCAGGAAGGAGTTAGATATAGTCTTTGTGGCTAAAGGGATCAAGGGGTATGGGAGGAGGGTGGGATTAGGGTATTTAACTCAATGATCAGCCATGATCATATTGAATGGCAGAATTGGCTCAAGGGATTGAAAAGCCTCTAAAGCTGTTCTTCTAGGCACATTATTTATTTATATCTTTTTATTCATTCATGGGAGGTGGGCATCAATAACAGCAATGCTTTTTTTCCATTTATTGCCCATCTCTAACTGCCCTTGAGAGGTGACAGAGTGCTGTCCTTTGAACTGTGACAGCCCATGCACAATCAAACAGTTCTGTTTGGGCAAAGGGGTGCTGGGTGAGGGAGTTGCAGGATTTTTACCCAGCATCGCTAGTGATATTGTTTCAAGGTGGAGGGTCCATACCTTGGGTGGTTGGAAGTGCTGGAAAAGATGTAAACCTTGCGGGTGGTGTTCCCATGTATCTGCTGCCCTTGCTCTTCTATATGGTAGATACTGCTGTGTTTGGAAGGTGCTGTCTAAGGAGCCTTGGTGAACCATTGCAATGCATCTTGTTGATGCTGCTGTATGCATGGAGGTAGTCAGAATGGAACTTGGTGAATTTGATGCTAGTAAAGTAAAGTGTTGTGTCTTGGATAATGTCAAGCTTCTTGAGTGTTGTTGAAGATGCATTCTTCCAGGCAAGTGAAGAGTATTCTAGTACTCCTGATTTATACCTTGTAGATGGTGAACAGGTTTTGACAAATCAGGAGGTGAGTCACCAGATGTCGAATTCCCAAGAACTGATCTTCTCTTGTAGCCATAGCATTTATGTGGTTGGCTGCCTTCAATTTTGGTCAATGAAAATACCTGGAATGTTGCTAATGGAGGATCCATCAATGATAATGCCACTAATATCAAGGGTGCTAGTTATATTCTCCGTTGTTGGAGTGAGTCATTGACTGTAATGTGTACGGTGCAAATATTACTTATTGCTTATCCTGTAAAGTCTGTCTTGTTCCATACTGACATGTACTGCTTCAGTATTTGAGCAGTCAGGAATCACAAATCTCTGACCATTGTCCTCAGCAAACATGTCATTCTCTGAACTGAAATGGAGGGAAGGTCATTGATGAAGCTGCTGAAGATGGTTGGGCAGAATCATTATGCTGAGGAACTCCTGCAGTGATATCCCAAGACAGGGATCAAAGCTTTCCAACAATCACAACCATTGACCTTCATGCTAGTGTTGTGAAGTTGGGTAGAGGATGTGTGGATCGGGAGGCAGGAAATTAGAATCTGGTGTCTGTAAAATGCTGGGGAGAGGCTTATATTGTCCCTTTAAAAGATTATGTGCTTTTACTGTGCTTAGAGATTTAAAAAGGATGTCTGTGAGCAGCAGCTTGAAAGTTTGCAAGTACACAAAGGGCACCCAAATTGAAACATTTGTGTCAAAAGGCCATACAGTTAGAAGGCCAAGCAGCATTTTTATCAAGATAACAAGCTTTTGAATTTATCTAATCAATCTGAACCAGGCACTTAGATACCAAAAATCAATTAAATTTAAATCTAATGGTTTTGACAACATGGAACCAATCTTATTGTAACAAATATTGATATGTCATCAAGGGTATAAAAAGAAGGGGCAGTTGGGCAACATAGCAGAGCTAACTGCAGTCCACCTGAGTTAACCGCCTTTAGCTCTCAAGAGAGAATTGTTGGCTCTCACAGCTTCCTGTATATTTTAGACAAAGCACCATCTAAATAACAAAGGTACCCACAGGACAACAATTAATATCCCTGATGGAAGAATCTCTAGAAAAGGCATTCGTGACAGAAGAATTGACAGAGAAGGCACAGAACATTCCGGAAGACACGTAACCTGTCTGCAATTTTGAGAGACTAAATTCTATTTTTTTATATAAGTGGGACTTGTACTTAATGGAACTGCATGTCATTATAATCTTGTTTTCTTTGGGAGTAGTTAGTAGTTAGAAGGGATTTATTCAGTTTGTTAATAGTTTAGTTAATTTATTCACTGAGTCAGATAAGTAAATTTTTACTTCCTGATTGTAAAGTGAGTGTCAGTGATTTATTTCATTTAAGCACTAGAAGTTGCTGATAGACAGGTTACACCACTTTTCACACTCCTTTTGCAGATTAGAGAGTGATGTACTCCACTTTAGGTGTTTCGAATTTAGTTCTCAGAGGGGGCCAACTTCTGCTTTATAAAAGATTAGGGTCTAGGATTTGGATGAGTTTAAATGGATTTGGACAGATCTGAATAGATTTGAATGTAGCTGAGTGGATTTGAACAGATTTGGACAGATTTGAACAGATTTGGAGCATGAAAGGTCCCAGCAGTATAAACAGATTTAGGGACTAGTGTCCCAGATCTTTAAGTAAAACTTATGTGCGAAGTGGAAAATCTGTTTAATTTCGGTTATTTGTTGTTGGTTCAATCAAAAGTGGGGATATGTCTCTTGACATTACTAAAGAGGTTCTGGGGGTCGCGGATGCTTCCCAAATTTGCCAAGAAAGTTTAGAAAGACAGAAAAAGGTGACACTTTTAGAATTAGCAGCCAGGCTAAAATTGAGCTTAACTAAGGATAATAAGAAAGCAAAATTGGCAACACAGTTGATCAAGCAGTTAGGTATACCCAAGAAAAAGTAGAGTGCAGTGGAGTTAGAAGAGATTAAATTGCAAATGTGACAACTGGAGTAAGAAGATAAAGAAAGGGAAAGAAAGCCCTAGCTGAAGAGAAAGAAAGGGAACCGAAACAGTTTGAATTACAGTTAAAAGCAGAGGAAGGAGAAAAGGTAGGAATTGCTCTGGCTGAACAAAAAGAAAAGCAAAGTATCACTCTGGAAGAACCAAAAGAAATGGAGAGAGTTGAAAGGAAAATAAGAGAGCGAGTTTGAACTTCAGAAGTTGGCAGTTAGACTGGAAAGTTGATGCAACAGGATGGAGATGAAAGTAGAGCTTAGGCTTAGTAAGAAGAATAGTGATGATGAACAAATCCATCATAGCCAAATGCCTGGTAGGAATATATACAAATATGTTCAAACATTAGCAAGATGTGATGAAAAAGATGTAGAAGCCTTTTTTGTTTCGTTTGAGAAATTGGCTAAACAGATGAACTGGCCAGAGAGTGTGTGGGTAATGTTAATTTAGATTAAGTTGGTAGGCAGGGCTAGTGAGGAGTTTGCAGCACTGTCAGAGAGGTGTCAGGAGAATATGAAGAAGTAGAACAGGCTATTTTGAGTGCCTGTGAATTGGTACCAGAAGCATATAGACAATGGTTCAGAAATGTAAGAAAGGAACCAGGTCAGACTTATATAGAGCTTAAAAGAATTAAACAGAACAACTTCGATAGATGGATGAGAGCATTAAAGATAGAAAAGACATATGAGGCTCTTAGAGATATCATTCTGCTGGAGGAGTTTAAAAATTCACTTCCAGAAGTGATAAGAACTCCAGTTGAGGACCAGAAAGTTAAAACAGCAAGATGAGCTGTAGAGATGGCAGATGAATACACATTTGTGCATAAATCAAAGTCTAGCTTCTAACAGCAATTTCATTCCGTGAGGGATAAAAGTTGGGAAAGAGGGAGATCCTTCAATGAAAAACACAAGTAGATCACACTGGGAACACTTTGCCACATGTGAAAAAAGAAACCCAAGATGGTGGAAAAGAGGTGAAAGACCTTAAGTGTTTTCTCTGCAAGAAGGTGGGACACAAAAACTCACAGTGCTGGTGGTTTAAGAAAGGCAGAAGGAAAAAGGATGCAGTAAAAGAGGCTAAATGAGTGGGATTAGTTGAGGTAGTGAAGGAAATCCCAAGAGAAGTCAAGGAGCTGCAGGAGAGTGCACAGCCTAGTCATGGGCTGGATAGTAAGATAGCGCCCAATCTTTTCAAAGACTTCACCTGCATGGGTAAGATTTATTCAGGTAGAACAGTGGGAGTACATAACACAATTAAAATGTTGAGAGATTTGGGAGCTGTTCAGTCACTAATAGTAAGACATGAAAATATTTACATTCCTTCTGAAATATTGTCCGAAAGAGTGGTAATCTGTGGACTAAATGGAGAGAGGAATAGTGTTCCCCTATGTACGATAAGACTGGAAAGTCCAATCAAGACTGGGGAACTGATAGTGGGAGTGGTGGAAAATTGGCTATTCCAGGAATACAGTTTATTCTTGGAAATTATATAGCTGGATCACAGGTGGAAATGATGCCCATTGTAGTGGAAAATGCAAAAGAAAATCAGGGAAATAAGGAGTTAAAAGAAAAATACCTTGGAATTTTTCCAGACTGTGTGGTGACAAGATCCACAGCTATAAGTTAAAACAAGAAGGGAAAACAAAAGAGAAAAGATGAAGGACATAAGGTCCAGTTAGCTAACAATTTGTTTAATGAGATGGCAAAAGAAAAACCTAAGCAGGTAGAAGATCAGGCAGAGGTGCTTAGTTCTGAAAGATTAGTGGTGTTACAACAAAAAGATGAGACCATAAAGGAATTATATCATAAAGCCTACTTGGAAAAGGAATCAGAATGCATTCCAGAATGCTACTAAGTTAAGGATAAAATCTTAAGGCAAAAATGGAGACTGCAGCAAGTAAGTGCAGATGAGAAATGGGCGGAAGTTCACTACATTGTGTTGCTGGTCGTGTACAGACAGGAAGTATTGTGGGTAGCACATGGATTATCTGGAGGATGTCATCTAGGAATGAGGAATACTCAGGCCAAGATACAGAAGTATTTCTGTTGGCCTGGTTTACATATGGATGTGGTTGAATTTTGCCGTACCTGTCCTACATGTCCAATGGTAGGAAAGCCACAGGCAGTAATAAAACCAGTACCTTTGATGCCAATTCCCATATTTGAAGAACCTTTCACACAGGTTATAATTGATTATATAGGTCCCCTCCCTTGCTAACCATACTGGATATGTCTACTGGGTTTCCAGAGGCAATTCCATCACAGAATGTCAAGGCAAAAAGATTGTGGAGAAGCTGCTTCCTTTCTTTATCTGTTATGGACTACCCAGGGAGATTCAGTCAGATTAACGGTCCAATTTTACTGCCAAATTATTTAAGGAGGTCATGGATAGTTTAGGCATCCAACACTTTAAATCAAGTGCATACCATCTTGAATCCCAGGGAGCAGTGGGAAGGTGGCATCAGACCTTAAAGACAATGCTTAGGGCTCATTGCCAGGATTACCCAAATGGTTGTGATAACGGTATCCTGTTTATATTATTTGCTATTAGAGATGCTTCAAATGAATTGACTCAGTTTACCACATTTGAATTGATATTCAGACACAAATTAAGAGGACCTTTAAAATTAATTAAGGAGAAATTGATAGGTCCAAAGTCAGAGATCTCACACACACAGATATATATTCCCCTCCCCTCCTTTGTCCGCCTTTCGCAGGGACCATTCCCTCTGGGACAACCTGGTCCACGCTTCCTTCATCCCCAAGACCTCCCCACAGCCCTACGGTACCTTCCCCTGTAACCGGTGAAGGTGCAACACCTGTCCATTTACCTCCTCCCTCCCCAATATCCAAGGGCCCAAACATACCTTCCAGGTGAAGCAACACTTCACCTGCACTTCCAAGAATCTAGTCTACTGCATTCGCTGCTCACAATGTGGTCTCCTCTACAATGGGGAAACGATGCGTAGACTTGGCGACCGCTTCGCGGGACATTTACGTTCTGCTCACAAAAAAGACCCTGAACTAACTGTTGCCTGCCACTTCAATACACCACCCTGCTTCCTGGCCAACATCTCTGTCTCTGGCTTGCTGCAATGCTGCAAACTGGAGGAACAACACCTCATTTTCTACTTGGGGACCCTATAGCCCTCCGGACTCAATATTGAGTTCAATAATTTTAGGGCCTAAACTCTCCATGTCCCAGCCCCCTATCCCACACACTAGGCCTTGTGACCACATAGCCTGCTATTACACACCCCCTGTTGTTAGTCACTAACAGTCCCCATTAACAACTATTCACCCTCCCAGCCTGATCATTAGCAACTCCTTTGTCTGTCTAACTGTCTTTCTCTCTCTTTGGGCTCTATCCTATCATTTACTCCCTACCCCACACACCTCTCTATTTTCTGCATATAAACTGACGTTTCCCAGCCACTATCAGTTCTGAGGAAGGGTCACCGGACCCGAAACGTTAACTCTGCTTTTTCCTTCACAGATGCTGCCAGACCTGCTGAACTTTTCCAGCAACTTTGTTTCTGTTCCTGATTTACAGCATCCACAGTTCTTTCGGTTTTTATCGGAGATATCACAATTGGTTTATGTATCTGAGGTGAGAGAAAGATTGAACAGTGCAGGTGAATTAGCCAGACAACATTTGAAGGTGGCACAGCACCTAATGAAGCAAGAAGCAGGTAAGAAATCTAAAATTCATACGATTGAATGGGGAATAAAGTATTGGTGCTGTTACCAGTGGTAGGAAATCCCTTCAAAGCAAGGTTTAGTGGTCCCTATTGGATTGAGAAGAATTTAAATCAATTAAATTATCTGGCAAAGATGCCAGATAGGAAAACAATTTATCGGTTACATCGTGTGAACATACTGAAACATTACTATGACAAGTAAAGGGAACCAGAGAAACAGGAATTAGTTACTGTCACTCAGAGCAAGGAAGCAAATCCAGATGATGTGGATTTTTATGTGCCTCAGAATAAGCTGAATAATGAAGAAGTCCTTAAGGAATATGATAGGGTCGTGAGCTATCTGTCCCAGGAACAGAAAACTGAATTGAAAGATTTGTTACAGTGCTATGAGGACATATGTGGAATTAAAATGGGAGGACTAATATTATAGTATGTGAAGTTGACATAGGTAATGCTGTTCCAATAAAACAACACCCCTACATGGTCAATCATCTCAAAGCAGCACAGGTACAAAAAGAAGTGGAAGTGATGCTCCAAGAAGACATCATAGAGCTGAGTCATAATGAGTAGAGTTCACCAATTGTGTTGCTTCCCAAACCTGATGATACTCAATGATTTTCCGTAGATTATCGGAAGATCAACACTGTGACAAAATCTGACTCACATCCAATTCCATGGCTGGAGGAATGTGCGGTAAACAACAAGCCATTTACATCACAAAGTTGGCCTTGCTTCGCAGTTACTGGCAAGTACCTTGTCACAGAAAGCGAAAGGAGTTTCTGCTTTTGTAACCCTAAATGGGCTGTATCAATTTAAAGTCATGCTGTTTGGAATGAAAAACGCACCAGCCACTTTTCAAAGGCTTACAAACAGAGTTGTTGCAGCATTGACTACTTGTGCCATATACATAGATAACTAAATGATCTTTAACCATTTGTGGAAAGATCAGAGACAGCATTTGGCAGAGCTCTTTGAGAGACTACTGGAGGCAAAGTTGTTCATAAACTTGGCAAAAACAGAATTTGCAAAGGCAGCAGTGACACACCATCGAGAAGCATCGAGGAATTTGCAATGCCATCCTCGAAGAAGGAAAAGCTGCGACTTTTAGGATTGTGCAGATTCGAGAATTTAAAAGCCATGTTAACGACTGCACCAGCTTTAGCCACGCCAAATTTCTTGAAACCCTTCAAAGTCATCATCGACACAAGTGATGTAGGTGTTGGAGCTGTGCTGTTCCAGGAGAATAGTTGTGGAAGTGAAAAGCCAATTGGTTATTTTTCAAAGAAACACAATATCCACCAGAAAAAATATTCAACCATTCAGAAAAAGTTATTGAGTTTGGGACTGGCCTTACAACATTTTAATGTATACATTGCAAACAAATTCATCAGAGACAGTTGTGTATATCGATCACAATCCTTTGACATTTCTAGAGAGGTTTAAGGACAAGAACACTAGATTATTTCATTGGAGTCTTACATTACAAGCACTAAATTTACTGATTGTATGTGTTGCGGGACGTGAAAATGTTATTGTGGATGCTTTATCACTGGTTTAAAATAAAAATGTTTATATAAGGTTGAAATTGTAGTGCTCAATGTTGCATATATGCAGAATTAGTGTGAGATGTGTAACTCCAGATTAATGAGATATGGATCGAGTAATATAATGGAATTAAGGTTTAAAAGAAAAAAAATGAAGCCATATTTTCATAATGATGGTTCATTTTTTTCTTTAGGAGAGAGGTGTTGTGAAGTTTAAGAGATTAAAAAGCAGGAAGTTATAATTTGGATGTTTTAAAATACTATGGGGTAATGCATTATGTGGTCCCTTGAAAAGGTAAAGTGTTATTTTCTATGCTTAGCAATTTAAAATGAATGTCTGTGAACAACAATTTGAATGTTTGCAAGTACACAAAGAGCACCCAAATTGAAACATTTGTGTCAAAAGGCCATACAGTTAGAAGGCCAAGCAGCATTTTTATCAAGACAACAAACTTTTGAATTTATCTAATCAATTTGAACCAGGCACTTTGATACCAAAAATCAATTAAACTTAAATCTGATGGTTTTGACAACATAGGGCCAATCTTACTGTAACAAATATTGATATGTTATCAAGGGTATAAAAAGAAGGGGGCAGTTGGGCAACACAGCAGGGCTAACTGTGTTCCACCTGAGTTAACAGCCTTCAGCTCTCAAGAGAGAATCATTGCCTCTCACAGCCTCCTATAAGTCTTAGAGAAAGCATCATCAAAATAAAAAAGGTACCCACAGCACAACTAGTTAATATTTCTGACAGGAGCCTCACCAGAGAAGACATTCCTGACAGAAGAAACACTGAACATTCTGGAAGACATGTTACCTGGCTGTGATTTTGAGAGACTAATGTTTTTTTTTATTCATTTACGGGATGAGTGTGTCACTGACCAGGCAGCATTTATTGCCCATCCCCAATTGCCCAGAGGGTAGTTAAGAGTCAACTACATTGCTGTGGGTCTAGAGTCACATGTAGGCCAGACCAGGTAAGGATGGCAGTTTCCTTCCCTAAAGGACATTAGTGAACCAGATGGGTTTTTCCGACAATCGACAGTGGATTCACAGTCCTCAGTAGATTCTTAATTCCAGATATTTATGGAATTCAAATTCCACCATCTTCCATGGCAGGATTTGAACACAGGTCCCCAGAACATTATCTGGGTCTCTGGATTAACAGTCCAGCAATAATACCACTAGGCCATTGCCTCCCCCATCCTTTTTTATATAAATAGGACTTGTATTTATTGGAACTGCATAACATTAGAACTTTGCTTTATTTGGGAATAGTTAGTAGTTAGGAGGATTTATTCGGTTTATTAATAGTTTAGTTAATTTGTTCACTGTTAGAGTCAGATAAATAAACTTTTACTTATTGATTGTAAAGTGAATGTCAGGGATTTATTTTATTGAACCACTAGAAGTTGCTGAAAGACAGGTTACACCACTTTTCATGCTCCTTTTACACATTAGAGAACAAGGTGCTCCTTTCTGGGTATTTTTTGTTTTAGTTCTCAAAGGGACGGTCATTTCTCCGATTCTCTTTGAATCTAGTTTTGCTAGGCCTCCATGATTCTATATTTGGTCAAATGCCACCTTGATGTTAAGGACAATCACTCTCACTTCCCCTGAAGTGTTCAACTCTTTGCCTTGCCTTGTAGCTTCATTTGCTGTTATAGGACTCCACCACCTTGTTGTGTAGTTGTGTTACTGAGCCAGTCTTAGTAATGGACGTTGCACTCCGTATCGCCTTCAATACATTCTCCCTGTTGTTTATCTAACATGATGATGGTATTCCGCAGGAATTGACAGTGAAATGTTTCAGCAATGCTAATGTCATTGAAAGTTTAGAGGAGATAGTTACATTTATCTTTTGAAAAAACGTCATTGTAATGTCTGATGCATCTTGCAATTTATCTACCCAAGACTGAAAGAAGTCTCGGTTTTGCCGCATGCTGGTTTGGTCTGCTTTGATATTTGAGTTAGTGAGCAACACCAAACACTGCAACAGTCAACATTATGAGATAGCAAGAATTGCAGATGCTGGAGACAGAGAACTTCTCCTTTAACTCCTCTCACTTACTACAGACTAAGGGGGTGGCCATGGGCACCCGCACAGGCCCAAGCTATGCCTGCTTCTTCAGAGGATACGTGGAACAGTCCCTCTTCTGCTGTTACACTGGCCCTATCCCCCACCTCTTCCTCCGTTACATTGATGACTGCATCAGTGCTGCCTTGTGCTTCAATGGCGAGCTTGAACAGTTCATCTACTTTACCAACACCTTTCACCCCAACCTCAAATTCACCTGGACCATCTCCAATACCACCCTCTCCTTCCTGGACCTCTCTCTCTCCATCTCTGGTATCCACCTCAAAACCGACATCTATTTCAACCCCACTGACTCCCACAGCTACCTAGACAACACCTCCTCTCACCCACACTCCTCCAAGAATGCGATCCCCTACTCCCAGTTCCTCCACCTCCGTCACATCTACTCCCAAGATGGTGTGCTCCACTCCCAAACATCCCAGATGTCCTATTTCAACGACCGCAACATTCCATCCTTCCAGAGATCGAAAATGCCCTCAACCGCATCTCTTGTATTTCCCACACTTCTTCCCTCAAAACCCCACCCCTCAACAAAAACAAAGACAGAATCCCCCTGGCCCTCACATATCACCGCACCAACCTCTGCATCCAGTGTATCATTCTCCGCCACTTGCAATCTGACCCCACGATGAAAGATATATTTCCCTCCCCACCCTTATCTGCCTTCCATAGAGACCACTCTCTCAGCGACTCCCTCGTCTGCTCCACACTCCCCACTAACTCCACCACCCCGTGCAACCGCAATAAGTGCTACACCTGGCCCTACATCTCCCCCTCTCACTTCCATTCAAGGCCCAAAATAAACGTTTCATATCAGACCGAGGTGCACCTGTACATCCGTCAACTTGGTCTACTGCATCAGCTGCTCTCAATGTGACCTCCTCTACATTGGTGAGACAAAGCGCAGGCTTGGAGATCATTTTGTAGAGCATCTGTGCTCTGTATGTGACAAATGACAACACCTTCCAGTCGCAAACAATTTTAACTTCCCCTCCCACTCCCTGGGTGACATGTCCATCCTGGGCATCCTCCAGAGTCACAATGACACCACCTGCAAATTGGAGAAGCAAAACCTCGTATTCCACCCCAGGAGCCTATAGCCCAATGACCTAAACATAGAATTCACCAGTTTAAAACCTCCCCAACCCCAGCCTCATCCCATGTCCAACCCTTCCTCTCATCCTCGCCTCCTTGACCCAACACAACCTGTCCATCTTCTCTCCCACCTATCACACCCCCCACCTATCCCACTTATCCAATCCCTACCATTCCCTACCTGCACTCACCTATCACCATCCCACCTACGTTCTCAGCCCCACCCCTCCTCTCTCTATTTATTTCAGAGCTCCCTTCCCCCTCCCCCATTTCTGAAGAAATGTCCCAACCTGAAACATTAACTTTCCAGCTCCTCTGATGCTGCCTGGCCTGCTGTGTTCCTCCAGCTCCACACTGTGTTGTCTCTAATAGTCAACATTGTCCCCACTTCCATACTATGCTGGAGGAATGGCTGTTAATTAACAGCCTAAACCTTCATCACTACCCTGAGGAACATCTGCAGCGATATCCTGAGGCTGAGGTGATTAATTTCTAACAATACTCCTTTGTGTTATGACTCTAACCAGTGTAGTATTTTTTCCCCAAGTCCATTCAATTTGTTTGGGGTCCTTGATTCTATGTTTGACAACTTTCTGCTTTTATGTCAAAAGCATTCATTTAGCAATCAGCTCTTATGTCCTTTCTTGAATCAAGGCTACAGTGAAATCTGGATCTGGATGGCCCTGGCAGAACCCAGACATAGCATCGATGAAAAATTTGCTATTGAGTAAGTGCCACCTGATTGTGCTGAGAAGAAACCTTTCATCACATTCCTAACATTGAAAGTAGCCTAAAGGGATAGTAACAAAAACAAAGTTGCTGGGAAGCTCAGGAGGTCTGGCAGCATCTGTGAAGGAGAAAACAGAGTTAACGTTTCGGGTCCGGTGACCCTTCCTCAGAAAGGGGTAGTAATTGGCTGAGTTTGATCTGACTGATTTTTTAACATACCTGGGGTTTTTTTTACATTGTTGAGGAGATGATTATGTTATAAACTTTAGAGGAAAACTGCATAGCAGCACAACTATTTAGGATTACAGCTGGGATTTTTATCAGGGTCCACAGCCTAGGTTTTAAACACAGTCTTCAGACAATTCTTTTTTTTTCACTCTTTATTCATTCATGGGATCAGTGCGTTGCTGACCAGGCAGCATTTATTGCCCATCTCTGATGCCCAGAGGTCAGTTTTAGAGTCAACCACATTGCTATGGGTCTAGAGTCATATGTAGGCCAGTCCAGGTCAGGATGGCAGTTTCCTTCCCTAAAGGAAATTAGTGAACCAGATGGGTTTTTCCTGACAATGGGTTTGTGGTCATCATTAGATTTTTAATTCCAGATATTTTATTGAGTTCAAATTCCACCGTCTGCTGTGGCGGGATTCAAACCTGGGTTCCCAGAATGTTACCACTTAGCCATCTGCTCTGTTTTGATATCACAAGGAGTAAACAATATTAACTGAAGACATACGTTTTTTAATGTTGGAGAGTTCAGGTGGAGGCTGAGATTGAACACCCACTCAGCATTTCTGGCTGAAGATGGTTACAAATGCTTTGGCCTTGTCACTCACATTGATGTGCTGGCCTCCTCCATTATTGAAGATTGGAATATTTTTGGATACTCCTCCTCCAGTTAATTAGTTTTCCACCACTACTGGATTTCAGCTTTATGTAAGTGGGTGGGTTTTATATTGATTAAAATTACATCTTAATTAGTGAGACTGACCTCATCCAACTTGAACAATCGATGTTAGAGACGGTTCTCGACATTGGGGGGTTTGACCTTCAGTCATATTTCTACATGTAGTGCGTGACACTTACACCAGTCATATCCTCTGAGTGGTGAGTGCACTAAGAATTTAAATTAGCTCATGAACACTTGCCTTTCATTTTTTGAGTATTTCAGTTTAAAGATAACCAGAATCCAACCTCTAGTCTTAAAAACAAGGTTAGTCTATTACAAATTTACTGGTGTACTAACTTATTAAAGGTGATAAGGCTATTATCTAAAATACATTTTTTAGCATTAAAAATATATGGGAATAAAAGGTGAATTTGTTATAAATATGAAAAAAAAATCAATCTCTAAGGACAGCACAGGTCTGATGATTGAAGTTTTTCTTTTAGAAGTGAAAGGTTTTAAACTTGAAAATGCTTCTGTAATCAAATAGTGGATACCTACAGGTGGACTCAACAGTCAGCAGGATTTGGGAGTAAGAGAGATTCCTTGTTTCACACTAATTCTGTAGTGTTGCCACTGGCAGATTGCTTAGTCTCGTTCAGCAGAACAGCAATAAACTTCTGAAGGTTTCCTCCTTGAGTTCCCTTTGACTGATAACGAATAATGGTGTCTCTCAGAGCTCTTCCTGGGCTTCTGCACAAAATGGGTTTCACAACTTGTCTTTATCACACAACAGTAAAATCACTCCGATGTTAATTTCAAACAAACCATTGTTGCACCAGATAAAGGGCTAATTGCACACAAGTCATTTTCTGTAACTTGTCTCCCAGACATTTTGAATCCTCATATCTTTAAGAGGACCCATTGTGTTGTCCAAAGGTTAATCAAATTCAAAAGGTTTCCTTTTGTGATTAATGCTGAAATAACAATGGTCTCTAGGTCCTGAGCTAGCCTGAAAAATTGGCTACTGTGACTTTTATCTTGAAAAGACCTTTAAAGCTTAAATTATAGATTCTGAAGCAGGAATATTCTTCTGACAATTTTCATCTTTAAAATTTGCAAAATCAGAACTGTATGGTCATGGCAGATGTTTTGCAATTAAAATGCTGTAATTCTATTGATATGGCAAATAATACGAATAGTTTTATCTGAACGTCAGCAACAGATTACAGGATTCTCTTGTTATTTCTTTGCTCCAGCAGAGTGTTTTGGCCAATGAGAGTATGTGTTAGAGACAGCACTCCCTTAACATAAAACTGATCTTTCAGCTTACATTGCCAATGAGAAACAGATTTGCCTGGGAAGGCTTAATAGCTGCTAACATCTTTATATTCTTAAAGTCATGCAGGCATTTTTTAAAAAATATAATAATCAGTATGCAGTGAATTTGATGGGGAGTGAATTTCTACATTGTCAGTGTTTACTTTAAATAGCAACTTTCACAGCAGGCACTGATGCCAGTATGTTCCACGTTGATGATGTGCAACACACTTGAACTGACAATGACCTTGCTTTTTAATATAGTTTGAAGGAGACAAGTTTGATTCATTTTTGTTCCTTTTCTCCTTTATCCTGGGAAGAATGCTGCTAAAGAAGTTGATAGCTAGGAGAGTCCAACTCATGTAATCATTTATGACTTAAGAGAAGACAAGGACCTAAAAAGGCCACTTCCCCACAGAACATGACATTTCTGTATTCAGTTTCCGCCAACCTCACATTCAACAGGGCATTGAATGACCTAAGACATATGGCTCCTTAACCTAATGCAACAAATCATTCCAGACATTTATCACCCTTCACCTCATCTACATTCCATTCTTACTGATTCCTACTTATGGCCATTGATCCTATTAACCTGCATCGTTTTAAATCCAGAATTTAAATTAACCAGACTACTTTATATACATGAACAAGATTTCCTTTTAGTTGTCTTCCCTCCAGGCTGCATGTTTATCAAGCAATAATGTACTTTTAATAACATTTCTTGTATCTGTGCATAGAGTCTGTCGTGTCTGTCTGTCAATTTACTTCTTGGTCATTGGTTAAATCTATGTTTTTCTTCTCTCTGTTTGATAGATAATGAAAATAGAAAATAATCACAGTCCTCTTTCCAATTTCAATTTCCACCCCAATCACATTTTAGCAAAAATAGTACCCAATAAAAACATGGTCTCAGGCACATGAGTTGATGAAAAAAGGCAATTTAATTCTATCTCTTCTGATGTGAGAAAGTGACATTGAGTAAGGAAGAGGAAGAGAGAGTGTGAAAGCGTTTGTGTATGAGGGGGAGAGAGAGAGAGAAAAACAAGAGAAAGCACATGAGTATATTTTTTTGTGGGATGTGGGCATGGCTGGCTGCCCAGCATGTATTGCCTATCCCTCATTGCCCTTGAGAAGGTTGTAGTGAGCTGCCGTTTTGAACATCTGCAATCCAATAGTTGTAGACAGACTTGCTGGGGAGGAGATTCCAGAATTTTGGCCCAGCAACAGTAAAGTAATACAATATATTTCAAAGATAGTAGGAATGGCAGATGCTGCAGAATTTGAGATAACAAGGTGTAGAGCTGGATGAACACAGCAGGCCAAGCAGCATCAGAGGAGCAGGAAGGCTGA
>NC_063332.1:42256740-42284410 GCF_021869965.1 Rhincodon typus | reverse complement strand
TTCTGCCATTTTTATGCCATCAGCCAAAGGAGCCATCAATAAAAAATGCTTTCTGAAGAAGGGTCTACACCCGAAACGTCAGCCTTCCTGCTCCTCTGATGCTGCTTGGCCTGCTGTGTTCATCCAGCTCTACACCTTGTTATCTCAATATATTTTGAAGTCAGGATAATGAATGGCTTGGAGAGAAATTTTCGTGTGCTAGCGTTCCCATGTAACTGCTGCCCTTATATATAAAGATGCTGACTAAGGACACCTGATGAATTCCTGCACCACATCTTGTAGATGATACACATTGCTGCTAATGAGCATTGGTGGTGGAGAAAGGGGACATCTGTGCATGTGATGCCAACCAACTGTACTGCTTTGTTCTGAATAGTATCAAGTTGCTTGAGTGTTATTGGAGCTGTGTCTCTTCATGGGGTTCTGAATAAAATGGGTTTCACAAATTGCCTTTATCACCACCAAATGGAGAGTATTCCATCATGCTCCAGACTTGTGTCTTGTCGATTTGGGAAGTTGGGAGGTGAGTTAACCTGCTGCAGTATTCCTACCACTGACTTACTCTTGTAGCCACAATATTGACATATAATTGATCAAAACCTAAACTAGATTGACCATATAATTATTGTGTCTCCAAAAAAAAGCATCAAGGTTGGGAATTATGCAGCAATTCTGTTGACTCTCCAATGCCTGTTCCCATCTGCAAGTTACAGGTCAGGAGTTTTACAGAATTCTCTCCACTTGCTTGGATGAGTGTAGCTCCAATAACACACAAGATGCTTGACACTATCCAAGACAAAGCAGCCTGTTTGACTGCACACCCCTTCCACCATCTACCACCTTCAAAATTCACTCCCTGTTGTAGAACAAGGAAGCCTCACAGGCACTAGCAGTGCCCAGTATTATAAAATAGTGATAGTTCTATAAAACTATAAATTAAGACTAGAATTTGTATAGAATTAAGGCATGGTTACAGTGCAGCAAAATGTGAGGTGGTTACACACATGTTAATGTGGATGTGTTAGAATGATTGACATGAGAAAAAAAAATCAATGTATTTGTAGGGAAAACTGATGTTCCAATTAACTTGAGTTTGTCAGAATCTGGTAATATCAATAGACATCACATTAATTTTTAGCTTGATACAGATTTTTTTCTTTATTTGTTCATGGTTTATGGGTGTCACTTGCTGGGTCAACATGTGTTGTCCATCCCTAGTTGCTCAGAGGGCAGTTAAGAGTGAAACACATTCTTGTGGATTTGGAGTCACATGTAGACAAACTATAGTGAACCAAATGTTTTTTTTTAGGATAATCGACAGTGGTTACATGGTTGCCATGAGACTGGTTCTTTTTTTAGTTTGGATTGTTAAAATTTAATTCAAATTTCAACATCTGAAATGATGGGATTTGAACCTACATCCCCAGTGCATAATCTTGGTGCTCTGGATTTCTGGTCCAGTGATATAACTAGCAGTATCCCAACACCTGCCACTATTCTATCAAATTGTTTGAAATTGGTGAAGAAACAGGTTCGTCTTGAGATGAAATTATATGATCCAGTTCATGTTCTGTTCCAAGGAATAGCTCTCTACATTAAAGGTATGCTAGAAGCAACACTGCAACATAAAGGTATAAGGTGGTAGAGAACGTATATGTAATTCATAATTAAGAAACATCACTCTCGAGCATGAATGAGTGTTTTGCCCTCAACTTTCTTCATAAAGTTGAACACATTGAATAATTCACGAGTAAAACATCTCTTGAGAAGGAGTAGTCTAAATTGTTCACAGATTTAGGGTAACTCAACACAGAAGACAGCATGAAATTAAAGAATTCCAAACTGTTATATATCTACATGGCCAGAAAGATTCTGCATCTCTTTGTTAAACAAATCTAGACACAACTTGACAAAATAACCAGAATGGGCATTTCTCTGGTGATGAAACCAACTAAATAGTTTTCAGGCATGTACTGTAGCCACACATTAGAATTTGTGTTTACCTGAGCAGTTTTTAAAGAGTAGTTACACTTATAACATAAGAAATGTGGCTGCCAAATATGCACAAAGATCGTACAAGTCAGGTCCCTGTTTAATAAAAGGGATTGTCCATTTAGAACAGAAATGAGTTGGACATTTTTCCCAGAGAGGATCATGAATCTTTGGAATTGTCTTCTTCAAAAGGTATTGGAATATGAGTCTTTGAATGCTTTTAAGGCAGAGGTAGTTAATTCTTGATAAGCATGGAGTGGAAAGGTTGATGAGACCAAATGGGAATGTAAAACGTGGAAAGCTATGACCTTATTGAATTGTACAGTAGATTTGAAGGGCTGAATGACCTATTCCTGCTCTATTTGGGAACTTTACGACACTTCATATCTCTTGAATGACATGATATGCTTGAGTTCAAGCTCACAATTTTGGAACTTGAGGAGCAGATGGAGTGACTCTGGTGTATCAGGGAAGATGAGAATTTCCTGGAGCATACGTTTTCGTAGGTGGTGGTGGGTCCTTGTGTGAAGACATGGAGGCTTCAATGTGTGTGTCACTCTTAAATGGGTATTTAACTTTGGAGATTGATTGTGGTGACAATACCCTGAAGGAGTGCAGTCCAGACCAGGGTACCATTGGCTAGGAATTCACAGCGAGAATAGCAAAAGAGTAGAAGGGCAGAGATCTAAGCAATTCGAATCAGAGGTTCAGAAGTAATATATGTAACCATCACTGTGAGCTCCCATTAGTCGATTGCTTCCTTGGTCCCAGGGAAGGGACATCACAAAGAGAGTGCAGAATTTTCTGCAGAATGAAGGAAGTGAGCCTGAGGTTGTGCTCAATGCTCAATGATGCCAGCACTGGCACAATTGGTAGTGTTTGGGCTCCTGAGCCAGTTCACAGCCAGGCTAGCTGCATCCTTTTCTCTCTCCCCTTCTCTTCATCTTCCTGATGCTGCAGGGACGTCATAGAGGTGGTAGTGCCTAGAACAGGGACTCCTGGCAGCAGTAGGCTTGGAGCCTGGAGTCTTGGCAGCAGGGCATTGGCTGCAGCAGCCGTGGTGCCCAGAGTGGGGATTCCCGGCTTCAGTAGCCTGGTCTCTTGGCAGCAGCGGTGAGATGTTGGCTGCAGTGATGATGGAACGGGGACTATTGTCTGCGGTAGGCTAGAAGTGCGGACTGTAGGCAGCGGTGTTGTCGTTGACTGAGGCAGTGTCGGTGCCGGAGCAAAGACATCTTGAGGTTAACCTTGCAGAATGTTGTAAACAGTCCTGAAGCTGTGTTTGGGAAACTGGTCAATGAAGGTGAACTCTTATTTAAGTACTTTCCTTTTATTCTTTTGGAACTTAAAATGACACTGGAATGCGGCCAAAACACTTTTCACTTTAACTCACTAGTTATACGTGACAATAAAATCATTCATTCATTCAAATGTTGGTACCAATGAAATAGAGGGGGGGCTGCATCAGTGTTTTATGCATAGAGCTTCAGGAGTTTGGCAGAAGTTAAAAACCAGACTTCAATGCTGTTAATCTCTGGCTTACTTCCAGTACCACGTTTAACAGTGCAAGGAGGAGGAGCTCAGGTTCTTGAGGCAAAGAAACCAAATCTGAAGCAAAATGTACCTATTCTAAAGGAATGGGTTTACCTCAACATAACAGGGGCAAATATGCTGGTGGGGAGTTTCAATGGTGAGATAAGGGAGTATATAGATATAAAATAGAGGAATAAGGTGTATAAAAGTGGAAAGTTAGGCAATGCCAGTGTATTGTTAGGCTGAAAGAGCCTAGCAGGTTCTTTGAGGTCTGATCAAAATTATTATAAGAAGACGTGCACTTTGATCTAAAGTTTTAGATAAATGTAAACTAATGAGTGAATCTATTAGTTTAAACTATTTTAGACATATTCAACATGTAATTCAGGGCACTCCTGGGTGATGGCTGGCACTCGGAGCTCTGTCTCAGTTTCCACGGCACTGGACTTCAATGTGGAGAGTCCCAGTCTCTCGGATTCCAGTCCATTGAGGAAAGTTCCAGTCTCATGAACCCCAGTCTGATGGGGAAATTCTCACGAGTGGGACAGAATCCCTTATATTAATATTGATCTGTTTAACGTGCTGCATCATTGCTTCATGGTACTTTCAGTACTTTTCCAGACAGTCCATTGTGCAGAAAATAAGTGGAAAATATCTCCAAGTGACTTTGTGTCACCTACATAAAAGAACGGTTTCCGCAGACAGTCGATGTTATGCAGTTACCTCCCAGCCAAAACAAACTCAAGCCTATTTTCATGAACATTCATTTTACTTCAATTGCTGATTGTCATGTCCAATTAACACTTAACCAGTAACCTTTAATGGTCTGGTTTGAAGATATCATTTTTAAGCCTAACGCTACAGTCAGAACAGGGAATACGTCCAAGTTAGATAGGAGCAGACTTGGAGGAAATTGTGGGAGCAACTAAGGTGCAATCACTTTGCTTGGTTTAATCTACAGGAGACCAACCAGTTGTAAGGATGTAGAAAATATATCTAAATGCATTATAGAGAGTTGCAAGAATTATACGGTAGAAAAAATGGTTGGTTTTATTTAACCAAAATATGTAGTGGGACAACAGTAAGAGAAATGCAACAGCTCCTAGAGTAGGTACGTTTATATTTCCAACCCAGCAAAAAAGGAGGCCCTGCTGGAACTGTTTCTTGGGAATGAGGTGGACAAATGGGATCAAGAGTCAGTAAGGGGACATTTAGGTCCAGTGATCATTATCAGGATCATAATCCTGGCTGAGACTACAATGTTTTGTGACCTAGTTCAGGGACTAGTAATTTTTTTTGGTTTGAGTTAGACCAATGTTGAAATCCCAGTTACTTTCTAGAAGAATAAAAAAAACATGAGTCATAATTTTGAACAAACAAGAATTTTTAATATACAACACACTAAATGTTATTTATCCCATACACTGACATCCAGAATTAACATGAATTAATAAGCAAACTGCAAAGAAGCAAAGAAAGAGTATGAAAAGAGACAGGCAGTTGATAAAAAGGGAATTAAGAAGTCTTTTGAAGACACATAAGTGGTAAAATGATAGTAAAAGAGGTTGTAAGAATTTGTCTTGCAACTACAGGCAAAGTATAAAGTATAATGGGGTAAGCTTTGAGAAATAATAATTTAGGTCAAATTGATGGTCAATTCAGCAATCATGGGTCAATTAAGAAAAGTCATCAAAAATGTATCAAGGACAAGTTGCTTTTAACTACATTGCTGGAGTGTTTTGGTGAAATAACAGAAAGAGTTGCAAGGGTAATGTTGTGGATGTGGGCGTACATCACTTTTAGAAGGCAATTGATAAGGTTCTGCACAACAGACATGAACAAAGTTGGGTCTTATGATATAAAAAAGGACAGTAGTAACATGGAAGCAAAATTGAATGAGTGACAGCAAACGGGGTAATAGCTAATGGATATTTTTCAGACTGGAGGAAGGTTTGTGGTCAAGTTGACCAGGAGTTGGTGTTGATACACTTGTTCTTTCTGATACATGTTAATGATGTAAACCATGGTGCACAGGATACAATTCCAACCTGCTGATAATATGAAATTTGGAATCATTGTGAAATATGAGGCAGATAGTACAGAACTTCAAAAGGAATGAATAGATTGGTGGAATGAATGGATATGTGACAGGCAAAATCTAAAGTAGAGAAAATTCAGTGATTCATTTTGGTCAGAAGAACATAGAGAGACGTACTAATTAAAGAGTAGAATTTGAAAGGGAGTTGCAGGAGCAGAGGGACCTAGAGGTACATGTGCATAAAGTATTGAAGGTGGCACAGGTTGACAGAATAATTATTAAAGTATACAGCATTCTCTGGTTTAATAATACAGGCATAAGTATAAAAGCAAACAAGTCCTGTTTCATTTGGATAAAGCTTGAGTATTTTGGGCAGATCTGGTCATAATACTTTCAGTAGGATGAGAAGGTACTGAGTGTAGAAAAAAGTAACGAGAATGGTCCCCTGGATTAGAAACTTCAGTTATGAGGATAGGTTGGAGAAGCTGGGCCTGTTCCTCTTTGAGAAGAGAAGGTTAGTTACAGATTTCATAAAAACATGATGGTCTGGATAGAACAGATAGAGAAACAGCGTATCTATTTGTAGACAAGTTGGGAACAGGAAAGAACAATTTTAATTGGCATAAGAAGCAACAGTAATATGAGATGTTGTACCGCGAGTAGTTAAGATCTGGAATGCACTGACTTAGAGAGAAGGTTAGATTCATTCGAGGTTTTTAAGAGAGAATTGGTGAATATACAGAGAGCCATCGCAAGCTTGATGGACTGAATGCCCCCCTTCTGTGCTGTAACAATTTTCAATTCTGTTATATAACTATTCTGTTATATAATTTTAGCAGAATTTGAAACAATACTCTAATGGTGCATATATATTGCAAACTTAGTAGTTTATTTTTCCAAGTGAACATTTCTGTATTCTTTTGCAAACCTACTTATTACTCAGGTTTAATATAAGTTGTACTTAGGTAAGAAACTTCAAAATTTGTGCTTTGTTGCAGCCTAAGATAAGTTGTGATCCTTCTTATATGTATTCAACATTCGAGGGCCTCAGGGCTATCATTAAATTGTACAGAGATTGTGACCATCATTCTGAAACATCTGAGATGACAGACGACAATCCAGCTTTTACATGCAAATATTATAAACTATACACTGAACAGAGAAAAATAATAAAACAATTGAAAGCAAGCCAACAGCTTTTCTTAACATGTATGTTATTATGACCAAAGCAGGAAGAAAGCTTTAGGTTGAATTGATTAGCCTTATTAGTTTTTCTTTCAATTTAACACAGATTTAAAAAAAAGAACATCAGACTAAGTCACATTTAGAGACACAATTAAAATGTGTCAATGTTTGTGCTTGATAAGTGCTTGATCAGTACCTGATGACTTTCAAAATCATGTGAAACTAATACTACAAATACTAATCACACCAGATGCTATGGAAAAAAAAACATAGTCTGCTTAATACAAATTTGCTAAATTATGCATCCATACAGTTCTGTATAGTTTTGAAGGTAACATTTTCTACCATCAATATTTAGGGAAATACATCCATTCTAATTTACTATGACGCTCGGATAATGTTGCAGCAATAAAACTACAAAGTTTGATGACATAGTTATACACTCCACCCCACTTGCTTTATTGTCTCTATTCGCTGTAAGGAGGTCCTGAGTGGAGGCTACAAAGTATCCAAAGAGGGAAAATTGGTTAGGCAGATCGGATAGAAATTGTAGACTCTTAGCTGAGAAGGGCTATCTCAGTATGGAATAGACATCAGATTTGGGTATTTTCTGGCTTGTATCTTTCTGTCTGAATCAGGGATGTGTATGTTTTCATGAAGTTACTCCACTGCCTGAATGTTCAGCGGAGGAGAGAAGTTGCCAATGCAAAGCCTGATTGCGATTGCTGTATGTGTACCTGACCTTGAAGAAAGTTCATCTTTAAGGACTCCATGTGCTGTGTGTATACAATGTTGGAACTTTGTCTGCCAGTTAGCCTGCAGTGGGTCTACAAGCTGCATAGACACAGAAACCAAATGCTGGTCATGCCATTGAATGTCAGTGGGTGATGGTTACATTCTCTCTTAGTGGAGATGATCATTGGCTGGCATTTGTTCCACACAAGTGTCACCTGCCATTTGTCAGCCCAAGATACAAGGTTCTTCTAGGTTTACCTACATTTAGACATGGATTGTTTCAATATCTGAGAGAACACAAGTGGTGCTGAACACTGTCCATCCCCTCATATGACATTATGGTGGAGAGAAGGTCATTAATTAAGCAGCTAAAGATGGGTTTGCCCAGGACATCACATTGAGGAACTCATGCAGTGATATCCTGGGATTAAGATAACTTACATTTAACAACCACAACCATCTTCCATCATGTCAGGTAAGACTCTAATCAGCAGACAGTTTTCCCCATGATTTCCCTTAACTCCAGTTTTATTAGAATTCCTTGATGCCATACTTAGTCAAATATTGCCTCAATGGCACCCTCACATCCCCTTTTGAGTTCAGCTCTTTTGTGCTACATTTGAACCAAAGTTGTGATTATGTCAGGAACTGAGTAGCTCTGACAGAATCCAAACTAAACACAGTGAGCAAGTATATTGAGTAAGTACAGCTTAATTGCTTTAATGATGACAACTTCAAATACTTTTCTTTTGATTAAGAATAGTCCAATGGGGCGGCAATTGATAATTGGGATTTGTTCTGTTTTTTTTGTGCAGAGGACATATCTGAGCAATTTTCCACATTGTTAGGTAGATGCAGTGCAATTGCTGTACTGCTATAGATTGGCTAGGGGAGCAGTAAGTTTTAAAGCGCAGGTCTTCAGTACTTTTGCCACAGTGTTCTCAGGGCACATAGCCTTTGCGGTATCCAATACCATAAGCTGTTATTTGATATTACATGGAGTGAATTCAATTGGCTAAAGAGTGGTATCTGTAACGCTCAGGAGCTCCAGTGGAGGCCGAGATGAGAATCATGCTTTTGGTACTTGTATATTTGGATACCTGGATGCACTTAGATTTACTTGGAAACTTATATGTTTGGATATTTGTAATTGCTTCAGCTTTAGTCTTTTGCACATCATTTCTCCCCATTATTAAGAATGAGGATATTTATGAAATTTCGCCCTCCAGTGAATTGTTTAATTGTTCACTGTTATTCACAACCAGTTGTGGCAAGACTGCAGACCTTAGGTCGGATCCATTTGATGTGGTATCACATTGCTGTGTCAATCACATACTTTTTACACTATGTAACACACAAGTAGCTCTGTTCTGGAGCTTCACCATGTTGACAACTTATTATCAGTTATGGATGGTAGCGTTCTTGGCATGTCATTCTGCACTCTTCATTGAACTAGTTGCTGACTTAAAAGCCTTTGTGAAGCATCATCCCAGTGCTTTAACTAATTTAAGTCTCGCCTGATAGGTATTCAAAATAATAATGATACTTAATTCAACACTTTAAAGCTGTAACAACATCTTAAACTTATCCCCCAGTTTTATTGGAGAGAAATCAGAGTCAAGTTTTCGGGTCCAGTAACATATCTCCAGAACATTGAACTCTGATTTCTTTCCACAGATGCTGACAGACCTGTTGAGTTTTTCCCAAAATTTCTGTCTTTGTTTCAGATTGCTAGCATCCACAGTTTTTTTTTTTAGATTTTTCCCCCCACCAGTTTTATTATTGGAAACAACCAAGGTGTTTCAAAGAAGCATTCATAAAATCAGAAACAAAGACTCACAAGGAGATGGTTAGGGAAGAAAGTTAAACAAAGCCATATGTAAGGAGCATTCTAAAGGAGAAAAGAGAATTTATGTGGTCAAGAAATATACACATGGAATTGCAGGGATTCAGACCTTGGAAGCTGTAGATTTTTTGTTTTGTACAGTGATTAAAATTGGCAAGGTGCAGCAGACCAGAACTGGAAGAGCACAGACATCTCAAAAGGAGAGTTGGAGGCAATTTCAGAGATGGAGGAGAGCATGGCGGAAATTAAAAACCAAGATGAGATTGTCTTTACAATGGCATTGCTTAACCATTGTCCAACGTAGGTCAGAGAACCCAGGATTAAAAGGTGAATAGGACTTAGCGCGCATTAGGGTATGAAATCTTGGATAACTTAGTCAAGTCAAAGGTAATGAAGGCATAGATGAAGGCTTCAGCATCAAATGAAATGAGATGGGGTTATCATTGACCAGAAACTCAACTGGAATCACCACATTAACATAGTGGCTACAAGTGCAGGCCAGAAGCTAGGAATACTGCAGTGTAACTCACCTCCTGACTCTTCAAAGCCAGTCCACCATCTACAAGGCACAATTCAGGAGTGTGATGGAATACTCCCCACTTGCTTGGATGGGTGAAGCTACGACAACATCAAGAAGCTTGGCACCATCCATGACAAAGCAGCCCACTTGATTGGCACTATATTCACAAGCATTCACTCCCTCCACCACTGATGCTTAGTAGCAGAAGTGTGTACTATCTACAAGATGCACTGCAGAAATTCACCAAAGATCCTCAGACAACACCTTTCAAATCCATGACCACTTCCATCGAGAAGGACAAGGGCAGCAGATGTATGGGAACCCCACTACCTCCAAGACTCCTGCAAGCCACTCACCATCCTGACTTGGAAATATATCGCCATTCCTTCACTGTCGCTGGGTCAAGATCCTGGAATTCCCTCCCTAATAGCATTGTGGGTCAACCCACAGCAGGTGGACTGCAGTGGTTCAAGAAGGCAGCTCACCACCACCTTCTCAAGGGCAACTAGGGACAGGCAAGAAATGCTGGCCAGCCAGTGACCCCCACATCCCACAAATGAATAGAAAAAAAGAAAGTGCAGTGAAAACAGGCACTTTTACCTCAGGGTTTTGGGCTTTAAGTTCATAATATTTTCACTCAGAAACCAGAGTGCTATGATGGAAATTGGACTGACACCTGGCACTGTGTTATACATTTGATTGAGATAATGCATCCTCAAGTATGTAAGAAGATTTCAACACCATTGGTCTACAATGGTCAGCATATCCCGGCATTCTGTTTTCCGAGGATCAGCAAAACTCCCATTCAGTCTGAAGTTGCAATGAATGAAGATGGACTATTTTGCATGGACTTCTTCCAAACAGTAATATTGATGGAACATGCAGGAAACAGGGAGATTGTACATGGTAAATCTCTATTGTGGTAATGTTCTTATTATGGAAAAGAGTACAACTGGCAACTAGAGAACACTTTGAATAAACGATCATTACCATTAATAATTTTACCTTTTTAAAGCAGTATTGTACCTTCATATGCAATTTAGCAACAGACTAAGAGTATATTGTCTATATTAAAAAATAAAGCGCTGCAGGTCATGTCCTTCAATCAATCAAACTTATCCTTTGTTCCCTGCTAGATCATGATTGCAAGCACATTAATGCTCTTCAATCATACTTGTTATATTTTACAGAACATGTCAGCAAATGCATCGAAGTATGAACAGACTATCTATAATTTGCTGTCTGGAAATGCCACATGTCAAAACTGATTGTCAACACTGCCAGGAATGTGTTGCCAGTCTCTTGAGAGCGAGCATGATCCTGCAACAGTTTTCTTGTTTTACTTTGAAAGGAACATTGGGAATCAAGCACAAAAATGGATTTTACCATTAAATAATGATTGAATTGAAAATGTTTCTTCATAAGAGCAAAAGCAGTGTTCTAGAGCTCTTTCATTCAAACTCAACATGCCTCTGAAAGTCTCAAGCATCCCATGCAATCTGTGTTCCTTATTACAGAGATAGTAGGAACTGCAGATGCTGGAGCATCTGAGATAACAAGGTGTAGAGCTGGATGAACACAGCAGGCCAAGCAACATCAGAGGAGCAGGAAGGCTGACGTTTTGGGCCGAGACCCTTCTTCAGAAATGGGGGACGGGAAGGGTGTTCTGAAATAAAGAGGGAGAGAGGGGGAGGCGGATAGAAGATGGATAGAGGAGAGGATAGCTGGAGAGGAGACAGACAGGTCAAAGAGGTGGAGATGGAGCCAGTAAAGGTGAGTGCAGGTGGGGAGGTAGGGAGGAGATAGGTCAGTCCAGGGAGGACGGACAGGTCAAGGGGGTGGGATGAGGTTAGTAGGTAGGAGATGGGGTTGGGGCTTGAGGTGGGAGGAGGGGATAGTTGGGAGGAAGGACAGGTTAGGGAGGTGGGGACAAGCTGGGCTGGTTTTGGGATGTGGTAGGGGGAGGGGAGATTTTGAAGCTTGTGAAGTCCACATTGATACCATTGGGCTGCAGTGTTCCCAAGCGGAATATGAGTTGCTGTTCCTGCACCCTTCGGGTAACATCGTTGTGGCACTGCAGGAGGCCCAGGATGGACATGTCGTCTGAGGAATGGGAGGGGGAGTTGAAATGGTTCGCAACTGGGAGGTGCAGCTGTTTAGAGCGAACCGAGCGTAGGTGTTCTGCAAAGCGGTCCCCAAGCCTCCGCTTGGTTTCCCCGATGTAGGGGAGGCCACAAACTTCCTGCAAAAATGCCATCCCCTATTCCCAATTCCTTCGTCTCCGCTGCATCTGCTCCCAGGATGAAGCATTCCACTTCCGTACATCTCAGATGTCCTTGCTTTTCAAGGACTGCAATTTACCCCTCAGTGGCCGAGAACGCCCTCGACGACGTCTCCCGAATTTCCCGCAACTCATCCCTCACACCCCCTCCCTGCAATAACAACCAAAACAGAATCCCCCTCGTCCTCACATACCACCCCACCAACCTCCGGATCCAACACATCATCCTCCGACACTTCCGCCATCTGCAATCCGACCCCACCACCAAAGACATTTTTCCCTCCCCATCCTTATCTGCTTTCCGGAGGGACCACTCTCTCTGTGACTCCCTTGTCCGCTCCACACTCCCCTCCAGCCCCACCACACCCGGCACTTTTCCCTGCAACCGCAGGAAGTGCTACACCTGCCCCCATACCTCCTCCCTCACCCCCATCCCAGGCCCCAAGAAGACTTTCCACATCAAGCAGATGTTCACCTGCACATCTGCCAATGTGGTATACTGCATCCGCTGTTCCCGTTGTGGCCTCCTCTACATTGGGGAAACCAAGCAGAGGCTTGGGGACAGCTTTGCAGAACACCTACGCTCGGTTCGCAATAAACAACTGCACTTCCCAGTCGCGAACCATTTCAACTCCCCCTCCCATTCCTCAGACGACATGTCCATCCTGGGCCTCCTGCAGTGCCACAACGATGCCACCCGAAGGTTGCAGGAACAGCAACTCATATTCCGCTTGGGAACCCTGCAGCCCAATGGTATCAATGTGGACTTCACAAGCTTCAAAATCTCCCCTCCCCCTACCGCATCCCAAAACCAGCCCAGCTCATCCCCGCCTCCCTAACCTGTCCTTCCTCCCACCTATCCCCTCCTCCCACCTCAAGCCCCACCTCGATCTCCTACCTACTAACCTCATCCCACCACCTTGACCTGTCCGTCCTCCCTGGACTGACCTATCTCCTCCCTACCTCCCCACCTACATTCACCTTTACTGGCTCCATCTCCACCTCTTTGACCTGTCTGTCTCCTTTCCACCTATCTTCTCCTCTATCCATCTTCTATCCGCCTCCCCCTCTCTCCCTATTTATTTCAGAACCCCCTTCCCCTCCCCCATTTCTGAAGAAAGGTCTAGGCCCGAAATGTCAGCCTTCCTGCTCCTCTGATGCTGCTTGCCCTCCTTATTACAGACACTGTTTTCTGCTGATTCATCCTTGAAATAACATTGAATGAGGAAGCCATAGGATTGATGAAGAGTCCATTAGAAGATCATTACAAGAGATACACTCAAATGCCTTTCAGATTTTGTGCAATCTAACCAACAGCTAAATCCCAACAAATATTCGAATCTATATGATCAGTTTTTAACATAGTTTTATTCGTCCACTTTTATCACAATTCAAAGATGGGAAAGAGAAATTCATTCATAATAATAGATACATATGTATTTGAACAATCCACTATATTTATTCATAATTGACTGATTAAAAGACGTCTTAATCTCAGAAATAACAAAAGAAAATTTTGAAACTGTACTTAATTGGAATTTGAAGATTTGGTAAAACAATTTCAATTTAAATCTGGATTTTAGAATGTAGAGTCTGAAATAGTAAAAGCTGAAGCAGGAAAATTGACAGAGTTTTTAAGAATTGGAGAAAGGCACAATGTTGATGTGAGTACTGTCAAATTGTGAAGAGGACACAAAGGTACTATGATGGGATATATACAAATAAAGTGTGTGGGTAACAAAATGGCAGATGGAGTATAAAGTATAAAGGGCAGTATGAGATAATTAACTTTAGTCACAAGAATAGAAAAGCAGAACTTTTTGAAAAAGTGTGAAACTTATAAATATTGATGTTCAGAAAGTCTTGGGTGTACTGTTGAAGGCTATATATGGAAAGTTAGCACTGTAAACACAGCAAGCAATTAAGAAGGTAAATAGTATGTTGGCTTTTAGAAATAAGGGGCACAGTTTCAGGAGATGGGTTGATCATTGAAGCCTGAAGTAAGAAAAACTGTTTTCGTTTAAAAGCTTGTGAATCTCTGGAATTCTCTACCCAAGAAGGATGTGGATGCTCCATCATGGAATATGTTTAAGTCTAAGACTTTTGAGCTCTCAAGGAATGAAGGCATACGTGAAACGCAAACAGAAATTGCTGGAGAAACTGAGCAGGTTTGCCAGCACCTATGGAGAGAAAAACAGAGTTAACTGTTTGAGTCCATAGACTCTTCTTCAGAATTCCCACTCTGTGGGCATTGTGGATCAACCTACAGCATGTGGACTGCAGCAATTCAAGAAGGCAGCTCACCACCACCTTCTCAAGGGCAACTAGGGATGGGCAATTAATCCTGGCCTATCCTGAGACACCCATATCCCACACATAAATTTTTTAAAAAAGGGAAAGTCTTAGTCTTTGCAGTCCAAACGTTAACTTTGTTTCTCTCTCTGCAAATGCCTGCTAGACATGTTGAGTTTGTCCAGCACATTATGTTTTTCTTTCAGATTTCCAATAATTGCTGTATTTTGCTTTTATTTAATGATATATGCAGTGTGGAGAGAAAGTAGAGTTGAAGTGCAAGATCAGATATGATGTATCAAATGGCAGAGCAAGCTTGACAGACCCTATAGTCTACTCCTGGTTCTATTTTCTATGTTCTTATAAAAATGTGCTGCTGTCTCATCATGAACATAAAAAGATTTTTCCTTTGCTTATTTTCATGTAGGAGAGTTAAGGCCTGAAATTCATACAACACAAAAAAGTTGTAATAACTAAATTTTCAAAATCGTTGTTGGTTCAGTTGCTGGGCAAGTGCTTAATTGCCTTCCTTGATTTATTTGGAAGTGGGAACTCATTTAAAGTAGAACGTTTAATGGCTCAATTTTGATAACAAGCAGAGAAATGCAATATCATCATTGTTGGTTCAAAACATTGAACCTGCCACCTAACAACAATGTAGAAGCACCTTCATCACACAAACTCCAGGATGTCAAGAAGAAGAACAACAAAAGATTGTCCTGTTATGGAGAAGTGTTATATGGGATTTAAAGGGTTAACTTTGTTTCTCTCCCCACATATACTGCCAGACTTGTTGAGTTTCCCCAGCATTGTCTGTTTATGTTTGACTTCTGGCATCTTCAGTAGTTGGCTTTAATAGAATCACTAGTTTGGAAGCAGTCTATTCAGCCCATCAATTTCACACTGATCTTCCTAAGAGCATCCCACCCAGACCCACTTCATACCATTCCTGTAACCTTTTCCCATGGCTAATCCACATAACCTGCACAATTTTGGAGTATGGGAAGAAACCAGAGCACCCGGAGGAAACCCATACAGACACAGGGACAATGTGCAAACTCTAACCAGACAGACACCCGAGAGTGGAAGAGAAACTGGGTCTCTGGTGCTGTGAGGCAGCAGTGCTAACAACTGAGTGACTGTGCCACTCAGAAATGGCTATAGGAACTTTTGCAATGTATCTTGCTTTCAACACAGTAGTGATGTACTGCATAGAAGTAACATGCGGGTTAGTGTAATTGAAGCTTGTAAGGCTGACATACAATGTTATTGGATATCAGATTATCTCAGATGATGAACTACATACAATTCTCTGGCCTGCAGAGCCCTTCAAATTTGAAATATTAACAACATACATGGTTTTATTGCATTAACCTTCCTTGGAGTTAAAAAATAATACTTCAGTGTATATTTTTTCACAACATACATACAAAGTTGCTTAATTATTTATGTATCTTTGTTATACCACTACTTGAAACAGCTGCACATCTGCACATTTCATGAAAAAAGATGTATTATGGGGTTTGAGAAGTTTTGATCCTAGTCCTTGGGGATGTTGAGATACATATAAACTAATGGAACTGTGTTTTCTCAAAAGGTAGAATAATTTCACCAAGCAGAAGGGATACAAACTAATTGAGTATCCTGGAATATACTGGTAATGTGTACATGGGTCTCCAGCTGGCATCCGAATAACAGGAAAATTGAAATATGGGAAGAGAAATAGGCCATTCAGCCCTCAAACCCACTCTGTAACTTAATATTTCATGGCTGATTGAACATTTCAATGTCTTTTGCCTACATTATACTCAGAATACATTATGTCATTGATAATAAAAATTTATCAATGTCTACTTTAAATATATTGTACAGAGGATAACTATAAGACCATAAGACATAGAAGCACAATTAGGCCACACGGCCCATTAAGGCTCCTCCAACATTTGATCACGGGTGATATGTTTCTCAAACCCATTCTCCTGCCTTCTCCCCATAAATCTTGACCCCTTACCAAACAAGAATCTATCTATCTCTGCCTTAAATACACTCAATCACTTGGCCTCCACAGCCTTCTACAACAATGTGGTCCACAGTATCACCACCCTCTGGCTAAAGACATTCCTCCTCATCTCAGTTACAAAGGATCATTCCTTCACTCTGAGGCTGTGCCCTTCAGTCCTAGACTCTCCTATTAGTGGAGTCTCTCCACATCTGCTCTACCCAGGTCTCTCAGTATTCTGTAAGTTCCAATGCGATTTCCTTTCTTCCTTCTTAATTTCATCAAGTACATTCCTTGACTGCTGCTCATTTGACAAGCCCTTCATTCCCAGGATCATTCTAGTAAGCTTCCTCTGGACCCCCTTTAAGGTCAACACATCCTTCCTTGGATACAAGGCCCAAAACATTGCACAATATTCCAAATACAGTCTGACCAGAGCCTTATAAACCTCAGAAGAACATCTCAGTTTTTATATCCTAACCTTCTTGAAAAGAATGAGAACATTGCATTTGCCTTCCTGACTGCCAACTGAACCTACGTATTAACCTTAGGAGAATTCTGAACTAAAACTGCTAATCCCTTTGTTCTTCAGATTTCTGGAGTCTTTTCCCATTTATAAAATAACTTATACCTTTATCTTTCCTTTTACAGTGCATCACCTCACACTTTCCCATATTGTATTCCATCTGCCACTTCTTTACCCATTCTCTTAGCCTAACCAAGACCTTCTGTAGCCTTCATTTTTCATCAAAGCTACCTGACCCTTACCTATCTTTGTGTTATTCATAAACTAAGCAACAGTGCCCTCGATTCCTTCATCCAGATTGTTAATGGATAATGTGAATAGTTTTAGTTCCAACCAGGATCCCTGCAGGATTCCACTAATCGCTGGTTGCCATCTTGAAAAAGAACGCTTTATCTCCACTCTCTGCTTTCTGCTAGTTAGCCGATGCTCTATCTATGCCTTAACAAAAACTACCAAAGAACCAGTTCACAACTAGTAGGCAATCAAGAACTTAAAACACAATATACTAGATAATCACTTCTTTTATTAAAAAGTAATCAATGATAACACATTTTAAACACAGTTTAAAATGCACAATGTAAAAAGGAAAAATTCTAAACTGTATTTCAAAAGTTAAAACAAATCAATTTTTACAAAATTACATATTTGAATTTTGTTGTAGGGAGCATAATACTATGTTTGTATGTGTGAACCTGCAATGTTTTGTGGTCAAGTGTAGGCAACTGTTGAAAGCTGAAATGCAGCTTTAATTCATAGATTACAAGCATAATGTTATCATCTGACAAGTGAAAATGTTGACCCACATTCAATAAAAAAAACTACACATTATGATGGTGAATAAGGCCAATTGGAATGGGAACAGAGAAATGCTTAATGCTAGTCAGAGCAGACATTAGTGCTCTCTGATACGTTTCAATGCACGTAGAATCCAACACTTCCCTTATTGTGCTGATCTCGTCTTTGAATCTCAAATGCTCCTTCTCTTTTAGTTACACTCGACCTGCATGAAAGATGTGACAATGAATTCCCTTGCTAAAATGCTAAATTTTTAAGGTTAATTAAATCAAAAATTGAGATTAATAATGATACTTTTTGACATGCGTGCGCTCCAACCTCTCTTCATTGAACACAGGAAGACAAATTGCTTAATTTCAAACCATTACACCACTATAATGAATTGGCAATTTTAATCCCAATTTGTTGGGTAGCTAGGCAGGTCTAAATGTATAGGGCAGAATCTTCCTAGCCACTGTATGCCATGAGGATTGATGAGAGAGTTAGGGGAACCACATGAGATTGCCAGTAAGAAGGTTCCTGATGTCTGGAGCAAAAAGTCCCAATTTCCAATCAAGCATCAAGCAGTGAGATGAGATTTTCACTAATGAGTGATGAGAGGCCAATGAGTATACATCAATATTTTAATTCTTACAAAAAACTTACCTCATTGACAGGAAGTGCTACACCTGGCCCTTAGCCTCCTCCCTCACCCCCATCCCAGTCGTGAACCACTTCAAATCTCCCTCCCACTCCCTGGATGACATGTCCATCCTGGGCCTCCTCCTGTGCCACAACGATGCCTGAAGGTTGCAGGAACAACATCTCATATTTCACTTGGGAACCCTGCAGTCCAATGGTATCAATGTGGACTTCACAAGCTTCAAAATCTCCCCGCCCCTGACCGCATCCCAAAACCAGCCCAGCTCGTCCCCGCCTCCTTGACCTGTCCATCTTCCCTTGACTGACGAACCCCCACCCTAACTCCCCGCCTACACTCACCTTTGCTGGCTCCATCCCCACCTCCTTGACCTGTCCGTCTCCTCTCCACCTATCTGCTCCTTTATCCATCTTCCATCCGCCTCCCACCCTCTCTCTATTTATTTCAGAATCCGCTTCCCCTCCCCCATTTCGAAGAAGCGTCCAGACCCAAAACGTCAGCTTTCCTGTTCCTCTGATGCTGCTTGGCCTGCTGTGTTCATCCAGCTCTACACCTTGTTATCTCTTACCTCATTGATATGCAGCTTCCATTCTCCCACCTGCTGCGTAGAAACTAGGGGTGACAATTCCTGACATGAAAGTGAGAGTGGTACCTGGTGACTCTAGTCCACAGCTTGCTCATCTGGACGTCCATCTTGGACACCCAACACAGTCATCTCAAGGTACGTTTCATAGGCAGCAAACAAACACAACCCACATCCACTGATCTTGGGATCCAACTGGTAGCAGCTTCACTGCAAGACTATTATTGATCCAGTTCTGCACTACGATACTGCACTGTTGAGAGTACCTGCACCTTCAATGAGACACAAAGACACAAAGCCAGGCAGCTTGTCATGTTCACCAGCAGTGATCAGTTAAGGGGGTGGATCTTGCCTTATACAGCTCTTGCTACATCAATTTCAGACAATGTGCCAGCCATGTATGTGCCAAACACACTGCAAGTGCTTCAAGCGAATGGCCATTTCTCAAAAAAAGGGAGCGGCCCTCAGTCTTCAATGGTGACACCGTTCAGCTGGAGATTCGGGCACAACAAACCAAAAGCAGTCTCTGATAGCAATCCGCTGAGAAAGATGAGGGGAAGTATTTCATTCTCTGAGAGATGGGGCTTCTATTTTGAGCAATGTGAGGCCTTTCAAAGGTTTACAGCATTACACAGACACCCATACACTGAAGCTCAAATATACCTGCAAGTAGTACATGCCGTACGTGAACTATAGGCAATAAACTATTATCTGCATTTCAAATCCTTGACCCAAAAACTCTTGACCATATGACGCGGTATCAGAAATCCATGCCAGTAAAGGCTGTGATGATCAATGTATTGCAGTCTTGAAAGATTCACCTTAGTTGCCAAAGTAACAAGCTCATTCCAAGTTTTAAACTGCATACTTCCATGTATATAAATAAAGATATATACACTTCCATACATGTATACTTCCATGCACTGCATATAGTGCAAGAATGAGACACTTCATACTTAGAGACATAACAAAACTCATGTAACTCTCGGATGGCTTGGCTCTGTACTAGTTGTGGTGAGACAGACATTCATTCACACTCAGCTGATGGTGAAAAGTAATAAGGTGTTTACAAAGGCGTGTCACCCTTGCCACCTATGCGCTCTCAGAGGTTATTTTTATTTCTTTCCCTCCCTACGGCAGAGCTGATGATCTCGGGTTTTGGTCAGAAAACCTTGGGACCATTTATATCTGGACAGCCCAGACATGCTAGGAGTGCCCTGCTCAGAGACAAGTGCCCCCTCTTTGGCTTGACCTCCAACAGGGCTAAGGGGGCCAAGCAAGGTGAAGGTGGAAAGTCCGACCACTTCTGGAGTGTCCTAGAGGAGACTTCTTATGGACCGGTATGTGGTTTCTCCTCTGGTCGAGAGACTCCAGGAACAACCCTGTCTCCTTGTGAGGAAGGGGCCCATGGTGTAAGGTCAAGGTGTAACCAATAGCCAGGCAATGGCGTGCAGCTCTGCACATACATCCAGCAAACTCTGAGAGTGCTGGACCCGGCTCTCCATAGCAACCACCAATCTGTCCGTGATGGTAACAAGGCTTTTGCATTTCAGAGACAGGAGCACCCCATGGTATTGCTGCAGTCCTGTAGCCTTTGTGACAGGTTGGCCAAAACCTTCCTGCTGCTTTTGTGCCTGCATGTTCACATCAATGAAATCATGAATACCCAACGCCATGGGATTGTCACCTGGCTGTGGCTGAGCAAGTGCCTGGAGTTCAGCAGTCCTCCAAGTGTTATTCCCTGGCCAGCTGCAGAGATGTGCAAGTGAAGTGTTCCCCAGCATGCAGTAACTATTAGATAATCACAATACTGAGGAGCTACATAATTTTTCTGATCCTGCTCATGTGGTATCAGCCAGTCCCCAGTGGGTCCGTGCACAGAGGATGTACTTTTTATGATGCCGCACAAAAGAATGGCCACGCATGCATCTTGAAAACCAGGACCACCATCAACCTCCAGAGATTTGCAGCAGCCTCCTAATGCAGAGTCTCCAGTCATAAGTGTCCACATGATGGATGGATAGGCGAGCCACAGTTTTCCAAAGAATGCTGTGCAGATAAGAAAGGGAAAATGATAATATTTAGAGTTGGTGATCTGAAGGTCCAGCATACCTACAATACTCCACATCATGCACAGGGGCCGACAAAGGTCCTTAATTGACTCCTCTACACCAGGCTTCTATGCACATCCTGTCTAGGTGTTTATTGTTGTTCTGTACAGATACAGAACATCACTTAATCCTTTGTTCATCTGATCCAGACAACTGGAAGAAACGAGGCATGTGATGGCCAAAGAGGATCCATTGTGGCTTTGAACAAGACAATGAGGATGTTCTTCAGAACCAGCTGCATCTTCAGCATTCAAAAACACAGCAAGGTCAGGCAGGACTTTGTTGCGAACTGAGTTGCATAAAATCACCTTTCATTGACAGTAAATGTTTGGTTGGTCAACAATACCTGTTTGATCAGAGATAGTAGGAACTGCAGATGCTGGAGAATCCGAGACAACAAGGTGCAGGGCTGGATGAACACAGCAGGCCAGCCTTTCTGCTCCTATGATGCTGCTTGGCCTGCTGTGTTCATCCAATACCTGTTTGATATTGCCTGCAAATGTAATTTATCAGCTGAGCTTTGTATTCCTGTTGTTTAATAAAAATTAAGGTAACAAACTGATGAAAGCATTCACAAGATCATTCATTCCCTCATTAAAGCATGAAATCATGACAAAATTGCATGATAGTGTCGATGCTGCGGAAAGCATAGATATTGCTCAGACATTGCTCAGAATATTGCAAGGTGCTAAGCATGACTGGTCTCTCTCCCTTCATCCTTGTAGTTGTGTATGACAGTCTCTCACAAAACTATCAATGACTTGGCATTCACAGCCTTCTGTGGTAGAGAATTCCATTGGTTCACTACACTTTGAGGGAAGAATTTTTTCCTTATCTCAGTCCAAAATAGTCTACCCCATATCCTGAGATTGTATTCCCAGCTCTAGACACCTGGACAACTTTCTCAAAACATTTTCTTTCTACCTCAAAAACCAGTACCAACGAAAACGTAACTTGGAACAATAACCAACCAGTGAGATCTCAGGAGTACAAGCCTTGCTTCTGCTGAAGAAACAAGACAACAGCTAAATGGTTATTTAGTTGCAAGATCTATTGCCTCAAGGATTCAAATAACTTTACACTGTAACTGCCTTACCTCCATGTCTGCATAGATAACCTTCCTTAATTCTTTTTAAGCTAATTATTTGTGTTTGTATGTGTGTGTTTCTGTTACCTTTTCACCAGAAGAGTAGGTCATAGCAGTCCTCTTTCTTCCACTGAAGAAAACTTTACAATTCAGCTCCTTCATTTTGATCTAGTTAATTATCTATTAAATAAAGTGTGATGGCTATGTGTTAAAAAAAGTTAAAATTGATTTTGATATTGTAATTTTTAAAATATATTCAAGAAAAATGTTAAAAATATATGTAATATTTTAAAATGAAAATAGTTAGTGAGAAGCTAGGTGTATGATTTGTGAGGCATGAATTGTTACTGTAATGAGGACAAAGAAGGGTCTGGGCCCAAAACGTCAGCCTTCCTGCTCCTCTGATGCTGCTTGGCCTGCTGTGTTCATCCAGCTCTACACCTTGTTATCTCAGATTCTCCAGCATCTGCAATTCCTACTATCATTGTAAACCTTAGTGCAGTTGCTATGCGCGGGCGGGGCTGGGAGGTAGCAGAGGAGGTTCAGCCCAGCAGCGCAAGATGGCGCCTGAACTTCAACATTAGTTGGTAGCGGTATAGATGACAGTGAGGTGATGGTAGAGGGGTGGCAGCGCAGGCTTTATTGATGATAAGCTGGCTCAGGACTGACAAACTCTCTTTAAGCTATATCTTCCTACTTCTTATTCTGAAAACTATTGAAAATGGCACTGGATCGTGGCAACAGTGGAAAAACCTTTCACTGTATTTTACTGTTCCTATCACAGTAAAATACATATGGCAATAAAATCATTAAATCATTAAATGTGATATCATTGCACTCATTTTCAAAGAGATGCCAAAATAGGCCAGGCAATAGGAAACATATCACGATAGTGTAATGGAATTTATAGTTAGGAGTAAAGTTGAGAATTAATTGCTGACAATAATCTGTTGAGTACTACCCAATCTGTTGCAAATGGGAACAACATATTTTGAGGAAATAACATTAAACCAGTGTGGAGAACCCTGCAGTATGATGAATTCAGGTGAATGAAACACAGCTGCAGAAATGCAGCTATCTTTTTCAATGTACCAGGTAGTGCACCTCTGAACCAAAATGTACGTGCTCCTTACCAAACAAGTTGAAGGCTCTGGTATTATACTGCCAAATCTTTACACTTATGTATTTCATTTGAAGAAGTGACGAAGAGGATTGATGAAGGCAGAACGGCAAATGTTGTCTATATGGACTTCAAGGCATTCAACAAGGTTCTGCATGGGAGACTGGTTAACAAGGTTAAGTCACATGAAATACAAGGGAAACTAGCCATCTGGATACAAAATTGGCTAGAAGGTAGGAGACAGAGAGTAGAGGTGGAAGGGTGCTTTTCAAACTGGATGCCTGTGACCAGCGGTGTGACACAAGGATTGGTGGTGGGGCCACAGATTTTTGTTTTTATTTAATATTTTTGATTTATTTAATTGATTTGTATGTGAATATAAGAGGTATGGTTAGTAAATTTGCAGATGATACCAAAATTGATGGAGTAGTGGACAGCAAAGAAGGTTTCCTCGGAGTACAATGGGACCTTGATCAAATGGGTAGATGGGCCAATGGGCCGAGGAGCATCAGATGGATTTTGATCTAGAAAAATGTGATAAATTTTGGAAAGGCAAATCAGGCAGGACATTTACACTTAATGGTAAGGTCATGGGGAGTGTTGCCGAACAAAGAGATCTTGGAGTGCAGGTTTCTTGAAAGTGGAGTCGCAGGTAGACAGGATAGTGAAGAAGGCATTTGCTATGTTTGCCTTTATTGGTCATTGCATTGAGTATAGGAGTTGGGAGGTCATGTTGAAGCTGTACAGGACATTGGTTAGGCCATTTTTGGAATACCACATGAAATTCTGGTCTCCCTGCTATAGGAAAGATGTTGTTAAACTTGAAAGGGTTCAGAGAAGATTTACAATGATGTTGCCAGGGTTTAGGATGAGGCTGAATAGGCTGAGGCTATTCTCCCTGGAGTGTTAGAGGCTGTGGGGTTACCTTATAGAGCTTTATAAAATCATGAGGAGCATGGATCGGATGAATAGTCAAAGTCTTTACCCCAGGGTAGGGGAGTCCAAACTAAAACTAGATTGCATAGGTTTAAGGTGAGAGGGGAAGGATTTAAAAGAGGGAATGTTTTCATGCAGGGGGTGGTGCATGTATGGAATGAATTGCCAGAGGAATTGGTGGAGGCTGGTACAATTACAACATTTAAAAAGCATCTGGATGAGTATATGAATAGGGAGGGTTTAGAGGGAAACGGGTCAAATGCTGGCAAATGGGACTAGATTAATTTAGGATATCTGGTCGGCATTGACGTATTGGACTGAAGGGTCTGTTTCTGTGCTGTACATCTCTATGACTTATGACTGTACCTAAATTTGCTGGTAGGAAACTGGGTTCCTTGAAAGCCTCGCTTATATGTGTTTGAGGATACAACTTTCTTCTAAAGTCCACTTTGAATGGGTGATTATATTACTGAATACTTGAAACTCAGTAAACAGAGGTCAAATTATGAATGCTTCATTTAAATACACTGAATGTGCATAATTAATCCATTGCATTTCTTCTTGCAATTTGCTACACACCATTCCAATAGACCACTATTTTAACTCTGTAGTGGTCTGTAGTCAGCCGTGGTGTCATATGTACATTTACAATGGAGGCCATCTGACATCTTGATGGAAAATTTATTTATGAAATAACTACCAGCGGGACATTTAGGCAGGGTTTGAGAATTGTGCAGTGTCTCCTGGAATTAGGCAGCATTTGGTAAATAACTGCCGATGGGACAATTCCCGAACTTTGGAAATTCTAATTGGGAATTATTTATGACCAAAAAGAAAACCTGCACTGTTAATAAAAGTGAATTGAAAACCAATGTGTTTAAAATATTTTCAAAAAGCTATTTGTCAAATAAATATTACCCATGCAGTATAAAAATGTTTAAGCATTACTCATAACCATGCCAACCATGAAATTACTATTAGAACTGTGAAAAAACACTTCACTCATCATTGTGACATTCCTCTGTTGCCTGCACAAAATAAACATATGAACGCCTGCTTTAAACTTGAACTAGGCAAAACACTGCTTTAACTTCTTGTACAAAGAATGACAGCTTTCACAATGTCTGTACCCCATTAGCACACTGGGATGTCAGCTTGGACTATGGATTCAATTCCTGGCATGAATATTCATTTCAAAAGCTTCTGAATAAAATTCAAGATTGCCACAAAAGAAAAGTAAACACAATATTGCAAGAAATGCTGTTTGCAGCTAGCATTCTCAGTACCATACATGATAATGTCAGCAGAATAACATCCTGCTGCCAATTTCATTTTAAGACTCAGTTATTTGACTATGTGGGTAGTAATGTACCCAATATGCATACATTTACCAGGTGGGTTGGGTTATTACCTCCCAGATGAAGTGATAAATAGTGCATTCTATTCCTGGTGTATGTGCCACTTGAGTCATATCCTCTTTCTTCAGTGAAATCAAGAATACTATATTATTCCATTGGGATGGTATATAAAGTGCTAGATAAAATTATGAACAGAGTAATGGGAAACTCCTTGCAATAACCAAAAGTCTTGCTGTCTCAATGTAATCACGTACACCGATTTCTCCCTGTAGTGTAAAACATTTAAGAAGTGATAATTTTTCTATTTAACAGATTTTTTTGGTTCAAACAGTCAACATGAAACATTACTGCAAAGAGATGCTGAAATATATCAAAATATCACAAATGTCATTCTCACTTGTCATGAAATACAGCTGCAAAAGTGCTGTTTTACTGCATCAGAAAACTGAAATAGCATCCAGTATTCCTATAAATAGAAATTTTGCACTTATGATCAAGTGGATGAAAAGCTAACCTGTCTTAAAATATATAAAAATACATTAGACAGATTTGCCATTATTTAAATAAAACTGTTTAAGCATCAGTTGGTACAAAATTAACAGAGCTTCAGAGCTTTCTCTTGTCTGTGTGGTATTTCTCTGTTGGTTATTTGAAATAGACACATTATTACCTTCGATAAATTATGAAACGAGAAATGTCCTCAACATGTATTGATTTCAAAATTCATCTTTACAGTGCCTATCTTTTGAGAGTTAAATGCTATGGGCCTGAAATGCATCACCATAATTTCAGTAAAGAACAAAAAAATTGATGTCAGTTCCAGCATTGTGTCCTGCAAACGTATCTTTACATACGCAAACAAGGGACATGATAACTGAGTTCCTTTCTTTTGCATTGTTTTGCACTCAGACCATGGGCAATGCCAAATAAAATGGGCAGAAAAGGCTGACATCCTTCAATCCAGCTACAATATAATTGCAAAATACTACAGTGCTGGAAATCTGTAAAAACACAGAGAATGTTGGAGAAACCCAGCAGGTCTGGCAGCTTCTGAGAAGAGAGAAAAGGAGAGTTAATATTTCAAGTCCACAATGATTCTTAATCAGAACTGGAAGGGATTGAGAATTGCTGTTTTTAAATATTTTTGACAGAGGCGGAGGAATAAGGTGATGAGGTGGTGTGAAGGCCCAGAACAAAAGATAAAAAGTTTGTTAATTATGGTTAAAGAGAAATAGTGATGTAAGATCAATGTAAAGTAAGGCATGAAAGAGAGAAAATGGGTTCTCTTCATTGAGAGCAAAATGACCAAACAAGATGAGACTGTGCAGTGAGGAGTGGAGAATGCAAGAGAAATGGGTGATAGTCACAATGCAGTCAAGCAATGACGTTGCAAAATTCCTAGAAGCTGTAAAATGCCTAAACAGAAAATGAGGTTCTTCATGCTTTCATTGTGCTCTGTTGGAACATTGCAACAGGTCCAACTCAGAAACGTTAGCATGACAGCAAGTTAATTTATTGAAATGGCAAGCAACTAGGAGGTCAGGACCGTTCCTGTAGCCATAATGGAGGTGTCTTGCAAAATGGCCACCCAGTCTGTGTTTGGTCTCACCAATCTAGATGAGGCTGTATTATGATCAGTGAATACAGTAGACCAAATTTACAGAAGTACAGGTTAAACACTACTTCACTCAGAAGGCATTTTTGAGGCATTGGACAGTAAGGACAGAGGAAGTCAATGTGTAATTGCACCTTCTGCAATCACATGGGAAGATGCCTTGGGGGAGGGAGGAAGCGTCAGGAGCAAAGAAGGAGTGGCCAAGAGAGTCATGGAGGGAATGCTGTCATTGGAGGGAAGGGGAAGGCGTGTTTGGTGAAGTCAAAGAAAGGAATGGAAGAGTCAGAACTAGACCAGGGAAGGTGAGAAAAAGATGGAAATTACATTCTAAAATGATTAACTTTTCAAATTTAGACACGGGCAGGAAACAGCATCAAAGACAACAGAGATAGTAGGAACTGCAGATGCTGGAGAATCTGAGATAACAAGGCCTAGAGCTGGATGAACACAGCAGGCTAAGCAGCATCAGAGGAGCAGG
>NC_063332.1:42246245-42256340 GCF_021869965.1 Rhincodon typus | reverse complement strand
TCAGCCTTCCTGCTCCTCTGATGCTGCTTGGCCTCCTATCAAAGACAACATTGTTGTTTTGGGGAAGAGTTGTGGGTGGGGGTCTGGAGCAGGATTGGAACAAGGAATGTTCCACTTGTCCTAAAAAGAGACAGGCATAACCAGAATCCATAGTCACCTCTCTGATGGAGAAAGAAAGATGAGTTAAAAGAGAACTTGATCAAAATGAGAATAAGCTCAGTCAGGTGAAGAAGGGACGTGGTGGATGGAGGCTATGTAGATATCTTTTCAAGGAAACAGTAGAGATCCTTCCCACCATCTTGATGGGGTATGACCAGAAAGAGGGATTTAACATCCCTGGTGAAGAGGAGGTAGTTAGGACCTGAAAACTGCAATCAGTGGAACAGATGTAAAGCATCAGAAGAATCACAAATGCAAGTAGGGTGAAACTCAACTAATCACTCAACTTAGTTCTTCCTATCTTGGCTCTATTTTAACACCATGTTCAGTCCATAAATTTGACTTAGGTCTATCACAATCCCACAATTTTTATTCTTTGGACAGGACGTACATATAGAAGACACATAGATTGTTAGAAGTGAGACAGTGCCACCATAACAGCTGCTTTATACTCATTAAGCCACATATTGAGGGGAGTGACAATATCACACAGATTGCCACTCTGGCCCTTTCGTTCATGAAAGTAGGGAGCTCTGCAATTCCAGGAGGAGATTCAACACAAGTCTACTTCAGAAATATGAAAGCGTACTTCTGTTCTGCCAATTCAGTCAAGAAAGCACACCAATGCCTCAGCTTCCTCAGAAGGCTAAGGAAATTTGACATGACAACAATGACTCTTACTAATTTTTATAGATGTACCAGAGAAAGCGTCACAGCTTGGTATGGTAACTGCTCTTCCAAAGACCGTAAGGAATTACAGAGAGTTGTGGACCTAGCCCAGTCCATCACACAAACCAGCCTTCCATCCATTGACTTAATCTCAACTTCCCACTGCCTCAGGAAAGCAGCAACATAATCAAAACCTCCTCCCACCCCTGTTATATTCTCTCCCACCCTCTTCCATTGAGCAGAAGATACGAAAGCTTGAAAACAAACATATTCAAGAACAGCTTCTTCCTCACTGTTATCAGACTTTTGAACAGACCTTTCATTTATTAAAGTTAATCTTTTTCTGCACCTTCACTGTAGCTGTAATACTGTATTCAACATGCTGTTCTATTACCCTGATGTACTAACATAAGGTATGATTTGCCTGGATAGCACACAAAACAACATTTTGTCTCGGTACATGTGACAAGAACAAATAAAATCATATTCTTTCATAATATAGAACTGTGAGAGGAAGGCAAACCGCATTCCCATTTCACAGCAGCTGGCTGGTGCATTTCGAACTTTAAAGGTCCTGACAAAGCTCCAGTCGAAGGGTAAGCATTTAAGGTAAGTGTGGGAGAGCTCCTGTGGCACTGCGGTTGTCTGCTTGCCTTTGAGCCAGAAGAACTGGGTTTAAGTCCGACATGCTCCAGAGGTGTGTCATAACTTCTCTGAACAGCTATCTATCAGGTTAAGAGTGATGTTAGAGTGCTGGGAAAGTAGGGTGCCAGATAGGTTGGGGGGAGGGTGGGGGTGTTAGGGTGTTAGGTAGTTAAGATGCTAGGTTGAAAAGATGCTATGTACACACCATGACAGGGTGCCAGGCATGTTGTGAAGTATGTTCGAGACAGTCGAGGAAATCAAGGGTTATGGGGAAAAGGCAGGAAAGTTGAATTAAAAGTTAGCAGATCAGCAATGATCTTATTGAATGGCAGAGCAGAATCAATGCGCTGAATAATTTACTTCTGCTCTATATCTCATGTCTCAGTCCATTTCTCTTTCTTTTATACAAGGCATGGATCCAATGCAAATATTCATCAGCTGTGTTAACAGGGAGATGACCTGAACTGCATGCAAAGAACATCCCTCTCTGTTTACAAATGATCTTCATTCTACGGAGTTTTGTGGCAGTATTCTAGTGGACGGCAATAATACTATATACTTCGTACGTCACCTTCAAATAACTAATGGCATGAATATACCACATAAGCTAATGTGAAAAGATCTGGTACTGGAATCAAGACTACAAGGTCACAAGGGTTTGGTTTGGTGCGCTCATAAAGTTATAGGGTCATTGAGGTATGCAGCATGGAAACAGACCCTTCAGTTCAATATGCCCGTGCCGTCCAGATATCCTAAATAAATCTAGCCCCATTTGCCAGTATTTCGCCAATATCCCTCTAAACCCTTCTCATCTAGATGCCTTTTAAATGTTGTAATCATACCAGCCTCCACCACTTCCTCTGGCAGCTCATTCCAAACATGCACCACACTCTGCATGAAAATGTTGCTCCCTATGTCCTTTTTATGTCTATTGTCTCTCACCTTAAACCTATGCCCTCTGGCTTTGGACCCTCTATCCAAGGGAAAAGACCTTGCCTATTTACCCTATCCATGCCCCTCATGATTTTATAAACCTCTCTAAGGTCACCTCTCAACCTCCAATACTCCAGGGAAAATAGCCTCAGCCTATTCAGCCTCTCCCTATAGTTCAAACCCTTCAACCTTGGCAATATCCTTGTAAATCTTTTTTGAACCCTTTCTAGCTTTATATCATCCTTCCTATAGGAGAGAGACCAGAATTGCATGCAATACTCCAAAAGTAGCCGAACAAATGTCCTGTATAACTGCACCATGACCTACCAACTCTCATACTCCATGCACTGACCTATAAAGTGAAGCATACCAAATGTCTTCTCCGTTATCCTGTCTGCCTGCGACTCCACTTTCAACAAACTATGAACCTGCACTCCAAGGTGTCTTTGTACAGCAACACTCCCCATGACTTTACCATTAAGTGTATAAATCCTGCCCTGATTTGCCTTTCCAAAATGCAGCACCTCACATTTATCTAAATTAGACTCCATCTGCCCTCCTCGGCCCATTGGCCCAACTGACCAAGATCCTGTTTTACTCTGATATAACCTTCTTCACTGTCCACTACACCTCCAATTTTAGTCTCATCTGCAAACTTACTAACCATACCTCCTAAGTTCACATCCAAATTATTTATGTAAATGACAAAAGGCAGTGGACCCAGCACCGAGCCTTGTGGCACATCGTTGGTCACAGGCCTCCATTCTGAAAAACAACCTTCCAGCATCACCCTCTGTTTTCTACCAAATAAAAACCAAAAGAACTGCGGTTGCTGTAAATGAGGAACAAAAACAGAAGTTGCTGGAAAATCTCAGCAGGTCTGGCAGCATCTGTGAAGAGAAAATCAGAGTTAATGTTTCAGGTCCAGTGACGCTGCCTCAGAGTCAGAGTTCTGAGGAAGGGTCATCGGATCCAAAAGGTTAACTCTGATTTTCTCCTCACAGATGCTGCCAGGCCTGTTGAGCTTTTCCAGCAACTTCTGTTTTTGTCTATGTCTTCTACTTTTGAGCCAGCTCTGTATCCAACTAGCCAGTTCTCCCCGTATTCTGTGTAATCTAACCTTGCTAGCAAGTCTACCATGAGGAAGCACTAATGCATTTGCTAACACCTGAGAAATTTAGCATGAGTGAATTTGAAGGGCTGTCTCTATTAATTACCATAGCAGATGCTACCTTTGCAAAATCTACAAATACATTAAAAGTTTGAGAAGTGTACCTGTAATGAAAACTAGTATTTAGAGATATATTGCAAACTTCATTCCTTTTTTCTCCTTTCAGGTACTTTCCAAGTTGCAGAGTCTACATACATATTTCCATTGACCCAGCGAGCTTTCCTTCAGGATCCAACATATAATTCATATATTCTGAGGAGCAGGACAGAAATGTGCACTCACAAATCAGTGGCAGCTCAGGATTTCATTCTATTCCCATTAAATTGGTTACTGACAGCCTATTTTAAGTTGTTGTATGAACTTCAGAATGAATAGCTTCCATTCCCTTCCTGTTTGGTTCTGATTAATTGCTGTTTTATGAATACAAAAGCTCAGTTAATTAGGTGTAAGTGTGAGAGAACAAATACCATATAGAATGAATGATGCACAAGATGTCATGCCACAATGGTATTTTCTGAAGTTGATAGAGCTACAATTTTGTTAATTAAACCAAACTAATCCGTGCAGAGTAAAGGAAATTGCAAGTTTACTCCACGTATGACAAATGAGCATGGACAATCAGACGTATGTTATAGTGACATGTGATTGCTCGTAACTGGATCCTGGGTCTGTAGGGCTCCGAGTAAGGTGTCCTCTCTTACCATCTTTTGTATGTAGTTATGTTCAAGTCTCTTGAGTAAGTCTCTTACTGTTCAATCACAAGAATGTTAATCTCACAGTAGCACAATCCAGAAAATAACTAACATTGAATTGTAACATCCGCTGTACTGACATTTTGTAAGTGGAAGAATATAATCAAAAAGCATCAAAAACACAAATATTTATACACGATTAGTTTTCACATACTTATTAAGATCATTTATGTTGTTGTATACTATTTATTTTACTAACCATGAAAAGGTTTTGATATTCACAACACTGTACTATATACGTAGATTCTATGAGAGAAATGTCAATAAATAGGCTGGATTGGTTGAGAAAAAGCTTTAGAAACATAGAAATATAGAAGATAAGAGCAAGAGGAGGCCATTCAGTCATTCGAGCCTGCTCCATCCTTCTGCAGGATCACAGCTGATCATCCAATTCAATAGCCTAAACCTGCTTTCTCCCCATAACCCTTGATCCCATTCATCCCAAGTACTGTATCTAGTCACCTCTTGAATAGATTCAATGTTTTGGCATCAACTACTTCCAGTGGTAATGAATTCCACAGGCTCACCATTCTTTGGGTGAAAAAATGTCTCCTCATCTCCGTCCAAAATCGTCTACCCTGAATCCACATACTGTGACCCCTGGTTCTGGATGCACCCACCATCGGGAACATCCTCCCTGTATCTACCCTGTCAAAACCTGTTAGAATTTAATAAGTGTCTATGAGATTCCCCCTCATTCGTCTGAACTCCAGTGAAAACGATCCCAACCGAGTCAATCTCTCATTATACGTGAGTCCCGGAATCAGCGTGATAAACCTTCGCTGCCCTCCCTCAAGAGCAAGAGCACCCTTCCTCAGAAAAGGATACCAAAATTGCACACAATATTCCAGGTGTTAAATGCTTATTGAATATTTATTAATTAATAAAGATTTGAGTCAACTTTTTCTCAAAAACAGGCTAGTGCCTACACAGCGTGAACTTCTAAATTTGTGATTTGACACTACAAAAGAGTTTTTCAATCTCCACAGCTGGAATATCTCAGGTTTGTTTAGTACATTTGTATAGGACTTTGGTTCGACCACATTTGGAATACTGCGGACAGTTCTGGTCACCACATTACCAAAAGGATGTGGATGCTTTGGAGAGGGTGCAGAGGAGGTTCACCAGGATGTTGCCCAGTATGGAGGGCGCTAGCTATGAAGAGAGGTTGAGTAGATTAGGATTATTTACATTAGAAAGATGGAGGTTGAGGAGGGACCTGATTGAGGTCTACAAAATCATGAGAGGTATAGACAGGGTGGATAGCAAGAAGCTTTTTCCCAGAGTAGAGGACTCAATTACTAGGGGTCACGATTTCAAGGTGAGGGGGGAAAAGTTTAAGGGAGATATGCGTGGAAAGTTCTTTACACAGAGGGTGGTGGGTGCCTGGAACGCGTTGCCAGCGGAGGTGGTAGAGGCAGGATGATAGCGTCATTTAAGATGTATCTAGACAGATATATGAATGGGCAGGGAACAGAGGGATACAGATCTTTGGAAAATAGGCGACAGGTTTAGATAGAGGATCTGGATCAGCGCAGGCTTGGAGGGCCGAAGGGCCTGTTCCTATGCTGTAATTTTCTTTGTTCTTTGTTCTTTGTACATCCTCATCAGTGGTGTGACCCTTTGATATTTTACTTATAAATTCTGTGTCTGCTACTACGTCTCTCACTAACACCTGAAGAAGTAGTAGGACTCCGAAAGCTTGAGTTTTCAAATAAACCTGTTGAACTATAACCTGATGTCGTGTTGCTTCTGACCTTATCCACCCCAGTCCAACGCCGACATCTCCATATCAGAAATAATACGCAACATTTATACTGGTGAGTTACCTGTGTACTGATTGACCTTATTACAGATATGTCAGAGTTGACTAATTTGCTTTCGATGTTAATTGTCATAACAGTTAAAAATAACACACTCTCTTTTGAGATAACAAGGTGTCGAGCTGGATGAACACAGCAGGCGAAGCAGCATCAGAGGAGCAGGAAGGCTGACGTTTCAGGCCTAGACCCTTCTTGTTTAGATCTTTGAAGCAGACAAATCAAACTTCCACTCACAAAAAGATGAAAACATGATCACTCGTGTGCTCTGCATGAGGTTAAATTGGAGCCATCCAACTCTACTAAATATTTTAGTTAAAAGTAAGGTTTAGCATTTGACCCGACTGCACTTAATGCATAATTTGCAGCATTGCTGCCAAAATAAAGCTTTGGTTGTTTTGTTGTAAAAATGCAAAATTAATTTTTAGTTCTGGAATCTTGGTGTAATGATGTCATACATGTTGGTGAGTAGGGGCAAAGAATTTCCACACATCTGAACATTGACTGTTTTGAAGGCCACTTCAGAGCAGAGGAATGATTATCTCTCATAGAAAATCATTTTTTGTATTCAACTGTTCAGTCTGAGTACTTTCAGCACATACTAATAAAGATTTAAATATGATCCTGATGGAAATCACAGTGCTAGACATTTTAAATAAATTTGTAACCAAATGATAAATATAATGCAACTGATAGATTGTCTCGTTGCTGCATCAAGAATGAGTGCACTGTCTAGTGCTGGGCCATGCACCCTGCCATACCTAATTCAAATCTGCAGTGACATAATCTCCCCTCTCGTCCCGCTATATCTGGAGGGAACATATCACTTTGCACATTTAATATGTGCTGTGCCATGTCAAGCTGAGATGGTGCAGAATAGCAAGCAGCATTTGACAAAGCCCTGCAAAAAAAAAATTGTATTTTTTCCATAGTGTATAAAAACATGATCTGAAATGAATTTCAATGAGCATTTTTCATTTGGGAAAACAATGTGGGTGCAAAATTTTGATGGCATCATAAATCGCAGATTCATATAAGTAAAATATTGAGGCATTCAGGCTGTATGAATCTGACTTGTAAAGCTTCAGTTATATCAGCAGGGTGGTAGAATGGGTAAGCGGCAGGAGTTAGGCCATAACTGGGCTTCGAATTGCTCACAAGATGTGCCAGAAAATAATGAGAGGAGATGCCTAAAACTGGTCTAGCAACAAGATATAAAACCTGACACTGCTTGGAGGGACAAAGACAGTTCTGGATGAAACAGTTCACCAGGAACGAAAGCCAAATTAAAGTCGCATGTAACAAACATCAGGAATGTCTGCCTAATGGAAAAACAAAGGAAGTGTGGTAGACATATTTTATTCCTGTGTTTGTTCAGGGGATTTGGCAAGGCCAATATTTGTTGCTCATCCTTAATTGTATTTCAGAGTTAACCAAATTGCTGTAGACCTGAACAGACATGGAAGTCAGATCAGACAAGGACTTCAGATTCCATGCCCTAAAGGACATTAGTGAAGCAGATAGTTCATTACAGCAAACTGAGGCCAAGAATACTGAGGCGAGTAACACACCTACTCACTCCCCAATGCCTGTCCGCCATCTACAAGGCACAAGTCAGGAATGTGATGGATCCTCACTTTTCTGTATGAGTGCAGCCCCAACAACACTCAAGAAGTTTGACACCATCCAGGACAAAGCAGCCCGCTTGATTGGCACTGCATCCACAAGCATTCACTCCCTCCATCACCGACGCTCAGTAGCAGCAGTGTGCACTATCTACAAGATACACTGCAGAAATTCACCATAGATCCTCAGACAGCACCTTCCAAACCCATGACCACTTAATCTGGAGGGACAAGGGCAACAGATATATGTGAAAACCACCTCCCTTAAGTTCCCCTCCAAGCCACTTACCATCCTGACTTGGAAATACATCGTCATTCCTTCACTGTCGCTGGGTCAAAATCCTGGAATTCCCTCCTTAATGGCATTGTGGGTCAATCCACAACAGGAGGACCGCAGCAGTTCAAGAAGGCAGCTCACCACCACCTTCTCAAGGGCAACTAGGGACAAGCAATAAATGCTAACCAGCCAATGACGCCCACATCCCACGAAATGAGTAAACTTTAAAAAAATCAACTTTGGTTCCATGGTCATCTTTACTCAGAGAAGCTATTCATTTCAGATTTATTGAAGCTAAATTGCACCAATTGCCATGGTGGAATTTGAACCTGTGTCTCCAAAGTTTTAGCCTGAGCGTCTACATTACTCCAGTGACATTCCTACTTCACGACTGCTTCCCTAAATTCGGGTTTGCAAACAAAATTCACATTAAAGTGGTATATAATTTAGCTCTAGTATTTCATGGAACTGTCTTGAATCCCAAGATTGCATTGCATTTTTGCAGTACAAAAAAAGTTTGAAGAGTCTTCTTTGAAAAGTTTCAGGTACTCTGGATGTTCCCTTGCTGTTTCTTTATTTGAACAGTTGTCTTCATTGATTACACTCATGAAACCGGAAGGAGCAGAGATGAAAGCAGGATTTGATAGTGGAGAACAGAGACTCGACCAATGCAAACCTCTGGTAAGATGCTAGCTCTAGAGGCTAGAAATCTCTGCGACTATTGCTCCATAAAGGATGTTGATCAACTGACATACATAGAAGCTGCCAGGACATCACAGAGGATCAAAGATAGATTGCAGAGGGACATTGGGACAGTTCTTATAGAAATTTATAAACTTCCTTCTGCCTTATAATTAATCATTAAATGCCTGTGCATTATTATAATGTACACTGATAAATTTTATTCATCTCAAAATAAAAACACATTATCAATTTACAGTATGTTTTTTTCAAAATACATATCTTTCCCTACCTCTTCTGAGCACACTGGTCAATGCTAGGGAACACTTATCTTGGGAATAGTTGCCCAGTATTATTACCTGAGCACAATAGTAAATATCAGCATCCCTTTTGGGTGCCATCTCAGCTTCATCCAGAGATCCCAGAATCACAGATGCTAAACTCTAGTCAACTTAATTCACTCTACATGGTACAAGAAATAATTGGAGGCAATCGATATTTCAAAGGCAATGAGTTTGCCACTACTCCAGCAAAAGTACTGAAGACCTATCCTCTAAAACTTACCACACTCCTAGTTAAAGTTATTTGAGTTCATGAACAACATTAGCATCTACTAACAATGTGGACATTTTGTCCAGCAATGTTCTGTACACAAAAAGCAGGACGAATCTAACGTGGTCAATTACACCTCATCAGTTTACTCTCAATCATCAGTAAAATGATGGAACAAGCAGCAAGCAATTATTAAGCAACACTTAATAATAACCTTCTCAATATTACTCAGTTTGATCACTCGTATCCTGACCTAATTACAACCTTTGTCAAAACATGGACAAAAGATCAGAACTTTCAGCTGTGAGATGAGAATGATCTCCCTTGACATCAAGGTCACATTTGACCAAGTGTGTCATCAATGACTCCTCATAAAACTGGAGTCAATGGGAGTCCGCAGCGAGTCCCATCTACAAGGTGCACTCATAAATTTGGCAATTTTTTTTTCTAAAATCTTGTTGTAGCAGACAGAGAGTGGTAAAAGAAGACCATGTGACACAAGATTGGTGTACCACAGGGATCTTTGCTGTGTCCCTTATAGTTTGTGATTTGTATGAAGAAAATGTAGGGAGTGATAAGTATGTTTGCAGATTACACGAGGATTAGTCGGGTGATTAACCAATAAGAAGGAAGGTCTTAGGATAAAGGACGCTATAGATGGATTGGTTAGATGGGCAGATCATTGGCAAATGGAATTTAGACCTGATGAGTCAGGTGTTGCCTTTTGGAACAAGGAACAAGGAACAAGGAACAAGGAACAAGGAACAAGGAACAAGGAACAAGGAACAAGGAACAAGGAACAAGGAACAAG
>NC_063332.1:42221864-42246235 GCF_021869965.1 Rhincodon typus | reverse complement strand
ACAAGGAACAAGGAACAAGGAACAAGGAACAAGGAACAAGGAACAAGACAAGGCAGTATTCAATGAATGAAAGGACACTGACAAGCTCAGAGGAACAATGGGATTTTCAGGTGCTTGTCAACAGATTCCTGAATGTAGCAAGTCAGGTTAATAGGATGATTAAGAAGAGAAATGGGACACTTGCCTTTATCAGTAGTGGCATAGTTTATAAGAGCAGGGAAGTCATGTTGGAGCCGTACAAAACTTTGGTTAGGCCACAGATAGAGTAGTGTGGACAGCTCTGGTCATTGCACTATAGGAAAGGTGTGATTGCTCTGGAAAGGGTGCAGATGAAATTCACCAGTTTGTTACCTGTGATAGAGCATTTTAGCAATGAAGAGAGGATGAATCGGCTTGGGTTTTTTTTTTTTTGAAACAAGGAAGGCTGAGTGGGGGCTTGATTGAGCTTTGTCAGACTCTATGGGGCATGGACAGGCTTGATAGAAAGCAGCTGTTCCCTTAATTGAATGGCCATTAACAATGGGGCATAATTTTTGCAGTAAAATGCAAGCAATTTAGAGGGGATTTGAGGAAAATGTTTCTTTGCCCCCAAAGGGTGGTGGGAATCTGGAATGCACTGCTTGGGAATGTCATTGAGTTATGAAATCTCACAACTTTTAAAAAATTATTTGAATGAGCACTTTTAATGTTATAGCATTCAAAGCAATGGGTCTAGTGCTGGAAAGGGGGCATGGTTTGGATTTAGAGTAGTTTGAGTTGGTGCAGATTTGATGGTCTGAAGGGCCTCTTCTGTACTTTGTGATTCAAAGAATTCCATCTCGTATTAGAATCAATGTTCTGTTCCTGGGACTTTTCTTTCATTGACTTGATCATGCAAAGATCAAGTTGACTATTTCTCATCTGGCACACCATGTCTTTTCCTTGATGGTAACTGTCATTTCTTGCTAGTAATTTTTTTGTTAGATACATAGGATGTCTGAGCACTCTGCACAACATCTCATGGCTGGATTGTATCTTGGTTGTTCTTATCAAACTAACCTTGGTGCGTCCATTTGATGACTCCGTGGACCCCAGATATTGTGCTATGATTGATTTCTCTTAGATTCTTCCAAGAATTTTTAATCAAATAATCACTGACGTACTGTGGTGCTAAAGGAGGTCATTCAGCCCATCACGTCTACATTGGCTCTTCAAATGAACATCATTATCTCCTGTTATTCCACCTATGCCCTTGCATGTTATTTCTACCCAAGTAATCATCCAGTACTCTGTTGAATGTCTCAAATGCATTAATAACTATATTATTTTCTAGGATAACAGTAAACATCTCAGCTAATCTTTTATCTCAGCTCTTCTCTCTTGGCTACTTATGAGTATTATTAATCTACATTTGTAGTTTGACTCTGTGTGGCACTTAGTTATTATAAAGTGATAGACTCACACAGCATGGAAACAGACCCTTCGGTCCAACCAGTCCATGTTATATTCAAAGACATTTTAAAAAGTTGTTTCATGGGAATGGTTGTTGCCAGCAAGGACAGCACTTGTTTCCCATCCCTAATTGCACTTAAGGGCAGGCAATAAAAATTTGAATGGCAGAGGCTATTTCAGACATTGACCATATGGGACATCTTGTGAATGAAGAGCATTTCAACTTTCATCAATATCATGGTCCATCCCAACATGTGGATCCCTTATTTTTTGAAGTGCAGCAAATGTTATTACATAAGCAAATATGACAGGAACTCAGCACAACCAACAATGAATTACATGACTACTTTGATATTTGGCAGTATTGAGGAAAAATTGTTGAATGTGAGAACTGACTGAGTCCCTGGCAATGAAAGAAGCTTGACTCATTATCTCATCTTAGAGAATGTAGTACTATTTCAATGCTATACCGGAACGGAGTTTAATGAACTTCAATACTAATATGAAACCTGAACTGTAACGTTCAAACCTAGCTTCATAGCCACAGTTATGAGGAGCATAAGACATAGGAGCCATTCAGCCTATTGAGTCTCTCTGCCATTCAATGTGGTCATGCCTGATCTGATAATCCTCAGCTCCACTCTTCTGCCTTTATTCAATAACTTTTTATTCCTTTACTGATTAAAAATCTGTCACTATCAGCCTTGAATGTACAAAGAACAAGTCTCAACAGTCTTCTGTGGTAAAGAATTTCCCATCCCACTGGGAGAAGAAGTTCTTCTCATACCTTTATTAAATATTTGACCCCTTATTCTGAAATTATGTCTGTGATCATAGACTGTCCCACAAGGAAAAGTCACCTTTTCACGTTTGCATTATCAAGTCCTCTAAGAATCTTTTATGTTTCAATAAGGTCACCTCTCATTCTTCTATATTTCAATGAGTACAGGCCCAGTTTACTCAATGTCTCCTCATAAACAGGAGGAGAGTCTACTCCATATCTGATGTTAGCCTAGTGACCATTCCCAGGATTTCCTCCAATTCAACATATTTTGCCTAAGATAAAGGGCCCAAAACTGTTCAGACAGTTGTAGTTTGACAAGCACCTTACATAGTTTTAGCAAGACCTCCTGACTTTTATATACCATTCTCTTTAAAATAAAGGTCAACATTCAATTTGCTTTCCCTATTACCCACTGATTGAATGCCAGCATTTTGTGGTTCATTCATGAAATTTTCCAAATTCCTTTATTCCATACAGCCATAGAGTCATATGACATAGAAACAGATGCTTCGGTCCAACCTGTCCATGCTGACCAAGTTTTCCAAACTAATTGAGTCCCATTAGTCTGCATTTGGCCCATATTCCTCTAAACCTTTCCTATTCATGTATCTGTCCAAATGTCTTTTCAATGTTGTAACTGTACCTGCCTCTACCACTTCCTCTGGTAGCTCATTCCACATATGAACCACCCTCTTTGTGGAAAATTTTCACCTCAGGTCCCTTTGAAAATCTTTTTTTCTTTCACTTTAAATTTATGCCCTCTAGTTTTGAACTCTCCCGCCCTAGGGAAAAAACTTCTGCTATTCACTTTATCTATGCCATTCATGATTTCATAAACCTCTATAAGGTCACCCCTCAAACTCCTATGGTACATTGAAAAAAGTCCTGGCCTATCCTTATAACTCAAAGCTTCCAGTTCCAGTAACATCCTCATAGAATCCCTACAGTGTGGAATCAGGCCATTCGGCCGATCAAGTCCACACTGACTCTTCAAAGAGCATCTTACCCAGCACCACCGCCTATCATATAATACTTCATCTCCCATGGCTAATCCACGTAACCTACACATCCCTGGACAGTATGGGCAAATTAGTATGGCCAATACACCTAACCTGCAAATCTTTGGACTGTGGGAGGAAACCAGAGCACCTGGAGGATACCCACGCAAACACGGGAGAATGTGCAAACTCTGCTAAGACAGTCACCCAAATTGAACCCGGATCCCTAGTGCTGTGAAGTAGCCATGCTAACCATTAAGCCACTGTGCTACCCTCGTAAATCCTTGCACCTCTTTTCTGCACCCTTTCCAATTTAATAATTTTCTTAAGTTTTCAGCTGTCAGACAGTATTCATGCAGGCAGGCCTTGGACAGTCAACTTCCCGTTGAAACCGGACAGGCCTGGAACTGCCTGGCCAGGCACTAACAGACACGTTGTTTCAGAATGAACTGTTGCTTACACCTTCAGTTAACTTTCTTTGTTAGAAGAACGCTACACAGACTTGGTGGCACCCAGCTCAATAGGAGGCAGAAGCAAGTGTGACAAGGCCATCATTTGACAGTTGAAGATTCAAAACCACGTTCTGAGATTTCAAATATGGAAAATAGTCACCTCATTGCATCTTCCTGACCCTGTTTGATGCCGGTATTGGACATAGGCCAGAATCTTCAAGAAGAGTACAAAGACGGGGATAAAAGCTCAGCTCACTCTACTTTTACACCTTCATCAACAACATTCTCCAGAGTGCCCCTTTGACTGACAGCCCAGTTTCACAGCATCTCCAGCTCCTGGTACCTCCTGATGAGCATCATCAGACTGACCAGACCCAGAAGACCACCACAGTGAGACAACCCAAAGACCAGATCCAGCCCTAGATGAGAGGAGAAGCCCAAATCAATGAACTGCAGATCCTGGAACATCAGTCAATCCTCAAAGACTAAGGAACAACCTTATTAAATGGGACCCGACCAACAGTGGTAGGGACCTGCAGACAAGGTATTGTCAATCTGTGTGTCAGAGTAGATAGCTAATCTAGAGTTGAGAATGTTTATTTAGAGATTAAAGACCATTTACCGAAGAGTTCTGTGAAAAAATTAATAGAGTTTAATAGAACTAAATTAAAGTATGATAGCAGAGTGTGATAAATGTTGTTTTTCCTAGATAAAGTGTCCAATAAAATCAAGTTGGTCCTTCCCCTGATTCTTGTCCCCTTTGTCTATCTCACTGCGTAACATGTCTGAATTAAAAAGGGTTACTGTGAACTGGTCAAGGTTATTCCGGGTACATTTACCCAACTTTCGCTTTACAACAGTCTTATCAGTCACTCCCCATTTTGTTTCAATCACGCACCAATCATAACTGCCTCTGTCAGGTGTCTGGCTATTTTTCCAAGACCTAGCTTGATAAGAATTGAAAAGACTCACTGCACTCACTGTACATCCTAAATGGAATCAATTGCTCTCAACTGACTAAACGCCACTCACATGCTAACAGCTGGTAATTTAGTGTGGAAGCGTTTTTCTGCCCTCAGGAAGGGGTGGAGTGGTAAAGGAAGAAAATTACTGGTGAGAATACTGAAGAAGTTTGAGGAGAATTTGGCAACAATAGTATCACTTGCTTGGGGCAGGCCTGAAGTGAGCGAAGATTGTTGGCAGTTTATGGCGTAAGCAAGGGAAGAAAGGTCTTAATGGCAATGGGTACTTAGCAGGCAGGATGGAACCTCAATCTGAACCAACTTCCTTCAGAAAATGAAGAACTACTTGGTTGCAGGGAGAGGAGTCAACAATTCAGATTGAGAAGGATCTCACACAACTTACTTATCTCAGGTGGATATAATTTTTAACAGTTGTCTGTAACTTGAAGTTTGAAGGCAGCAGAATAAGTGAGGGAGTCCAATAGCAAGAATGAGCCTGATGTTTTCTATTGATAATGTCAACAGGGCTTGTATTATGGTAGCAATTGTGTGAAGTTTCCAATTTTGCTCAATACTGGATGGAAATTTGATTGCATGCCTTAGCATGTGAAAGGAATTCTGAAACATGCACAGGTTGGGAAGCTAATGGACAAGGCAATTTTGAAGTATTGGGTAGTGGGTGTGCTGACCAGATAAGGGTGGTGAATTGGTTTGGCTAACTATTGCAATGGTCTCTTTAAGTCAGAGTTCTTCTTTTTATAAACCATTTCCATGGAAGTACCGTATTTTAAAAATCAGATGCTGGAATTCAAAAGTCATTGTCCATATCTTATCAATATTGTGACAAGGATCATGTACTAACATCCTTTGCAGGATTCTTTCTGGATCTGAGTGTGTTAGTTGCAAAAGTGAGACTTGAAGATGAGAAGCCAGCCACATGATCAGAAGTAATGGATAGGGGGTGCTGAAGTCCAGAAGTCTTTAACCTTTTTTTAGGAAGATTCGTTCTACTAAATGTCCTGTTCTCAGATCTTTGCCTTTTCCTTTCCCCTCGAAAACAAAATGTAAAAAAATGTAGAGCTCATTTTTGTATTTTCATTCCAATCTTTCCAATGATATTTTCAACAATTATGCTTCAAAAAGTGATAATGTTGCATTACTTCTCACATAACCTACAAGGACATTAAAAAACAGTAATAAATAATGATCCTGTTTAATTGACTTTATTTGTCTATTTCAATTTTCAAACTTTATTCCAAAAGTAATTTTTATTTTTATTTCATGCTGTTCATAAAAAACATATTCTAATTTTTATGTAACTGATGAAACTACAATAAATCTAATTAATGATCTTCTTTAACTCAAGTGAATCAATATCACAGGACACATTAGATACATTAAATCACTCCTTTCAGAAAATAAATTCAAAGCAGAATGTAAATGATTTTAATATCTTACAGTCTCCTATAGATTGTTTTCAGTTGTTTCAGCGGCGGGAGTCCAGGAGGAAGCGCGAGGGCACCCTGGGAAGCAGTGAGATCGAGGACCAGGGGGCTGCCGGGAAGGTAAGTTAATCCTTTAAAAACTTACCTCATGAATAGGTGGAGCGCACGCTGAGCAGGAGCGGACACGGGGCGGCTGAGTAAGTGAGGTAATATATTTGGGCAGTTGTTTTACCCAAAACACTATTTAGGTCGTGTCTCCCACCCATCCTTCTCCTCTAACCAAAAAAAAAGGTTCTGAGCGCCGATTTGGTAAGGTTAGTAGTTTTTTTTTCAATAGTCTGTTTGGGAATTCAGAACAATGGGAATGGATGTTAGGGCAGTTGCATGCTCCCCCTGTAGAATGTGGGAGGTAAGGGTCACCACTAGTGTCCCCACTGACTTCATCTGCAGGAAGTGCACCCAACTCCAGCTCCTCGGAAACCGCGTTAGGGAACTGGAGCTGGAGCTGGATGAACTTCGGATCATTCGGGAGGCTGAGGGGGTAATTGAGAGGAGTTACAGGGAGGCAGTCACATCTCAGGTACAGGAAAAAGGTAGATGGGTTACAGTCAGGGGACGGAAAGGGAACAGGCAGACAGTGCAGGCATCCCCTGTGGCTGTTCCCCTCAATAACAAGTATACCATTTTGGATACTGTTGGGGGGGACGATTTACCAGGGGTAAGCCATGGATTACAGGTCTCTGGCACAGAGTCTGTCCCTGTTGCTCAGAAGGGAAGGGGGGAGAGGAGGAGAGCATTAGTCATTGGGGACTCCATAGTTAGGGGGACAGATAGGAGATTCTGTGGGAACGAGAGAGACTCGCAGTTGGTGTGTTGCCTCCCAGGTGCTAGGGTCCGTGATGTCTCAGATCGGGTTTTCGGGATCCTTAAGGGGGAGGGGGAGCAGCCCCAAGTCGTGGTCCACATAGGCACCAACGACATAGGTAGGAAAAGGGATGGGGAAGTAAGGCAGAAATTCAAGGAGCTAGGGTGGAAGATTAGAGCTAGAACAACAGAGTTGTTATCTCTGGTTTGTTACACGTGCTAGCGAGGCGAGGAATAGGGAGACAGAGCAGTTGAACACGTGGCCACAGGGATGGTGCAGGAGGGAGGGATTTAGATACGTGGATAATTGGGGCTCATTCTGGGGTAGGTGGGACCTCTACAAACAGGATGATCTACACCTGAACCAGAGGGGTACCAATATCCTGGGGGGGAAATTTGCTAATGCTCTTCGGAAAGGTTTAAACTAATTCAGCAGGGGAATGGGAACCTGAATTGTAGCTTCAGTGTACAGGAGGTTGAGAGTAGTGAGGTCATGAATAAGGTTTCAAGGTCGCAGTAGTATGGGCTGAGGTTAGAAACAGGAAAGGAGAGGCCACCCTGTTGGGAGTTTTCTATAGGCCTCCGAAAAGTTCCAGAGATGTAGAGGAAAAGATTGCAAAGATGATTCTGGATAGGAGCGAAAGTAACAGGGTAGTTGTTACGGGGGACTTTAACTTTCCAAATATTGACTGGAAACGCTATAGTTCGAGTACTTTAGATGGGTCAGTTTTTGTCCAATGTGTGCAGGAGGGTTTCCTGACACAGTATGTAGATAGGCCAACAAGAGGCGAGGCCACATTGGATTTTGTACTGGGTAACGAACCAGGCCAGGTGTTAGATTTGGAGGTAGGTGAGTACTTTGGTGATAGTGACCACAATTCGGTTACGTTTACTTTAGCGATGGAAAAGGATAGGTACATACTGCAGGGCAAGAATTATAGCTGGGGGAAAGGCAATTATGAGGCGATTAGGCAAGATTTAGGATGCATAGGATGGAGAAGGAAACTGCAGGGGCTGGGCACAATTGAAATGTGGAGCTTGTTCAAGGAACAGCTACTGTGTGTCCTTGATAAGTATGTACCTGTCAGGCAGGGAGGAAGTGGTCGAGCGAGGGAACCGTGGTTTACTAAAGAAGTTGAATCTCTTGTCAAGAGGAAGAAGGAGGCTTATGTAGAGATGAAGCATGAAGGCTCAGTTAGGGCGCTTGAGAGTTACAAGTTAGCCAGGAAGGACCGAAAGAGAGAGCTAAGAAGAGCCAGGAGAGGACATGAGAAGTCTTTAGCAGGTAGGATCAAGGAAAATCCTAAAGCTTTCTATAGGTATGTCAGGAATAAAAGAATGACTAGAGTAAGATTAGGGCCAGTCAAGGGCAGAAGTGGGAAGTTGTGCGTGGAGTCCGAAGAGAGAGGAGAGGCGCTAAATGAATATTTTTCGTCGGTATTCACAGAGGAAAAAGACAATGTTGTCGAGGAGAATACTGAGATACAGGCTATTAGACTAGACGGGATTGAGGTTCATAAGGAGGAGGTGTTAGCAATTCTGGAAAGTGTGAAAATAGATAAGTCCCCTGGGCCAGATGGGATTTATCCTGGGATTATCTGGGAAGCTAGAGAGGAGATTGCAGAGCCTTTGGCTTTGATCTTTATGTTGTCATTGTCTACAGGAATAGTGCCAGGAGACTGGAGGATAGCAAATGTTGTCCCCTTGTTCAAGAAGGGGAGTAGAGACCACCCTGGTAATTATAGACCAGTGAGCCTTACTTCGGTTGTGGGTAAAGTGTTGGAAAGGATTATAAGAGATAGGATTTATAATCATCTAGAAAGGAATAATTTGATTAGGGATAGTCAACACGGTTTTGTGAAGGGTAGGTCGTGCCTCACAAATCTTATTGAGTTCTTTGAGAAGGTGACCAAACAGGTGGATGAGGGTAAAGCGGTTGATGTGGTGTATATGGATTTCAGTTAAGCGTTTGATAAGGTTCCCCACAGTAGGCTATTACAGAAAATACGGAGACATGGGATTGAGGGTGATTTAGTGGTTTGAATCAGAAATTGGCTAACTGTAAGAAGACAGAGGGTGGTAGTTGATGGGAAATGTTCATCCTGGAGTTCAGTTACTAGTGGTATACTACAAGGATCTGTTTTGGGGCCACTGCTGTTTGTCATTTTTATAAATGACCTGGATGAGAGCGTATAAGGATGGGTTAGTAAATTTGCGGATGACACTAAAGTCGGTGGAGTTGTGGATAGTGCGGAAGGATGTTACAGGTTACAGAGGGACATAGATAAGCTGCAGAGCTGGGCTGAGAGGTGGCAAATGGAGTTTAATGCAGAAAAATATGAGGTGATTCACTTTGGAAGGAGTAACAGGAATACAGAGTACTGGGCTAATGGTAAGATTCTTGGTAGTGTGGATGAGCAGAGAGATCTCGGTGTCCACGTGCATAGATCACCGAAAGTTGCCACCCAGGTTGATAGGGTTGTTAAGAAGGCATACGGTGTGTTAGGTTTTATTGGTAGAGGGATTGAGTTTCGGAGCCATGAGGTCATGTTGCAGCTGTACAAAACTCTGTTGCAGCCGCACTTGGAGTATTGCGTACAGTTCTGGTCGCCGCATTATCGGAAGGATGTGGAAGCATTGGAAAGGGTGCAGAGGAGATTTACCAGGATGTTGCCAGGTATGGAGGGAAGGTCTTATGAGGAAAGGCTGAGGGACTTGAGGCTGTTTTCATTGGAGAGGAGAAGGTTAAGAGGTGACTTAATAGAGACATACAAGATGATCAGAGGATTAGATAGGGTGGACAATGAGAGCCTTTTTCCTCGGATGGTGATGGCTAGCACGAGGGGACATAGCTTTAAATTGAGGGGTGATAGATATAGGACAGATGTCAGAGGTAGGTTCTTTACTCAGAGAGTAGTAAGGGCGTGGAATGCCCTACCTGCAACAGTAGTAGACTTGCCAACTTTAAGGGCATTTAAATAGTCATTGGATAAACATATGGATGATAATGGAATAGTTTAGGTTAGATGGGCTTCAGATTGGTTTCACAGGTCGGCGCAACATCAAGGGCCGAAGGGCCTGTACTGCGCTGTAATTTTCTATGTTCTCTGTTCTTTTTTTAGATTAGTTCAAACATGCAACCTACAGTCGCACTAATTCATGGTGCTTATTACCTCTTTTGGTCACTACTGTTCAAGACAGCCACAGCTTGAAGTGGAGATGAACAGGCAGTTTGGTTTGATTTGTTCCTTTCATGCATGTGTTCTTTGATGTTATCACATGAAGTCTTTTATGTCCATTCAAAAAATATATTTCATTAGATGAAGCTCAGTCAACCTTACATGAAGGAGAGCTCAGGAAGATTTGATTTGGATGTTCTACTGAAACTAAGACACTTCTCCATGTGAAAAGTGCAAAAATAATCAAAGAAAACACAACAAATTTTTTACCTTAGGAGAAATGCCTTTGTGCACCTAATCTTAATGGTTCACAATGTTTCTTCAACATACAAAACAATTTAACTTTGATTATTAGTATTTAAATTTAACAAAATCTGAATAAGTATATTTGAGTAATGAAACTTCAGTGTTGTTTTTCTGTGATTTCAACGACAATAAAGAAGATATTGTGCTGCCCAGCCATTCAACAAGGCTAGTTCCTTCTCTGAAAAGCACCACATGCTATTAACTATACAGGGACGTCCAAATTGAGGGGATATCATTCATCTATGTAGCTTGTTTTCAGCACGTTGATATCCTTTGCCCTCATCCCACCCACTCATGTACAGTAACAAAACTGGGCAAAGCTTTGTAATTACTACAAAATGGAAACATGAGTGTAATAGTAAGATACAGGACAGGATATTTCTCTGTGGCAATGGATTCAAGTGCCATTACCTCAGCTCAATGAATTTGAATTTGATTCGTAAATCTGGAATAGAAAACTAGAATTAGTAATGCAACCATAAGGGGCATAGATATAGGGGCAGATTTGGGACATGCGGCCCATCAAGTCAACTCTACCATTTGATCATGCCTGATATGTTTCTCAATCCCAGTCTACTGTCTTCTCTTCATAACCCTTGATTCCCTTACCAATCAAGAACATATCTATCTCTGTCCTACATATACTCAATGACTTGGCCTCCACAGCACTCTGCAACAATGAGTTCCACAGATTTAATAACCCTCTGGTTGAAGAAATTCCTCCTCCTCTCAGTTCTAAAGGGCATCCCTTCACTCTGAGGCTGTGCTTCATATCCTAGTCTTTCCTGTTAGTGGAAACATCTTCTCCATGTCCACTCTATCCAGACCTCTCAGTATTCCATAAGTTTCAATCAGATCCAGCCTCATTCTTCTAAACACCATTGAGTACAGACACAGAATCTTCAATTGCTCCTCATATGACAAGCCGTTTGTCTCCAGGATCATTCCTGTAAGCCTCCTCTGGACCCTCTTCAAGGCCAACACATCCTTCCTTAGGTAAGGGCCCAAAACTGTTCATAATATTCCAAATGCAGTCTGACCAGAGCCATATAAAGCTCTTGAATTCTAGGCCTCTTAAAATGAATGCTAAGATTATGTTTGCTTTCCTAACCACCAACTGAACCTGCTTGTTAACTGTAAGAAAATTCTGAGCTAGGATGTCCCAGTCCCTTTGTGCTAAGGAGTGATGAAGACTTTCGCTATTTTGAAATTAGTTTATGCCTCTATTCTTCCCGCCAAAGTGCATAACCTCACATGTTCCTACATTGTATTCTATCTGCCACTTCTTTGTCCACTTTTTTAGCCTGTCCAAGACCTCATCAGCCGCCCCACTTACTCAACACTATCTCTACCTCCACTTCTCTTTGTATCACCTGTAAATGTAGGAACAATGCCCTTAGTTCCTTCGTCCAGATCATTAATGTGTAACGTGAATAGTTGTGATCTCAACACTGACTCCTGTGGAGCTCCACTAGTCACCAGCTGCTGGTCTGAAAAAGACCTCTTTGCCTCTACTCTCTGCTACTGCTGTAATCTGTTATCTGGTTCATTAATGCCCTTTCTATATCTTAGGAAGGAACTCCACCATCCTGGTCTGGCCAACAAGTGATTCTTGATCCTCAGTAACAGGGTTGACTCTGAACTGTTATCTGAGATGGTCCAGCAATCCACTTAGTTCCAGGGCAATTAGGGGAAGGACAAATAAGGCTGGCATCACCAGCATCGCTCTCACCACATTGGAAAAACAAAGAAAACAAAGGAAATTTACCTGCTGTACAATGAACCTCCAGTAACAAATCAATTTCAAACCTGTCTAAACAAAACATTCAAAAATAATTCAGAGGTAGCAAGAAGTGCAGATGCTGGAGTCAGAGACAACACAGTATGGAACTGGAGAAGCACAGCAAGCCAGGCAGCATCAGAGGAGCAGGAAAGTTGACGTTTCAGTTTGGGACCCTTCTTCATCAACTTTCCTGCTCCTCTGATGCTGCCTGGCCTGCTGTGTTCCTCCAGCTCCATATTCAAATATAATTTCCTTTTGACAAGCTGTTGCTACAAACCTATAAAACCGTCAATCAACCAGGATCAATAAAAGCACTTAACAAATTTGTGAAAATGGATATTTATTTATTGACAAAGCAAATTGCCAAAAATACTTACATTATAAAGCTATCAAACAAACAAAGTTTATATTTCTTTGCCTTTGTACACCTTGAACAAGTATTCATGTTAGAATTAGTAATCACATGGTAAAAGATAGGTTGATTATGAGGAGTAGAAGTCATATTTAACCAACTTGTTGGAGTTTTTGAGGACATAACAGAAAGGATTAATGAGGGTAACATTGCTTAAGTGGTGTACCATGGACTTTCAGAAGGCATTTGATACAACGCCACACAACAGACTTGTGAGGAAAGTTGCAGATCATGGTATGAAAAGGAAGTAGCAATGTAGATGTAAAATTGAAAGAGTGATGGGAAACAGGAAGTAATGGTCAATAGATATTTTTCAGGCCGGAGGACGGTTTGTTACTTAAGTTCCAGGGATTAGTATTGGGACCCTTGGTTTTTTTAATATTTATTAATAATCTGGAACTTGGTGTGTTTGGGAAAATATCAAAGTTTGCAGATGACATGAAACTTGTAAGAATTATAATCTGTGAGAAGTACAGTGTGGAAATCCAAACAACATTGACATCTTAGAGTGAACAGATAGGTGTAGAGAAGTGTGAAGTGATGCGCTTTTGTTGGAAGAACATTGAAAGAAACATAAAACAGGAAAGACATTTCTTAAGAAGGTGCAGGAGCAGAAGGACAGGACAGGTGGAAAGAGCAGCCCAAAAAATATAAAGCTTTCTCAGTATTGTTGATTGTGGCATAGAGTACAAAGCAAAGAGATGATGTTGAACATGACACTTGCAAGACTTCAACTGGAGTATTGTTCATAGTTGTGAGCACCACATTGTAGGAAAGATGTCTATGCATTGAAGAGAGGGTAGAAGCAATTTACAAGAATGGTACCAGGAATGAGGAAGTTTGGTCATGTGGATAGATTGAAGAAGTTGGGACTTTTTGGAGAAAACGAGACTAGGAGCATACTTGATTGAGGTTTTCAAAATCATGAGTAGGCTGGATAGAGTAGCATGGAGGGAATGAGAACTATTGAATGCTCAGTGCCAGGGCCACTGCTTTTATGCTATATATAAATTGCTCGGATCATGAAATATACAGCAAAATTTCAAATTTACTGATGATACTAAACTTGAAGGAAAAGTGAAGATGATGTGAATTGCCTGTAACTGGATAAAGATAGGCTCACAGAATGGGTAGTCAACAGGTGGATGGAATTTAATGCAGAAAATGCTAGTTGATGCATTTGGCAAAAGAAATAGCAAGAGGCAACTTAGATGTATTTGCATAAATCCAATGAGTGTACAGGAACAGAGAGACTGGGATCTGGCTCTGCATAGGCCTTTGAAAGTATCAGGTCATATTAAGAGGGGAACGAAAGCAAAGTTGCTGGAAAAGCTCAGCAGGTCTGGCAGCATCCGTGAAGAAAGGAATAGTTAATGTTTTGGGTCCGGTGACCCTTCCTAGTTCTGAGGAAGGGTCACCGGACCCGAAACGTTATCTCTGTTTTATTCCTTCACAGATGCTGCCAGACCTGCTGAGTTTTTCCAGCAACTTTGTTTTTGTTCCGGATTCACAGCATCCGCAGTTCTTTCGGTTCATATTACGAGAGTGGTTAGCGAAGTATATGGTGCCTTGGACTTCATAAAAAGAAGTTTTAAGTATAGAAGGAGCGAAGTTATACTGAATCTTTTTATAACTCTGGTTAAGCCCGAGCTAGGGTATTGCGTCCAGTTCTTGTCAGCACACATGAGGAAAAAATGTGAAGGTCTTTGAAAGGGAACAGAGGAGATTTGACGGAATGGTTCCAGGAATATGGATATTTTAGTTAGGACGTTAATGTTGAAACATTGATGGGAATAAAAGAGTTTGAGGGGAGATTTGATAGAGATATTCAATATTATGATGGAATTAATGAACACATCATTGACTTGTACAATAGATGCAAAGAAAATGTGAGGAAAAACGTCTTACTACAGCATGTGGTAATGACCTGGAAGTCGCTACACACATTGCTGATGGAAACAGAGGCAGCCAAAGATTTCACAAGAAATTTGGATTAGCACTTGAAGGAAATAAACTTGCAAGGCTACAGGGATAAAGTAAGGGAATGAGACTGACCAAGTTGCTCCATAGGCAGCTGACATGGACACAACAGGCTAAGTGGTTTCCTTTATTTTATTCATTGCATGCAGGGTCATGCGCTAGTTCAGCATTTATTGCCGATCCCTAATTGCTGGTGAGCCATTTTCTTGAGCCGCTGCAGTTCTTCAGATATAGATACATCCACAGTAGGAAAGCAGTTCCAGAATTTTGACCCAGTGACAGTGATATAATCTGAATGCTATATACTTTGGAGGATGGCAATGTTCCCATGCTTTTGCTGTGCCAGGTTGTGGAGGTAGTAGGTGTGGAAAATGCTATTGAACCAGCCTTGGTGTGCTGCTTTAGCACATCTTGCAAACAGTATACATTGCTGCCACTGTGCATTGATGGTGAAAGGAGTGAACAGAGTGGCAAACGAGATGTACTTCACCAGATTCCTGATTTGTGTCTTGTAGGTGGTGGAGAGATTTTGGAGTGACAGATGATGAGTTGGTAGCCACAGAAGTCTTAGCCTGCAACCTGTTCTTGGAGCCATCGCATATATATGGCTGGTATAGTTCAGTTTCTGGGCAATGGTAACCCACAGGAATGCAGTAGTGTGGGATTCAGCAAATGTAATACCATTCAACATCAATAGATGATGGTTTCATTCCAGCTTGTTGGAGATAGTCATTGCCTGGCACTTGTGCGGCATAAATGTTGCTTAACACATATCAGCTCCAGCCTGGATATTGTCTAGTTCTTGCTTTATTTAGGCACAGGCTCAAACTTTCTTCAAGAGAAAGAGTCTGCCATTGGAGGAGCAGCAAGGGCAGGAGGGTGGAACCCTGTGATTGGAGACACCAGAAGAGTAATTGGCTGATGACAGGCACACCATGTAGCAGGGCTTTGGGAGACCAGTGCAGTGGGCTATCCAAAGAAATGTGTACTTATCGGGATCAGGTCTGAGTGCCAGCCAGGCAGGGGCAGCAGTGCCTGAGCCAAGAGAGGAAGGGGAGAGCAGGATCAAAATATAGATAGGGTTGGGTAGAACAGGCCACCAGGTCCAGTGTCAGATGATCCATTAATGATCAGGAAATTCAGTACCACAGCCACAACTCATCATGTAACTTTACCTATCACTGGCCAACTTGTTGGACTTTTCAACAAGCTGAGGGGACAGATACAAGAAGTTTCTACTTAAGTGCAGCCATCACAATTTTTTTTATTCAGAACCCGGATGTGAGTATCTCTGACTGGACCAGCATTCATTGCCCTTTCCTAGTTGCCCCTTGAGATGGTTGTGAATCGCTGCACTCCATTTTGCTGTACATAGACCCACAATCCTATTGAGGAGATGGATGTTTGTATTTGTGACATCCCATCTATCTAAAAAAGAAGCTCTCCCTAGTAAAGGAGTTATTAGTCGCCCCAAAGATAAAAAACATAGGCCTTGAGAAACCTGAAGAGGAACTATCAAAAATAATTTAAACCTCTGTATTGGACAGAGATGATTGACCTGCAACAGCTACAACAACTTTTCTTTGAGCTAGATATGACTCCAGTCGTCCAATTCCCATTGCTTCAAGATGCTTCATGCAGTACATGGTCCTTCAAATGATACCCTGGTTATAGCATCATCAGGATCATCCTACCTGCATTTATCCTGCTTAGTCATGTCAGAATTTTATAGGTTCCTATGCGATCCTCTGTTCATTCTTCAAAAGCCCAGTCAATATAGTCCTAACTGATCCGGTCTCTCATCATACATCATCCTGCTATCTCAGGAATCAGCATGGCAAACCTTTGTTGCACTTCCTCCATAGCCAGAAAATCCTTCCTCAGATAAGGAGTTCAAAACCGCACATAATATTGTCTGCCACAGAATGTGATTGAAGCCAAAACATTCTGTTTTCATGAAGGAGTTAGATATATTTCATTAGAGCTAAAGAGTTCAAAGGGTCTGGGGAGAAAACAGAAATGGGTGGGTGATCAACCATGATTGTAGGGAATGTCAGCATGGCTTGAAGGGCTGAATGGCCCATTCCTGCTACAATTTTCAATTTTTGTTTCTATGTTGTGGCCTTCTAGAGGTGGCATCGCAAATGCCAGTCTTCAGTCAATTTGATTCATTTCACATGGCGTGAAAATGATTCAAAGGCTTGAAATGGAGGAAATAGTTAAACTGCAGATTTGAAAATGATATAAAACAAAGAGCAATTAGTAAACTAAAAGATAGCACTTTCCGAGGTGTCAACAATAGCCAATTAGTACTTTGAAATATGGAACAAATGTATCCAAGGGCATTACAGGGGCTGACATTTCAGCAAGATTCATCAATTAGAAATTCTTCCTCAAAGACAACTTTCTCCATTAAAAATTATAAGATTGCAAATAGTCATTTGAGACATTTAAAAAAAAATCTGGTTTCTTCACTGGCCCCAAGAATTATTTAACTAACAAGCGTGGCCATTGTTTCTTCTAGTAAAAACCTCTGGTGAGAAGATCCACAAGGATTACATAATGTAATTGTACTGATGTATCCTAACAATAACAGTTCCATTTATTGTGTAATTAAAGCATCTAGTCACACTTGATATGGCGAGAATAACTAACAGTTCTAATTGTGATATGCTAAAACAAAACTTGACCATCCTTTGTCACGACATAGAAAGCGGGATACATTCTACATGCTATTTTTTGCTGTTTTATGGCCTATAGAGTGGACAACTACTGGTTTGAAAATGAGCCATATGGTAAATTAGTCTTTCCAGCTGCTAGCAATCTATCAGAACCACATGGGAGAGAAATTGGGTTTTACAAGATTCATGATGCTAAATATAACTTGAAGCTACACTAAGGACGGAAAGAGTTTATTGTTCAAAAACAGTATACTGTGCGCTATCAACAAATACGTTATCTTAATCTGCAATTGTATTGGAACTAAAGCTAACACAGTGTGATGCCACCTCTGGAAGATGGCCTACAACTTATGTGAAAATGTTGTTTGGCTTCACTTTGCAATGTAAAGTGATGTGATTGTGAAACCTTTTTACTTTGTATATTTCCAATATAGGGGTGTGATCCTCCTGTCTGAATTTCAACTGCACATTTTTTTCAGGTGATTGTTTGCTATCTGCCACAGAAGATGAACTCTGCTTTACTTTAGTTTTCATTCAAGATTGTTGAAACTGTGAAAGAGGATCACAACGCGATGTTCGCGTCCGACCGTTTCATACATTGGCATCCTAGCATGTGTTAAAAGATGTCCTCTGGAAGTCATGTAACATTATGGATGCAGAGCAATTTTTATTTTTAAATCCAGTTAGGTAATCCAGGAAAATATGATTTGGAGCGGATGTGGAAAATGTACTTTAAATTTCCAAAATTCACTGACCGAACCAAATCATGCTCTGAGTAATGATCATGACCCCAGCCCGACCACCAAACATCATCTCCCAGACCATCCACAGCCTCATCACCTCAGGTGACCTCCCACCCACAGCCTCCAACCTCATCGTTCCCCAACCCGCACCGCCCACGTCTATCTCCTTCCCAAGATCCATAAACCTGATTGCCCTGGTCGACCCATTGTCTCCGCCTGCTCCTGCCCCACCGAACTTATCTCCACCTATCTCGATTCCATTTTCTCCCCCTTGGTCCAGGAACTCCCTACCTACGTCCGTGACACCACCCACGCCTTCCACCTCCTCCAGAACTTCCGATTCCCCGGTGCCCAACACCTCATCTTTACCATGGACGTCCAGTCCCTATACACCTGCATTCCCCATACAGATGGCCTAAAGGCCCTCCGCTTCTTCCTGTCCCGCAGGCCCAACCAGTACCCCCTCCACTGACACCCTCATCCGCTTAGCCGAACTTGTCCTCACCCTCAACAACTTCTCTTTCAATTCCTCCCACTTCCTACAGACAAAGGGGGTGGCCGTGGGTACCCGCATGGGCCCAAGCTATGCCTGCCTCTTTGTAGGTTACGTGGAACAATCCCTCTTCCGTACCTACACTGGCCCTAAAACCCATCTCTTCCTCCGTTACATTGATGACTGTATCGGCGCCGCCACATGCTCCCACGAGGAGCTCGAACAGTTCATCCACTTCACCAACACCTTCCACCCCAACCTTAAGTTCACCTGGACCATATCTAATATATCTCTCTCCTTCCTGGACCTCTCTGTCTCCATCTCTGGCAACCACCTAGAAACCGATATCCATTTCAAGCCCACCGACTACCACAGCTACCTAGAATACACCTCCTCCCACCAACCTTCCTGCAAAAATGCCATCCCCTATTCCCAATTCCTTCGCCTCCGCTGCATCTGCTCCCAGGATGAGGCATTCCACTCCCGTACATCTCAGATGTCCTCGTTTTTCAAGGACCGCAACATCCCCCCCTCAGTGGTCGAGAACGCCCTCGACCGTGTCTCCTGCATTTCCCGCAACTCATCCCTCACACCCCCTCATCGCAATAACAACCAAAACAGAATCCCCCTTGTCCTCACATACCACCCCACCAACCTCCGGATCCAACGCATCATCCTCCGCCACTTCCGCCACCTGCACTCTGACCCCACTACCAAGGACATTTCTCCCTCCCCACCCTTATTTGCTTTCCGGAGGGACCACTCTCTCCGTGACTCCCTTGTCCGCTCCACGCTTCACACTCCCCTCCAGCCCCACCACCCCTGGCACTTTTCCCTGCAACTGCAGGAAGTGCTACACCTGCCCCTACACCTCCCCGCTCACCCCCATCCCAGGCCCCAAGAAAACCTTCCACATTAAACAGATGTTCACCTGCACATCCGCTAATGTGGTATACTGTATCTGCTGTTCCCGACGTGGCCTCTTCTACATTGGGGGAAACCAAGCGGAGGCTTGGGGACCGCTTTGCAGAACACCTACGCTCGGTTCGCGACAAACGACTGCACCTCCCCGTCGCGAACCACTTCAACTCCCCCTCCCACTCCTCGGACGACATGTCCATCCTGGGCCTCCTCCTGTGCCGCAATGATGCCACCCGAAGGTTGCAGGAACAGCACATCATTTTTCGCTTGGGAACCCTGCATCCCAATGGTATCAATGTGGACTTCACAAGCTTCAAAATCTCCCCTCCCCCTACCGCATCCCAAAACCAGCCCAGCTTGTGTCTGCTTCCCTAAACTGTCCTTCCGCCCACCTATCCGTTCCTCACACCTCAACCCCCAACCCCCACATCCTAACTACCAGCCTCATCCCCGCTTCCTTAACCTGTCCGTCTTCCCTTGACTGACCAACCCCCATCCTAACTCCCCACATACACTCACCTTTACTGGCTCCATCCCCGCCTCCTTGACCTGTCTGTCTCCTCTCCACCTTCCATCTTCTATCTGCCTCCCCCTCTCTCTCTATTTATTTCAGAATCCCCTTCTCCTCCCCCATTTCTGAAGAAGGGTCCAGACCCGAAACGTCAGCTTTCCTGCTCCTCTGATGCTGCTTGGCATCGAGGGTCGAAGGGCCTGTACTGCACTGTAATGTTCTATGTTTTATGTTCTATGGCCTGTTGTGATCATCCAGCTCTACACTTTGTTATCTCAAATTCTCCAGCATTGGCAGTTCCTACTATCTCATGCTCTGAGTAAGTCGGGTTTGTATATATTTTATAAAAATAGCTTTATAATCTAAAGGAGCACAGCTCGTCTTTGGTTGAGTGTTAAACAGCATCTTATAAACAACACAATCTCCCACAAGCAAAGGAATCTTGCCATCAATATATTCCTCCCCCATCAAAACGTTAAAAGTTGAACAGAAAAACAGTCTTCCGCACTATTTTTATTTTTATTCAGGAAATAACCAGGGACACACTAGCAACTGACAATGATGCCAAGCTACATTAGCCTTTAGCTGACCTCTGGATATGTCTATTTTTGTCAACAAGGTCCTATGATGAGTTAACATAGCCTTACATTAGCAGAATAAGAATACAATATACATTACAGGTTATTATGCACTGGTCACATCAAATAGCACAAATTTTGACTTAGCCATGAGATCTCCACTTGCTATTAAAAATTCTTCCATTTAGCACAACCCATTGAGGCATTAACTTGAGGGGTAGTGGCTGACTACAGGATGCTTCCAGATATATGACCTACTTTGTGTTACTTTAACCAGTGAGTTTAAAAAAGTAGAGATTGAAGAAAAGAACCTTTAGGCCATTTATATAGCATTTCTATGTGCAGGCGACAATATCAATCCTGTAGTGCCTACGGCATGACATAATCATATCTCAGAGTAACAAACATAATTTAAAGTAGTTGTGCACTGTGGAGTTCTGGGATAAAAGTCATTACCAAGCTTGTTCACAGTGGAAATGTGCCAATGCCCCAGTGTGCAGTGAATCTCATCTGTATGGGATTTTGTACCAACATATGAAAAACATAAATAAAGTTTACAGCTCACAAACTATGCGCTGCAATGAGTTATTTCAAGGGTGATTGGTTATGGCAACAGCTACAGTCCAGCCAGAATTGTAGTAATGTTCCATTCTGTGGGCGAGTGAGCCCCCTCAAGGTGCATTCACCACAAACATTAGGTTTGTTCAGTTGCTTTATTCATGGAAACCTTACAGTGTGGAAGCAGGCCATTCAGTCCACACTGACCCTTCAAAGAGAATCACACCCAGACTCACCCCTCTACCCTATCCCTGCAATTCCCATGGCTAATCCATCCAGTCTGCACAGCTTTGGAATGTAGGAAGAAAGCACAGCAGCCAGAGGAAACCCATGCAGATGCAGGGAAAATGTGTAAACCCCACACAGACAGTCATGTGAGGATGGGATCAAACCTGGATCCACAGTTCTGTGAAGTGGTAGTGCTAACTACTGAGCCACCGTGCCAGCATCGATTAGGAGAGAAAGCTGAGAAACTTTCGACTAAGGCACATCCCGTTGAAGAGATGGCAGCCCAAGGGTCAATCCCAAGGAAAGATCTGAGGAGATAATGGATCAATGTTCCACGGGCATATTTAAAATAGTATTTCTCATAAAGAGACGAATGTGTTTATTTGAATCTTAGTTCAGCCTATTGCTGGATGCAGAATAGAATACGACTGCTCCAGGAATATGAAATCTGAAAGTGAAGCAAGGGGTAGGTGATGGCTTCATGGTTCTTATTGCTGGACTGTTAATCCAGAGACCCAGATAATGTTCTGGGCACCCGAGCTCAAATCCTGCCATGGCAGATGGTGGAATTTGAATTCAATAAAAATCTGGAATAAGGAGTCTAATGACGACCATGAATCCACTGTCCTTTGTCAAGAAAAATCTATCGGGTTTACTAATGTCCTTAAAGGAAGGAAACTGCCACCCTTACCTGGTCTGGCCTACGTGTAACTCCAAACGACCAGCAATGTGGTTGACTTTTAATTGCCTTCTGGACAATTAGGGATGGGCAATAAATGCTGGCCTAGCCAATGATTCTTTCATATCATGAATGAATTTAAAAAAAAGTGAAACCTTCAACTTGGTACCTATTTCTGGGGATTCAAGCATCAAGCTTTACATATGAAATTATTTGAACATTCACTTAAATCCCAATGAAGTTCAAAACCACATCTAGTTTGTTAATCTCATTTTGGAGTCGGTTTTAGAAAATGTATGGGTTGATTTTCTAACGTTGTGTCTTGTTAGACAGAATTTATTATACATTTAACTCCACACTGATTGGCGAATTGAGAAAGATTGGCTAAATTAGGCTGCTTTATCTGGGATGTGATTGAGATATGTTCATAACATCAAGTGCCCTGCGACAGTAGTGCAATAACATGCAATGTCAATTTCAACAACTGTTGCAATGAACTGATATTATGTGTTATGCTAGTTTGGAGTGCTGGCTAAAAGTTGGGCAAGGATGATGGAGAACTTGATATTCCAGTCTAATTTGGTTCCAAAGAAATGTGAAGTTCCAGAATGGAGGACTGCAATTTGTGACATTTGCAGACTATATAATTTCTGTCACAATGTCAATCAAACCTTTCATTCTGTGTGTGTTTGAGTTCTCCGTTGATAGCCACACTGCTTTAGGAGTTATTGAATATGCTCATTCTCTTTTGAAAACTAATTGTCAAAAGAGTGTGGAGACTGTCAAGTTCCTAGGAGTGATGATAACTGACAACTTGGCCTGGACTTCCCATGTAGATGCAATGGTCAAGAAGGCACAACAACACCTCTTCTTCCTCAGGAAATTTGACATGTCCACAAGGTCCCTCAGCAACTTCGACAGATGCATCATTGAAAGCATACTGTCTGGGTGCATAACGGCCTGCTATGGCAAACTCGACACAGACAGTCACCCAAGGCTGGAATCAAACCCAGGTTCCTGGCACTGTGAGGCAGCAGTGCTAACCACTGAGCCACCATTCCACCCTGTATAGGTGAATCGATAATTTCAAGTAAATACAGGAACAGTCAATGTCACATCAACTTTAATCTCTGGATTTTCTATCACTGCTATTTTAATTCTGGTAACACTGGTTTACTGCCAGTATTAAAACAATGTCGGTTAGAAACATTTACACAAAGGAGCGAGATTGATGATGTTGAAGAGTGAGATGGATTAGAAACTATGTAAACAAATGGGGCTCTATTGATTTTTAAAACTCACATTCATCAAAATAGGTTACATTTTTTTCACAATATCAGTGAGCGTCAGTCCAAATAAGTGAATTTTGACAAATTTCACTAGAAGATCCGGTAAGCACAATGCTACACTGCATACCTTTTGTATCAATGTGAAAATTTACCCCACAGTGAGTATAGTGCTGGCATGATACCAAAATTAGAGTTACACAAAATTGAGACTTTTTAAAAAAATAATTCATAGGATGAAGGCATCACTGGCTAGGCCAGCATTTATTGCCCACCCTTAATTGCCCAGAAGGCGGTTGAGAGTGAGTCACATTGCTGTGGGTTTGGAGTGACATTTAAGACAGATCAGATAAGGATGACAGCTTCCTTATGTAAAGGACATTAATGAAGCAGAAGGGTTTCCCCTGACAATGGATTCATGGTCACCATTAGATTCTAAATCCCAGATATTTATTGAATAGAAATTCCATCATCTACCATAGTGGGATTTGAACCTAGGTCCCCAAAACATTATTGGGTCTCAGATTAACACTCCAATGATAAATACCACGAGGCTATTGTCTCCCCTCCGAGAAGTGTCATAGAGTCACAGAGTCATACAGTGCAGAAACAGATCCTCTGGTCCAACTTTCCTGCTCTGACCAGACATCCCAATCTGATCTAACCCCATTTTCCAGCCAATGATCCATATCTTTCTAAACCCTATTCATATTCCCATCCAGGCCAAGCAGCATCATAGGAGCAGAAAGGCTGACGTTTCGGGCCTAGACCCTTCATCAGAAAAGGGGGAGGGAAAGGGGGTTCTGAAATAAATAGGGAGACAGTGGGGGGGGGCGGATAGAAGATGGATAGAGGAGAGGATAGGTGGAGAGGAAACAAACAGGTCAAAGAGGCGGGGATGGAGCCAGTATAGATGAGTGTAGGTGGGGAGTTAGGGAGGCGATAGGTCAGTCCAGGGAGGACGGACAGGTCAAGGGGGCGGGAAGAGGTTGCGGCTTGAGGTGGGAGGAGGGGATAGGTGGGAGGAAGAACAGGTTAGGGAGGCGGGGACGAGCTGGACTGGTTTTGGGATGCGGTAGGTGGAGGGGAGATTTTGA
>NC_063332.1:42173890-42206864 GCF_021869965.1 Rhincodon typus | reverse complement strand
TGCTGCTTGGCCTGCTGTGTTCATCCAGCCCTGCACCTTGTTGTCTCAGATTCTCCAGCATCTGCAGTTCCTACTATCTCTGACAATAATTAGGTGGTTGTTTTCGACTGGCGCACATGCAATGGGCCAAAGACCCTTTTTCTGTGTTGTAGATCTCTCTAACCCTATGTCTTTATGACTGAGTTGCATTGATTCTGTGATCGGATATTGTTCTGATATCAACAATATGAAGATTGACTATTTTAAGGGGTGTAGCAATCCGAAACATTAGACAGAAGGATTCAATGTATTCCATTGAAGAAAAAAAATCTGCAAATGCAAAATGAATAAATTACTGCCTATTTAATACTTAAAATCATTCAACAAGGATTAGAAATACTGCTTACTCACCATTTGCCACTCTGTTCCACCTAAACGAGAGGAATAGATTATCACTATTGTCAGTACCATTCATGATTGGATATAATAAATACCAGGTAAAGCTCCCAAGCATGCAATTGAACACTGATATTGAATATACTCCCATCAGAGGTGAGTCAGAAAGTTGTAACAACTTCCCTAAGTCTGACCTTTCATTACAGCTCTTCAGCCTTTCTGACAAAGACTGGTCGATTATGATCACCTTACCCCTCCCACCCCACCCCATCAGACCTAATGTTGATATCACTTCATTGGACGCAGTTCACAGAAGGCTCACTAAGACAGTAGGAACTGCCGATGCTGGAGAATCTGAGATAACAAGGTGTAGAGCTGGATGAACGCAGCAGGCCAAGCAGCATCAGAGGAGCAGGAAAGCTGACGTTTCGGGTCTGGGCCCTTCTTCAGAAGTGGGGGAGGGGAAGGGGATTCTGAAATAAATAGAGAGAGCGGGGGCGGCGGATGAAAGATGGATTAAGGAGCAGATAGGCGGAGAGGAGACGGACAGGTCAAGGAGGCGGAGATGGAGCCAGTAAAGGTGAGTGTAGGCGGGGAGTTAGGATGGGGGTTTGTCAGACCAGGGAAGACAGACAGGTCAAGGAGGCAGGGATGGGGCTGGTAGGTAGGAGGTGGGGGTGGGAGTTGAGGTGGGAGGAATGGATAGGCTGAGAAAGGACAGACAGGTTAGGGAGGCGGGGACGAGTGGGCTGCAACCAGGCCTGGGCTTCCTCCAGTGCCACAACGATGCCACCCGCAGGTTGCAGGAACAGCATCTCATATTTCACTTGGGAACCCTGCAGCCCAATGGTATCAATGTGGACTTCACAAGCTTCAAACTCTCCTGGCACCTGACCGCATCCCAAAACCAGCCCAGCTCGTCCCCGCCTATCCACTCCTCCCACTTCAACCCCCACCCCCACCTCCTACCTATCAGCCTCATCCCGCCTCCTTGACCTGTCTATCTTCCCTGGACTGACCAACCCCCACCCTAACTCCCCACCTACACTCCCCTTTACTGGCTCCATCCCCCCCTCCTTGACCTGTCCGTCTCCTCTCCACCTATCTGTTCCTTTATCCATCTTCCATCCACCTCCCCCTCTCTCTCTATTTATTTCAGAATCCCCTTCCCCTCCCCCATTTCTGAAGAAGGGTCCAGACCTGAAACGTCAGCTTTCCTGCTCCTCTGATGCTGCTTGGCCTGCTGCGTTCATCCAGTTCTACACCTTGTTATCTCAGGCTCACTAGGATGATCCCTGGTATGGAGGGATTATTTTATGAACAAAGGCTAGACACGTTGTGACTCGACTCACTGGAGTCTAGAAGAATCAGAAGTGATCTCATTAAAATATATAGGTTTCATAAGGGGCTTGACAGGGTAAATGCTGAGAGGATGTTTCATCTCATGGGAAAGTCTAGGACCAGAGAGCATAGACTCAGAATCAAAAGGGTACCAATTTAAGACTGAAAGGAGGTTGAACTTCTTGTCTTACTGTAAGTCTTTGGAACATTTTGCTAAGAGATTTGTGGGGAGCAGAGTCCATGTATATATTTAAGGCTGATATAGATAGATTTTTGATCAGCAGGAGATATAGTGTTACAGAAAAAGGGCAGGGAAGAATACACGTGAAATGGTGAAGCAGCTGTGATCCTATTGAATGGTGAAGCAGACTAGAGAGGCCTAACAGCCTACTCCTGTTCCCATTTCTGACGGTCTGGTGATGCTACCTCTATTGAAGCCACTGGTTCCTGTAAAGCAGTTAACTTTTCATTCCTGAGTACTTGATATAAGACAGCATATGGAGAGGCGATGGCATAGTGGTATTATCGCTGGGCTGTTAATCCAAGGACCTGGATAATTTTCTGGGCACCTGAGTTCAAATGCCACCATGGCAAAAAGTGGAATTTGAATTCCATTAAAACGATCTGGAATTGAGAGTCTGATGATGACCATGAATCCATTGTTGATTGTCGGAAAAACCCATCTGTTTCACTAATGTCCTTTAGGGAAAGAAACTGCCATCCTTACCTAGTCTGGCCTACAAGTGATTCTAGATCCACAGGAATGTGGTTGACTCTTTCCTGCCCTCTGGGCAATAAGGGATGGGCAATAAATGTTGGCGTAACCAGCAATGGCCACATCCCGTCAATGAACTTTTTTTTTAAAAAATTAATAAATAATAGGGCTTCTATGTATTCCAGCTATTTATTTTTCTGTGTCCTATCCAATATTCCTTTCACAACCAGGGCTACGAAAATGGTATATTTGTTCCTTAATTTCATTATTGTTGGTGAGATTTTGCTGTGCAAAATGGTTTCCATGCTTATCAAAAAAAAATCAGTACACTTCAAAGTTATTCATTGCTTGTGAGAAACTTTCAGAATATTGGAACATTGTGACAAAGCACCACAAAAGTGCTAGCTTTCCTTTTCTGGAAGCACTGCTCTAGTGTTTTTTACTTCAGGATTGTGGAGAGTTCTTTGCAGTTGAAAAACTGAAAGTGATAATAACAGAAACATATTGTACACAGTATTAGTGAGAAGGGCATAGCGGTCAAATCAGCAAACAGTTCTGTACAGGTCTGTTATAATAGCAGAAACTGCAGTTAGGAATATATGTATGAAACACATTTCATCAAGAAAAATAGTAAACCTTGTCACCCAATCCTTCATACCTGACTTGCTCACTCCTTATTACAGAACAATTCATTCATCTGAAATTGATGTGAAAAATACAATGGAAAGATGAAAGTGTCTTGGCAATTTGTATTCAGGACTTTCCTTTAGCACCATGTCCTAGGTTCTCATCCATCTCTTTACTTAATGGCTTACTAACCTTTTGAGAACCACAGTAGCATTTTGCTTCCTTTCTGAAAATATTAGAAGTTTGTGTTATTTTTTTAACCACTGTAGAAATGATTCAGGATCGTCAATATCATTTATCGCAGATAGTATTGAAGAAGTGAAGTATGTTTCAACGTGGAACATAGCAGATCCTGTTCGTATTGCCTCCAGGTGGATCATTAAATACATTAACAAGTCAATCATTATACTTTGAGGTGCAGAGAAAAGCCAGGAGTGCTGGAAATCAGACATGAAAAACATCTGCAGGAATTTTCATGTGATTTTTTTTCTTGGGATCTTCAATCATAACTCCAGTGGTTCCTAGGAATACCTGGAATTCACAGCATTGGAGCAGGCTGGTTGGTCCCACTGCTCTATGCTAGTATTTATGGCTCCATATTACTGCAGCTACTCTGAACTATAACTTACTATTTACATAGGACTTTGAAATATATTGTAAGCAGCCAGGGTGAGTGATCAACAAATTCTGAGTGAAATCTTGTAAGTTTTAGAAACATATTTTCAGCTGGCTGATCAGGATTATAGAAACATCATATTCCTTGAGATGAGCATTAATCTGAAACTAAATTGGACCAACTCGTGGATGTGGGAAATGGCCATTAATTAACCACTTCATTGGCTCAATTGGGTTCTCAGCAGTAGTCACTGTTGACTACTCTCTTGCAGTTGGCAAAATGATAGAGTGAACGTATTTGGCATGCACCCCAATGCTTCCCCTGTTATTTTGCCAGATAAGGGGAAGGTTAAGTTCTAGCTAGGGACTCCAACCTATTAGTGTGAGGAAGGGTCACTCGGCCTGAAACGTTAACTCTGATTTCTCTCCACAGGTGCTGCCAGATGGGCTGAGCTTTTCCAACAATTTCTGTTTTTGTTTCTGATTTACAGCACCTGCAGTTCTTTTGATTTTTATTTCTCCAACCTATTGTGTCTGGGAATAGAGCACAGGAAATTTGACAGAAAACAAAAAGCAACATAGCAATGAAAGACTGTACAGTGTATCAGCACACAGCTCTTTTAGGTTTTGATACCTGGGTGAGAATCAACTCTGAGAAAGGGATGGAAGTTTCCTCTCTTGTCTCTTCCATTAATTAGTTGTAAAAGCACTGTGTGAATGTTACTACAATGTATCAGTGAATGTCTGCTTTTCTTATCTGTACTAAGGTAGCTGTTGTTTGGTTGTGGTTGTGCTGCATGACAGGAACTGCATTTAATTTCAGCGCAATAAGCGAGGAAGGGAAAGCTCAGCAAGGGCTCATCTCCACTGAATAATGTGAATTTTTTTCATTAAAAACTCAGTTTATGGTGAGCTACAGGTGCAAACTGGCACACTGTGTATTCACTAAGTTGCAGATAACTGCATCACGGTTGTGCTTAAACCTACAGGAGCAGATTTTATTTCTGGTCCCTAGCTCCTTACATAATGTCCTAGTTATTTTGCAGCAAGTGGTAGTATCTCAGGTGGTTCTAAAAATGGTGTAAACTGGCAGTAAAAGCTATACTGACTACCGGAGGCATGTTTGAAGTGCAAGAAGCAAAGATCTGGTCAAACTTAATTCATGCAGAGTTCTGTTTTATGACCTCTGGCAGCCTGTGAATTTTCCAGGTCCCACCAAGAACTGACAGAAGTCTCATCAATTTTCCATTACTGGAAGCTAAAAGGTGACCCAATGGGTTCTACTTAAAGAGTAAAATGTCATCCATTGCAAACTGCAGTTATGCTGTGGTTGCTTGTAATACAAGTAACACGACACAAACTCTTTTAATGATCAAACCACTAATATTTATTACATTTTTAGTGTATATACAATGTAGGTGAGTAGGACATGAAACATGCAATATATTAAGGTACTAAATCAATTGCTGCCTTGTACCCTCATCAAACTAATCCAGAAATAAATTGATAATTTTAGACAATTTTTTTATTATCCAACACATATGGAACCAGGAATGTGCTGTTTGATCAAATATTCCAGATAATCAAGAGGTCCACGTAACAATGTAAGAACATGCTCCAAGTAATAGAAGCATAATGCAGGGGGTGTACACATCACGACACACTACATCGCTATATATATATTACTATTAAAATTTAACTTATAGCATAAATCACTTAAACAATAATGCAACTTTGCCTTAAATGAAACTTACTGGCAGAGAGCCTTCGCACTGGCATCCTCAACTGACTACTCTGACATTGTGGTTAATTGTGGCATTTGAGGAGGAATTGACTCAGGCAACTGTCTTAGTGGAGTTTGCATGTTCTCCCTGTATCTGCATGGATTTCCCCCAGGTGCTCTAGTTTCCTCCCACCGTCCAAAATGTGCAAATCAGGTGGATTGGCCATGCTAAATTGCCCATAGTGTTCAGAGATGTGTAGGTTAGGTGTGTTCACCATGGGAAATGTTTAGGGTAACAGGGAAAGGGTAGGGGGATGGATCTGGGTGGGATGCTCTTTGGAGGTTTGGTGTGGACCAAATGGCCTGTTTCCACACTGTAGGTATTCTATGAACTCATGGTTTTTAACCACTGTAGAAATGATTCAGGATTGTCAGAGAACAGGGATCCTTGTGTGTCTTTTTAGCACTCACACACTTTGCTCTTACTTGGATGCTCACAGTATCCCTGCATTGCCTTTTCATGATTTGAGCCTTAGCCAGGAATCCTGGAAGGTCCTTGCAGCAGTGAATACTTCTGTCTCTAGCAAAAGTGATGCTAGGATGAGCAGGACACAGCAGGAAATGAGGTGAGCTGCAGAGAAAGGTATGAAAAATCTCTCTAAAGCTCACAAAGAGAAATCCTCCACCGCACTCTCCAAAAGTGACACTTAGCAAATTTTTGATAAATTTCAGTCTATGATGAGTTTGTATAACAGCTATCTTTATATTAACCGGCACCTTATGAACCAGAAATCTTCATAACCCAGCAAAAATTATATACATCAAATACTGTGAGGTTTCCTGTATCATTCTTCCAATTATTATAGTTTCTAATGTATTTACTTCAGTATAAATATACTTGTTGTTCAATTGAATGGCTGCATCTGTGAGACAGCAGGGCTAACCAATGAACCACCGTGCCGCCCTTAGATGAGTATAAGATGAGTTCAGTGAGTGTCCCTATTTGCAAAGTGTCCTGGCAACAACTTTCCAATGGGAAGTGCTGGTGTGCTCTAAAGTACAACAATAAAAATAGAACTGTACTGTAAATGGATCAGAGATATGTCACGAGTTAGATTGGTACATGTCTGGTTCCAAAATCTGTGGACAAGGGCTTAGGCTGATAGCTACCCATGAACTGTACCCATGGATCGTTACCCAGTAATAACGATGACTACTGTCTAGAATGATGGTTGGAGGAGCAAATGGTGAGCTGGAGTCACCAGACACCTATTCTAACTTCACCGACACCTAGTCTAACTTCACCGACACCTATTCTAACTTTCTGTCATTGCTATCTAGTTTCTACACAGCAAGAAACTGAATATCAGTGAGGCGCGATGAAGTAATTATGACATGTTAATGCATTCATACGGTTACAGAGAGGCATCTTTACACGCAATATGGAGATTCTCATCTCGCAATTCAAAATCTTGATTGGAATAATGGATCCTTTTAATTTGATGTTGAGAATTTCATTTCTGCCGATTTCACCTTTTTTTTCCCAACTGACCCTCAAATGCCCATGTCTTTGAGGGAGTAGGAAGCTCCTGTCCAATGAGTCAAAAGCTTGGAGCTCCTTTCTTAATAGAATCAAAACCTTCCCAGGAATGCTTGTATCCCATGAATGAACATATTAAAAGTAAGGAGGAAACTGCAACATATCCAACAAATTATTTTAAGGTAATGTGTCATTAACAAGTCTTATCAGAGAACGTTATATTTAAGCATGCAATTTTTCTTTACACTAAATTCACATGACTTCTTCCATCCTTTTACTCAATGATATTCCTTTGCAAGGTTTTGTTACAACCTCTTCCGTCAGGCAGAAGATACAGGAGTCTGAACACATGCACAAACAGGTTCAGGAACAGCTTCTTTCTGGCCATTATCAGGTCCCTGGCGTTGTGAGGCAGCAGTCCTAACCTCTGACCCACTGTGCCATTCGCTAAGACACCATGCCACCTGAGCTACTGAGCCACATTCCTTGTTGAAAATTACATATCTCAGCTCCAAGACATCTCTGCAGGAGTGCGTTAGGTTTGTGACCTAGGTCCAACCACCTTCAGTGCTTCATCAATGACCTTCTCTCCATCATTAGGTCAGAAGTGGAGATGTTCACCAATAATTACACAATGATCAACACCATTCACAACTCTTCAGGCAATGAAGCACTCTATGCCTAAATGCAATGTGACCTGTATAACATCCAGCCTCAAGGTGACACATAGCAACTAACATTCATGCCACGCAAGTGAAGGACAGTGTTCATCTCTACCAAAAGAGAATCAAAACACTTCTTCTCGACATTCAATGGCATTACCAACTCTGAATTTCACAGTATCAACGTCCTGAGGGTTACCATTGAGCAAAGCTGAACTGGACCAGCCTATTAGGTATATTGTAGCTGCAAGTAGGTCAGAGGCTAGGAATTGTGCAGTGATGATCTTACCTCCTGTCTTCCAGTGGCTGTCCACCATCTACAAGGCACAGGTCAGGAGTGTAATAGAAGAGTTTCTACTTGCCTCAATGCAGCTGAAACAAAACTCAAGAAGCTTGACATTATCCAGGGCACCACACCCACTACATTCAACATTCACTCCCTTCATCATCAATGCACAGTATCAGCAGTGTTTAGCATTTATTGTGTGCAGCTGGGTCAATCTGAGACTTCATCTGCCTTCTACGCTTACCCTAAAATTGCAGAATAATTTGTAGGGAGGGCCACTCGGGCATTTTATAGGCCTTTCTGCCCTTAATATTTATGAATGAGCAATGTAAGAAAAAATCCAAAAAAATTTAATGCTTCATATTCCAGTACAGTATAATATAGATCATATTGTCCTAACTTGAATTATTTTCTCATTTTGGTAAGATTGTGAGGAAAAAGCATGATTGAAGACCCTCTAGCTTGTAAAAAATAGTGAATATTAGCACAACAACTGCTGAAAAGTCTTTGAATTCTAGTTGCTATTTGTGTCAAAGAGAAGTTGCACTTTATTGAGATTTGACTGAATCATTCCTTTCTGGTGTTGGTGTGCACTTAGTGGATAATAATAATTGGAAAATATGCATGACTCTGTGCTTGACAATATTTGAAAATACATAAAATAAAATCTCTTCCCTTTGCTACATCAAGATATTTAGCATACAGAAAAGGAGAACTGTCTTAGTACTGGGCCCAAAGTCATGGCCAAAACAACCAAATGAGTTCTGTTGAGAACAATAATACCATCTATAAATACCTCCTTGTCTGATATTTTTACTTCAGTATAACAAGGTGGAACAGCACATACAGCAATGAGGTCTTGTATGTAGGTCTTCAAAAGACACTGGATCAATTTTAATTTGCTCCACCTGCCAGGAAACTGTTGGGACAGGGTGCAACGTTGGTTTTGCATCCTGTCCAATTTTATTTTCTGTTCTAATCAATGGAGAGCATTTCTGAAAGGTAAAACTGTTATTCCACCCAATCCTGTGGCTTTCCCTATGTGTAAAATAATCACTATAAGTATGAATGTTATTGACATCCACAAATCTAAATCAAGTTAATAAAGAAATGAATCAATGAAAACTTACAGAGAGTGCACAGGGGCCACATCAAAATATTCAAAACTATAGGTATAGAAAGTTTGGAGTGGTATGGGGAAGAAGGTGGTGTTTAACCAAAAGGTGAAACAGTGTGAAATGTGTACACTACTGATGGTAGCTCTGATAATCTGGATTTGGCTCAAAGTTGCCCCTGGTTGCTGATTACTAATAATAAATACAAAAGATTGCAGATGCTGGAAATCTGAAATGAAAACACAAAATGTTGAAGAAGCTCTGCAGGTCTGGCAGCAATTGTGGAGATAGAAATGGAGTTAACATTTCTGGCGAGGAGAGATGCACTATTATTGCACTCCTGTTTCTCTCTCTTTTACAAAAATTGGTGGTACTTTGCCTGGCCTTCTGTCCTCCTCTTATTTTTATCTAGACCAAGTAGAACAATATAACCGTAACCAAGCATTTCTTTTCTCCATATCAGTTCTATCAGGTGCCCAACAAGATAGTGTATGTGAATTCCTCAAATGATTTCCAGAATGATTTTTGATTGCTTACGAAGTTTTGATGAAATGTCTTAAAAAGTTTCCGAATGTATTTTTGAAGTTTACTTCACAGCTTGAATAACAATGAACTGAAAATGGGAAAGCATTCCTTTAAGTAATGGTTGAAATCAGCACTAACACCATTTTTCCTCCTAACTGTGTGTGTGTAAACACCTCATGGACTGCAACTCATGAAAATGGCCTTCCATCACTTTCCCAGAACAATTAGGAATTTGCAATAAATATTGGCTTTATAAGCAGCACCCTTGAACAAGTTACAAAAATAAAAATCTGATTACTGTTAGAAGAGGAAATTAGTTGAAACATTGACAACTAAAATGCCATGGTCCTTTTTTTTATGCATACTTAAAGAAATTTTAATTGTCAATAAGTTGAGTGATGTGTTGAGACTTGATGTGTACTGGTTTCAACTCTTTGCATCTTAGATTGACTATAAGCTAAACCAGTTTTGCAACTGTTAGAAAAGCTGAGTTACGGATCCAGCTATAATATCTAGTCATGCCTCGTATGTAGTTGCAAGCTTCCTTTATTTAAAACCTTTCCTAAGAATTGTTGCTGAACTTGTTTTGACTATTCAAACTGAGGGAAGGATTTGAGAGAATGTATTTTCTGATAAAGTGTTTTCAATTTTGCATTTCTCTAACGCAGCAAACTTTGTTTTAACCAGCACCCTATTAACCTGCACTCTTGATAAACAAACTAAAAAATGAAAAAATAATACCATGATCTACTGTGATGCCTGAGTATTTATGTTGTAAATAAAGTATAACAATGAGGTGTTTACACCCTGATTATGTTTAATTACTTACTGTGTGTTTTAACATTGATTTTAGGAGGTGTGTTGACGTTCTTGTAGATTTTGTGAGAAATGTTGACGTCTCACAACTTTGCTTGGTCATGATTTACTGCAGTTTGCTTAGCTCTCAATTATTTGGAATATTTGATCAACTGCCACACTTCTGGTCCCATAGGTACCGGTTAATAAAAAAATTTGCTGTATTTCAAAAATGCATCTTCATTCCAAACCTAGTAAAACGCTTCCATCCTATTAAAGCTTTAGCCTTATTATTGCTTACATCTGCAATATAATTTGTATGGTTTCACTGAATGTCATAATCAATTTGTCATTTGTCACAAAACATTTAACAGAGATTGTCAACGGAGTAGAAAAGGTACTGTAATCCTGGTCTGCATTAACATCTGAGTCTTGGAGGTAGAAAGTGTTCTACCCACTATGTCAATTAGGAAATATGTATGTCATTTTACAGAGAAAAATCTTTCAGTCTATTTCATTTAGACAAGATCATCAAAAGAGAATCAAACCAGAGCTTCTTAAAGTGATAATGGATTTTAACGTCACTATGAAGATATCAGTAAACTAGTTCATGCATTGAGTATAGGAGATGGGAGATCATGTTAAGGCTGTACAGTACATTGTTTTGACAACTTTTGGAGTATTGTGCACAATTCTGGTCTCCCTCCTTTAGGAAGGATGTTGTGAAACTAGAAAGAGTTCAGAAAATATTTACGAGGATGTTGCCAAGATTGGAGGGTTTGAGCTATAGGGACAGGCTGATTAGACTGGGGCTATCTTCCCTGGAGCATCAGAGGCTGAGGAGTGACCTTACAGAGGTTTATAAAATCATGAGGGGCATGGGATAAGGTAAATAAGCAGGGTCTTTTCCCTGGCATGGGGAAGTCAAAAACTAGAGGGCATAGATTTAAGGTGAGCGGGGTAAGATATAAAAGGGACTTAAGGGGCAATATTTTCATGCGGAGGTTGGTGTGTGTATGGAATGAGCTGCCAGAGAAAGACGTTGAGGCTGGAACGATTACAACATTTAAAAGGCATCTGGATGGGTTTATGGATAAGAGGGTTTGGGGGATATGGGCCAAATGCTGACAAATTGGTCTCGATTTATTTCGGGTCTCTGGTCAGCATGAACAAGTTGGACTGAAGGGTCTATTTCCATGCTGTATTTCTCTATGACTCTAGTTGGGTGGAGAGAAAAGCTGCAAGTAAAATTCAATCTGGAGAAGAGTGAGGTAGTTGAGAGGACCGTTAAGACATGGGAATGGTAGAATACTGAAAAGTGTAGATGACCAAAGTGACTTTGGATTGTATGTATGCACGAAGCAGGACAGGTAGTTTGGTGCTTAGGCAGGCCTACTGTCTTGCATCATAAACGTATAAATGCAAAGGAGCTGCAAAATTATTCCAGAAGTGTCTAAAACATTAGTTAGACCACAACTAGAATATTGCATGTCAGTCTGTTTATTGCATCGCAGGATGGATGCAATTGCATCTGAGAAGTTATAGAGGAGATTTATAAATTTGTTGCCAAGACTGGATAATTTTATCTATGAGATTAGGTGCGTTATGATTTTTCTTTTGAAACAGGGGAGGCTGAGCAGATAGTTAATTGAGGCATATGCATTATAACGTGCCTAGATAGAGTGATTACAAATAGGAAGGACCTATTTCTGTTCACAGAAAGGGAAGTAACAGCAAGTCAGAGATTTAAATAATAGGGAGAAGGATAAGAGAGGATGTGAGAAGATGCTTTTTCTCTGTGGAAAGGATGTGCCTGCTGAAAGGGTGCTAAAGGTAGTAACCCTCATTGCAATTAAATGAAAACGCTTTGACATGCTCTTGAAGTGTCAGAACATAGAGGGCAATATACTAATAGCTAAAAAGTGTGATTTTTCCAGATCATAATTTTGTGGCTGCCATCAACACAAACAGCCAAGTGGCCTCCTTTTTCGATGTAGGTTTCTATGAATGGATGATGCACTGTTTCTAACAAAGAATTCCATGCCCTACCACTGTCTTCAGAAAACAAAATCTTGTAAGGTTGCATTGCATTCCATCAATCACCAGTAAATAGCTTTTCCATGGTCTTCAAGTACTTCGTAAGGGAAGGCATTCAAAGCTATGCACAATATCTTAACTATAGCTTAATTGATGACTTCTGTGAGTTCAACATTGCCCCTTCATGTTAAATATTTAGACATTGTTCTTCAATTGACTGCGCACTTGCATTTTACAATAGTCCATCATAATACTCAATTTGAAATATGCCATAGTCACTGTTCTCCATCTTGTCACCAAATCAATTACATTTTGTGTAAATCAGTTTTAAGATATGAAATTGGGTCATCTCCTGCAGTCAGAAATTTGAAACAATCATTTATTCTACACACCTGTTTGCAAAACACATAGCTTTGTCAATTTGCAAGGTCACTCTCACATATAACCTTATTTGATCTTTAAACAAGGACAATATCTGAAAACCTAGACACCAGCTGGGAACCTAGGTATTACTTGTGTAATGGAGGTGATGTCTCAGAAATTAGCAAAGTTGAGGTGCTGTTTGTCTTGATATTGACCACCCTTCAAATTCTGCACATTTTATCCCAAGAGATTAAATTAATGTCCTGCTGCAAGAAATATACATTGGTCTTCAGTATTGTAAATTATGCAGCTCCTTTGCTCCATGGTTAAAAGTACAGTTATCATATTTTGAGAAGTTCAGGTCAGATCAATGCACTCTGACAACCTTCCATCTCCTGGTTTAATGATTTGGTGGTGAACTTTGTGTTAAGGATCACAAGGTGTAAGTCAGGAAACCTATTCTTGCATAGCAGTCTCTGCAGTCTATTTGGTGTCGTTGAAGGCTGTGTGTTGAGCTAGGACAGAATTCACTGTCCTTGGTTTTGGCTGGGCCCCTTTCACAGCCGTCTGACTCTCCATTTACCTTTGCTATTCCAATGTTCTCCTAAAGGGTCAGGTCAGAACAGTTTTGATGTGGAATAACATTTGTAGATTCAGCTAATTTGATGGATGGTGAAGCAAAGGTGATGTTGCATGAGGGAGATGCAGTAGGGGAAGGTCTGCCTGGTTTTGCAGCAACCCTTACCAGCAAAGAATGGTGCCAAACACAAAAAAAGCCTTTTGAGCAGTCAAAAATTATCTCCAATGCCAGAGGTGTGAGCTGGTGAAGTATATAGGTAGTTATGAGGGAGCTTCCAGTTTCAACTGCTGGTCACCAATCTGGTAACTAAGAAGGCAGGAAGGAGTAGATGCTTTGGACATCATTGGAAAAGCCAACACACTAATGGCAACACAACAGTTATAGATGATCTTTGAAGTGAAATCTTTCAAATAGCTTGAAGCGTCCAGCACTGACTTGTTCCATCCTTGTCACTGGGAGATGCCATGGTTTCACTGAAGGTCACCTGACACAATAGGAAGAAAATGTCAGATCAAAAATGCAGTTGGTATTGTGTAAGTGCCACGAGGAACCACATGTGGACATCAATCTAACTTCATCATAATCTTATGGTGACATGAAAGTATTTTAAAGCTTGCTGGCTGGATTCTCCTTCAGTTTTCAGGTTCTCTGAAGCTCCACCCAGCACACCCACTCCCACACCCTCCATCTCCAGTCCTGGTGTCAGAGTCCATTAAGAAACTAAATCAAACAGTGTCTGCTCTATGAGAAATTCTCTAGCTCAAACTTTAGGTGTAACTTGAAAGACTTAAATAGTTAAAATGTTAGAACAGTCCCTTTGAAAATGTTTTCATAGAATAGGATAACTTTACAATATTAAATTTAAGATTATATTTAAATGTTTTCATTTAATTCACTCTCTATTCATTCAGAGACAGTAGATATTATGATCTGTTCCTTCATTCCATCATGAAAGCTCTATGTCATAGAATTAGAACTCTTTAATGATGATATAAGGGGCAAGCAACTTTAATTCAACACAAATTAATGGCAGAAATATAATGTTCTGGTTTTTCCAATAGGTCCTCCTTCTAATCTCATAAAACCTATCCCTTTGCCTTTCTTTTCTCCTATGGTGTAAATCCTTTGAGAACTTCAGCTTCACAGTGCCAGGGAGCTTGGTTTGATTCCAGCCTTGGGCGACTGTCTGTACGGAGTTTGTACATTCACCCCGTGTCTGCGTGGGATTCCTCCATTTGCACCTGTTTCCTCCCACAATCCAAAGATGTGCAGGTTAGGTAGATTGGCCATGGGAAAATGCTGGGTTGAGGGGATTGGGTAGGTTGGGTGGTTTATATAAATGATTTAGATGTGAACATAGGAGGTATGGTTAGTAAGTTTGCAAATGGCAACAAAATTGGATGTGCAGTGGACAGTGAAGAAGGTTACCTCAGAGTACAATGGGATCTTGATCAAATGGGGAGGCGATGGCCTAGTGGTATTATCACTGGACAGTTAATCCAGAGACCCACATAATGTTCTGGGGACCTGGGTTCGAATCCCGCCATAGCAGATGGTGGAATTTGAATTCAATAAATATCCAGAATTAAGAATCTAACGATGACTGTAAATCCATCGTCAATTGTTGGGAAAAACCCACCTGGTTCACTGATGACCTTTAGGGAAGGAAACTGCCATCCTTACCCAGTCTGGCCTACATGTGACTCCAGACCCACAGCAATGTGGTTGACTCCTAACTGCCCTCTTGGCAATTAGGGATGGGCAATAAATGTTGCCTGGCCAGCGATGCCCACATCCCGTGAATGAATAAAGGAAAAAAAAAACATGAATAAAGAAATACGGGCCAATTGGCTGAGGAGGGGCAGATGGAGTTTAATTTAGATAAATGCGAGGTGCTGCATTTTGGAAAGGCAAATCAGGGCAGGACTTGTACACTTAATGGTAAGGTCATGGGGAGTATTGCTAAACAAAGACACCTTGGAGAGCAGATTCACAGTTCCTCGGAAGTAGAGTTGTGGGCAGATAGGACAGTGAAGAAGGCATTTAGTATGCTTGCCTTTACTGGTCTTTGCATTGATTATAGGAGTTGGGAGGTCATGTTGTGGCTGTATAGGGCATTGGTTAGGCCGCATTTGGAATACTGTGTGTAATTCTGGTCTCCCTGCTATTGGAAGGATTTTGTGAAACTTGATAGTTTTCAGAAAACATTTACAAGGGTGTTGCCAGGGTTGGAGGGTTTGAGCTATAGGGAGAGGCTGAATAGGCTGGGGCTATTTTCCCTGGAGTGTCGGAGGCTGAGGGGTGACCTTCTCAAGGTTTATAAAATCATGAGGGGCATGGATAGGATAAATAGGCAAGGTCTTTTCTTCAATGTGGGTGAGTCCACAACGAGAGGGCATAGGTTTAAGGTGAGAGGGGAAAGATTTAAAAGGCTCTTAAGAGGCAAATTTTTCATGCAGAGTGAGGTGCATGTACAGAATGAGCAGCCAGGGGAAGTGGTAGAGGCTGGTACAATAAAACATTTAAAAGGCATGTGGATGGGTATATCAATAGGAATGGTTTGGAGGGATATGGGCCAAATGCTGGTAAATGGGTACAAATTAACTTAAGATATCTGGTAGGCCTGGACGAGTTGGCCATCTCTATGACTCTATAACTCTACATCTGGGGCAATCGATGCAGTTAAGACTCCAATGCCATTATTATCTGTCTGCCTGAATGTCAACAGCTTTTGCTCCAGAAAACCAACCATATGAATTGGAAGTTGCTGATTGAATAAATATTTGTGCTTATTGTTTGCAGGAAGGGAATTTACGTATGGAACTAGAGGAAATGGGCGAGGTATTAAATGAGTTCTTAGTGTCAGTATTCACCATAGAGAAGGACTTTGTGGATGATGAGTCTGGGGAATGGTGTGTAGATAGTTTGAGTCATGTTGGGATCAAAAAAGAGGAGATATTGGGGACCTTGAAAAACATTAAGGTAGACAAGTCCCCAGGGTCTGATGGGATATGCCCCAGAGTACTGAGAGGGACAGGGAAGGAAATTGCTGTGGCCTTGAGAGAAATCTTTGTATCCTCACTGGCTACAGGGGAGGTCTCAGAGGATTGGAGAATAGCCAATGTTGTTCCTTTGTTTAAGAAGGGTGGTAAGGATAATCCAGCTAATTACAGACCGGTGAGCCTTACGTCAGTGGTCAGGAAATCATTGAAAAGGAGTCTTCGAAACGAGATTTACTCCCACTTGGAAATAAGTGGGCACATCAGCAAGAGGCAACATGGTTTTGTGAAGGGGAGGTCGTGTCTCACTAACTTGGTTGAGTTTTTTGAGGAAATGACAAAGAAGATCGATGAGAGTAGGGCAGTGGATGTTGTCTACATGGACTTCAGTAAGGCCTTTGACAAGGTCCCTCATGGCAGGCTGATACAGAAGGTAAAGTCACTTGGGGTCAGAGGTGAACTTGCAAGATGGATAAAAAAAAACTGGCACGGTCATAGAAGACAGAGGGTGGCAGTGGAAGGGTGGGTTTCTGAATGGAGGGCTGTGACTAGTGGCGTTCCTCAGGGATCAGTTTTGGGATCTTTGCTATTTGCAATATATATAATTGATTTGGAGGAGAATGTAACTGGTCTGATTAGTAAGTTTGCCGATGGCACAAAGGTTGTTGGATTTGCGGATAGCGATTAGGACCGTCAAAGGATACAGCTGGATACAGATCAGTTGGAGACTTGGGCAGAGAGATGGCAGATGGAGTTTAATCCGCAAAAATGTGAGGTGACGCATTTTGGGAGGTCTAATCCAGATGGAAAACATACAGTAAATGGCAGAACCCTTAAGAGTACTGACAGGCAGAGGGATCTGTGTGTACATGTATACAGGTCACTGAAAGTGGCAACGCAGGTGGAAAAGGTAGTCATCAAGGCATACGGCATGCTTGCCTTCATCGGCTGGGGCATTCTGTTTAAAAATTGGCAGGTAATGTTGCAGCTTTATAGAACATTAGTTGGGCCGTATTTGGAATATTGTTCTCACTTCTGGTCCCCACACTACCAGAAGTATGTGGTGGCTTTGGAGAGGGTACAGAAAAGATTTACCAGGATGTTGCCTGGTATGGAGGGCATTAGCTATGAGGAGAGGTTGGAGAAACTTGGGTAGTTCTCACTGGAACGACCGAGGTTGAAGGGTGACCTGATAGAGACCTACAAGTTTATAAAGGGCATGGACAGAGTTGACAAGGAGGGCAAGGTTTAAAGGTGATGTATAAGGCAAGTTTTTTTACACAGAGTGTGGTGGGTGCCTGGAACTCGCTGCCGGGGGAGGTAGTGGAAGCAGATACGGTAGTGACTTTTAAAGGACGTCTTGACAAATATATGAATAGGATGGGAATAGAGGGATACGGTCCCTGGAAGGGGAGGGGGTTTTAAGTTGTGATGGGCAGCATGTCAGTGCAACCTTGGAGGGCCAAAGGGCCTGTTCCTGTACTGTAATTTTCTTTGTTGTTTGTTGTTTGTTCTTTGTGTATATCCATAACACATATTTCATTTAGAAGAATGAGGGGAGATCTTATAGAAACATATAAGATTATGAAGGGAATAGATAATGTGGAGGCAGGGTTTTTTTTTCCGCTAGCAGGTGAAACTAGGACTAGAGGGAATCGCCTCAAAATAAATGGAAGCAGATGTAGGACTGAGGTCAGGAGGAACTTCTTCACCCAAAGGGTTGTGATTCTGTGGAATTCCCTGCCCAGTGAAATGGTTGAAGCCACCTCAATTATATTTTTAAGGCAAGGCTAGATAAATTTTTGAACAGTAAAGGAATTAAGGGTTATGGTGAGTGGGCGGGTAAGTGGAGCTGAGTCTCAAAAAGATCAGCCATGATCTTATTAAATGGCGGGACAGGCTCGAGGGGCCAGATGGCCTACTCCTGCTCCTAGTTCTTATGTTCTTGTGTTCTTATATTCACACTTATTAGTGAGACAGCTAACCAGTTACTCTTTTGATTATGTTCATTTTAAAGAATTTTAAAAGGATTAATTACTATTTCTTTAACTTGAAACATATCAAATCAATGAGTTCACATTACAACTATAATAATATTGTTGCTTTGTCTGAAATGTTGATATCGCTCAGTAGCTGATTAATCTATTCTGCATTTCAAATACTTTGCATGTTCTTATTTTGATGTTCATCACTTGATTGTTCCTCATCACCTGTATATTTAAATGGATCATTGATGTCCTTTAGGGAAGGAAATCTGCTGTCCTTACCTGGCCTGGCCAATGTGTGATTCCAGACCCCCACATTTCAAAGACAAATAGGGATAGGCACCAACAAATCTGGCCTTGCCTCTCATGGAAAGAAAACAAAAACAAGAACTAAAACTATTGTTCTGTTCCCAAATTTGAGGGAACACAGAGACTGCAATTGTGAAGGTCTCCATGGGGACATTTTCTTCTTCAGTGACAGCAACAATCCTCAACTATTGAAGTTGTCACCTACACCATACTGACATCCTTCAATGTGCTCCGCGGTGTACTGCCAGTACTGTACAAAATAAGCAATCAATTTAGAAGTGATAGATAACCTCGACCTGACTTTTGTTTATCCTGAAGTGCTGCACGAGAGACAAGCAGTATTGACGTAACCTCCCTTCTGAGAATGGGCTTAAAAGAACGCTGCTGATTTTAAGAATCATCTTTCAAATTGGTTTGAATGTTTTCAACCTTCTTCATGAAGTGTGGTGATCTGGACCTCAAAGAAATCATTTTGCATCTGTAGCATCGTTTAGTTTAGGAACAGGATATGACATGATAATGTAGTCAGAATGTTATAGCTGAATCATTAGCCAGTTTGAAGCAGACTGAAGGAAGCTGCACTTGCATCCATATGCATTACACATGTCCTTGGACTCTTGATAGCAACACCAAGTGGGAAAGTGGTCACTTCCCCAGAGATGGCATAAAACCATAAAACATAGGAGCAGAAGTGGGTCATTCAATCCATCAAGTTTAGTCTGCCATTCAATGAGATCATGGCTGGTCTGACAATTCTGAATTCCACTTTCCCACCTTTTTCCCATAATCGTTGATTAAAACTCTGACTAACAGCCCATTGCAGGAAAGAACTCCACTACCTTCTGAGAGAAGAAATTTGTCATTATCTCCGCCTTAAATAGGTGACCCTTAATAGGTGTCCTTTAGTCCTAGACTGTCCCACAGGGGAAACAAGCTTTCTACATGCACCCTGTCAAGTCCCCTGAAAATCATGTATGTTGTAATAATGTTGCCTCTCTTTGTTTTAAACCCTAATGAGTACAAGTCCAATCTACTCAACTCTCCTTGTAAAACAGTCTCTCCATACCAAGATCTACCTAGTGAGGGCCACCAGTGGGACCGTTTGTTCTTTCCAGTCTGTCAGTTAGACACACCATTGCTCTGCAATTCTCACATTCTGATCACTTAATCTGAATTATCAAAACCCTTTCTCCCCCAGCACTCCAACCACTCCACCCATTGCATAAATGCTGCCCCCTCCACACTTCACTTCAGCTCTGATGAAGAGTTATCTAGACTTGAAACATTAGCTTGCCTTTTGTCCATAGATGCTGCCTGACTCACCGTGATCTCCAGCATGTTTTGCTTTCAGTACAGATTCCAGCATCTGCAGTAATTTGCTCCTAAATAGTGAGCCTTCTCATAATTTCCTGTAATACCAGCACATCTTTCCTTTGATTAGGGGACCAAAACTGTTTGCAATATCCCAGCTGCGGCCTTGTTTAGTTTTGGCAAGATTTCTATATTGTTATAGCCCATTCCTTTTGAGATTAAGGCCAACATTCTATTGGCCTTCCCAATTACTTCCTGAAGTGGGATACTGAATGTTGGCTTTCTTTGATTCTTGTCTGAGGATTCCCACATTGCTCTTTGCAGAAGTGTACTGCAGTCTTTCTCAATTTAAGTGATATTCAGCTTCTCTATTCTTCTTGCCAAAGTTTACATTTTCCTACTTTGTATTCCATTGGCCAAGTTTTTGCACACTCACATAATCTGTCTGCATGCCTCTGTACATGCTTTGCCATCCTTCACTTGCCTTTTCACCTATTTTATGTCATCTGAAAATTTGACTATAGTACATTCATTTCCCTCATCCAAAATTTTTCACAAAATCTCAATTCATCAAACTATATTAATTTTAAAAATATTGCATACAGTATGATACAATCCACGGCTCAGAGAAACAAAAAAACAGAATTTTTGAATTATCACTGAAATCTGGGAGCAAATAATTTTCCCTGCTCTCATTTAAATACGATGCATGGAATGACAGCAGTCTTAAAAAGAATCTTGATAGAATTTTAATACTGTCACTTCGTCATCTGGTGCGTTCATCTGTTGAGTTTTTTCAAGTGCAAGTCAGAATTTTATGATATAGAGGATCCTGTGTGTCACTGTTGTACAGAAGTGGTAGAACAACTTACCATAATTGGATGTTAGCACTGAAGACGACACATACATGTAGGTTTCAAAGTATTTTAAAGGTCGAACAGGAGGAAGACTGTCCTACTAAGATTCAGAGAGCAACTTTGGGCTTCTTTCAATCCAGGCTTTCTCCTTCTTCCTCCAAATCTATCCACAATCACTCTGCTCCCCTGAGAATAAGAGGTTTGTGGGGCTCAAAACAGCAAAAGATAGCTCAGAACTAAAATTGCCAGGTAACTTGTCTTTATTAAACAGCTTCTTCCAACACATTCTTCTGCTTGCAGACTGCCTCAGCTGGTACAGTTCTGTGTGGCATCTTCAAGTGAAAAATACAGACAATATTTCAAACCAACGTTTCAAAAGGAAACATAACATCCTCTTCCTTCCTGGTACGTGAGATACAAAATGATTTGTTTTTATTATGTAAACAATGCTTTGAAACATAATTACAGTATTGAATTTAAGATATTCTCTAATGCTTACATTACTTCAACAGTGCACTCAGTCATATACGAAGAATGAAAAAATTGTTTACCAATGGAAATTAGTCCATTTTATAACATAATCGTCTATGTATCATGGATGATTTCTGTCATGAATAGGATACCATTTAACATTAGGTATAGTTTCAATTAACCCATGTCCTTTATTTCGGATATCATTGACAGAATCATTCTGTTCTTTATCAGTTTTGGTTACATGTTGATCTTTTACCTCCGCTGTGCCCATAGGATGTGTAACGATTAACGTAGCTGGAAGTTTTCCAGCAGCAAGTTAAGGAGTTGTTCTGTAATTGCGAAGATGGTGTTGGAGATGTTGCTTTTATAGCTTGCTCTTTGTAGCTGTACTAATCAGTTTTTTTTTTAAAGATTCGGCATAAATTTCTCACTTCTTCATTACTTCTTGGCCAGTGAGCTATGATGGCTAAATGAGTGGAACCTAGATACATAACAAATTTATTATTCTTTGTTGGGAGGCGTCATTGTCACTTCAGATCATTTGAATGAGTTTGAAATATAAATTTGATCAAGGTTTGGGACAACATCGTTTGTTGAAGTTAACTTAGGTAGTTCCAAAATTGGAAATCTATTTTAGTTGGATACAACAAGTGGGTTATCAAATCCATAGACATGATTTGAAAGATATAATTATTGTTGCTAAGTTGAGATCATATATTACGAAAATAAGTTAGTTTTATACTGAGGTAAAATACCAGTCAGAGAAGTGCTATCTGAAAATGTTATGTGGCCACTAATTTTATCTTAGATCTGGTTTTCAGCATGTCAGAATTTTTGTTTTAAATGATTGCTGACATTTTGTTTTAGCAAATATGTCTTCAACATCACAGCTGACACTGAGACAGATGCTGATTCTGAATAGCTGACAGCAATGTCCCATCATTCATTATCATTGAAATCCCCTGTTTCTACTGCTCCATAGAACAGGTGCATTCTAACAGGTGGTAAAGTATTAAAATAGTCATAAAGATGTTGGCAGATCATAGCAGATGAATGGTAGACCGTCCAGATGCTGCAGCGTACAGAAGTTTATTTTCCCTCACCAACTTGACCATTATCAGTTAAGATTCAATATGCCACCTTGCTCATCAAGGTTTTGAATTTATAGAGTGACTCTTAACCTCACAGACTCCATCAAACCTCCTGAATAGCAAATGTTGGCAGTTGAATTTACAACTGAAAAAAGACTTCAGTGCATGGCAGGTGTAATGACCAGGAGTTCCAGTAATAAGTAGGCACAATTTGTCTTTGTTATTAAATTGATGGAGTGTGAATGATAGAGCTGTACAGAAGGCAAGTGGAAGTTAAATACAGCATTCTACAGAAGAGAGACAATAAAAGGGTAGATATTTATGAAACTAAAATATTGGTTTATCTTCCAGCTCCTGCTCTGAAAAGGAAGAAAGGTCATTGGAAATATTAATATCATGCACATGAATTGCATTATTAAATAATTTAATCTGAAAAACTCTTTAGCGAATCAAAGCAGTTAACTACTATGATATCAGTACAAGCTTTGATGAGGACTCATTAGTCTTGAAACATTAATTCTGGTTTTTCTCTCTCCACAGACACTGCCAGGCCTGCTGAGTATCTCCAGTAACTTATTGATCACAGTTCCGCCTTCAACACCATAATTCAAAACAAACTCATCTCTAAACTCCGAGACCTGGGTCTCAGCTGCCCCATCTGTAACTGATTTCTCAACTTCCTGACACATAGACTGCAATCAGAGAATAGGCAACAACACCTCCTCCACCATAATCTAGTGCCCCACAACGCCGGTGCCCCACAAGGCTATGTACTCAGCCCCTTACTATACTCCTTATGCACTCACGACTGTGCGAGCAAATTCCATCCAACTCCATTTACAAGTCTACTTATTGCAGTAGGTTGGGTCTTAAACAACAACTAGACAAAATACTAGAAAGAGTGCTTAATGGCATGGTATAAAGACAAAAATCTCTCCAACAATGTCAGCAAAATGAAAGAGTTGGTCATTGACTTGAGGAAGCAGAGTGGAAGGCATGGCCCAACTGCATCAATGGTGCTGAGGTGTAGATAGTTGAGACCGTTAACTTTCTGGGAGTGATGATCACCAACAATCTGTCCTGGTCCACAAATGTCAACATGACGGTCAAGAAAACACAACAATGTCTCTACTTCCTCAGGAGGCTGAGGAAATTTGACATGTCCACAAAGACTTTTCAAATTTTTATAGATGCACCATAGAAAGCATTCTATCTGAATGAATCACAGAATGGTATGGCAACTGCTCTTTCCAAGACTGCAAGAAATTATGTACAGTTGTGAACACAGCCCAATCCATCACACAAACCTGCCTTCTATTCATTGACTACATCTACATTTCCTGCTGCTTTGGGAAAGCAACCAATATAATCAAAGATCCCGCTCACGCCAGTTATTCTCTCTTCCACCCTCTCTTCCACGAGCAGAAGATATAAAAGTTTCAGTACTCATACAAACAGATTCAAGAACAGCTTCTTCCCCGCTGTTTTCAGACTTTTGAACGGACATCTTACGTGTTAATGTTGATCTCTTTCTCTGCATTTTTTCTGTGGTTGAACTACTGCATTCTGCACTCTGCTCTGCTACCCATGCACTTTGTATGGTACAATCTGCCTATGTAGCACACAAAATGACCCTTTTCTCTGTATCTTGGTACATGTGACAACAATAAATCAAACTCAAAGCCATTGTTTTTATTCCATTTACAAAACATCCCAACAATCACTTGGGATGAGGACAAACTGTTGGATGTCATCAGTGGACAATGAGATTCTGGCTATAAATGGAATATGCCCAGACATAATCTAACCATGCGAGTGAGGCAATGCCATCAATTAACCATGATCATTGCTGGGGTAGCTGCGTGTTTGGAGGGAAAGGGCCATGTGATAAGCCAGAAAATCCATTTACTGTTTAAGTAACTTCTTTTTTCTGCAGGCTACAGGAAACAAGCAAATGAAATGCTAAAAAAGCAAGACCTTGAATGAGTTGCCTTCCTTTCTCTCTCTTTCCGTTGATTTTGCCATTTTTGAGCCCCATCTCCTACTTGATTATCCACATGCCTGAGGCAGAGAAGAAAGCATCAACCCAGCAGCTGGTAGCACTGGAACAAAGGCTAAATTGACGGTCAAAGTCATTAAGGCCTTGACACTGAACCCAAAGGAACTATTCAATTCAGCATGAATCCAGCGAACTTACCAACATTCAGGATCTATATATCCCTTTAACTTTACTTTTAATTGATTAATGTATCCTCATACTTATTGTGCATGAGACAGAATAATGCAATTCATGTGCACATGAATATTAGTGCATTTTTATTATTTTTCTGTCACGAGGCCTGAACAACGTCACTTTCTGTATTTTCCCCTGCTGCTGTACTATTCTTACAAGTCAGGAAATTGAGACAAGGTGAGAAGTGACCCTTAAAGTAGTCATTAATTGGTCACATAAGGACCTCGAGCGGGGCAAGAGTGGACAGGTCACCAAAGCCTCCCCGACTAACTGTGAAATTGTGGTGATGTAGAAAGGGGAAAAGGCCAGTGAGATTGCCTCAAAATAGTTTTACGGATCACTCCTCTGAATTCAAAATTTGACAACATGGGAATGTAAGATCATGCTCTTTCTCACTGAACAGTGCTAGGCCCACATTGCTAAATCCGGTCAAGATGGCAGCGGAGTAGGACGCTCCAACTGCAGTCCCTCCATGCCTTCTATTTATTTCAATTTCCTTCTCTTTTTTCCCCATTCTTTCTCTTTTTATCCCCATTTTTGGTGTCTTCCTCCCTTGGTGTTCACCTTCTTCATGCCAGGTCCCTACCTAATGTCTCGGCAGGTCCCAGCCTGGTCTCTCAGCTACTCGTAAGTGGGTCCCAGCCTGGTCTCTCTGCGGCTCGTAGTGAGTCCCGGCCTGGTCTCTCGGCGGCTCGTGATGGGTCCTGGCCTGGTCTCTCGGCGGCTCGTGGTGGGCCCCGGCCTGGCCTCTTGGCGGCTCATGGTGGGTCCCAACCTGGCCTCTTAGGGCTCCTGGTGTGTCCCGGCCTTGTCTCTCGGTGGCTCCTGGTGGATCCCAGCTTGGCCTCTCAGCGGCTTGTGGCAAGCTCTGGCCTGGCTTCACAGCAGTTCTCAGCCTGGTATCTGTACAGTATGTTGACTGGTCTCTTGGCGGCTCATGGCAGTGTCTTGGCTCAGCGTGCGAGTGGATCCTGCCTGCGCATGTTCCCGAGGCACTGGGGGAGATTGGAGAGGCGGCAGTTTCAGCAGTGTTGAGAACAGACAACTGAGGTCTCCCAGAGAGCAAGATATGTATAGAGGACTCATCAAAGACTGTTGAATTTTTAAGTTATTGTTTTATTTTCCTAGTTTAAACTATGAAAGACTTTAATGTTAACTACTATCTTATTTCTTTATTTTTCTATTTATTCATTATTGCAACAGGAATCTGTGACCTCTTTAATATCATACTTTGTCAACAATCTACCTAAAAAATATGACATAAATGCAACTATTTGATTTCCCTAACTTGGAGTTATTTACAATGGATCATAATTGTCCTGCTCAGCAGTGGGTGGATGATTTCATTTTGCAGAACAGTAGAATTATTCTTGCTGTCCTAGTCAATATTCATCTCTCAATTCACATCACAAAAAATAAATTATTGTGTTATTAATGAAATTCCTTTAGTGGAAGTTTGCTGCGCGCTGCATTTCCTACATTACAACAGCGAATCACACTTCAAAAATGCTTGATTGGCTGTAAAGTGCTTTGAGATGTTCAGTGGCCATGAAATTTGCTGAATAAATCCTAGGCTTTCTTTGATTTTTCCTTCCTACAAAAGACCACATAATTTCTTAAATTTTTCAGCAGTGCCCTCAGATAGAAAAGATAAAGAGAAGTAGAAATTGCTAATTTTTAGAATCCCTGGTCGGCGGCATGGATCAATATGCAAATGAGCCATACCTGCTATTGTCACATGACCACAGGCCACGATCTCTCTGCATTGTAGCACAGCTCATGTCTGGAGATTACTGTGTATGTACGTGTAACTTTCTAAAAACAAATAAATCCTAAATTCACAGGAGCCTAAATCTTCTCTAAGCTGGATGTCCTAACTTGGATACTGGTCAGTACACTTGGACAAGTAATCCCAGAAAGTCAATACCTGCGGAAAACTATTCAGAAGATTTTGCTTCCAGAGACTACCTTTCAGTTTATCTGCCAGTCAGGATCTGTTCTAGCAACATTTGGACAGAATTATAGAAAATGTCTCTGCATGTGAATGCACTGCTGATGATATCGCAGTAATGCACAAAGAAGACCTTCCTTGGAATGGTCACGCAAAAATGTTGATGACTCACTGTGAAGGTCTCGTTTTTGAACAGTATGAAGTGCAAACTGAATGCAAGTCAGATCAATTTTATTGGCACACAATATTCAAGTTGTGGAATCCGTCCAGACCCAGGTAATTTGGAGATATAAGGCAAAAGTCAAATCCACAAAACAAAGATGACTTTGATACTTCAACCTTTTGCATCATACTTTCCAAAATTTTCCAACAAAGCTGCGTCATTGAGAGAGCTGCTAAAGAAAAATGTTTCATGTGCAAGGGAGGAGCACTGTCAACATATGACCCAGTCTCTCCAACAAGCAGTATCGGCAGTCCCCAGCCGAAGGGCAATTTTCCCCCAGTTGCAGAAGTTTACACCATAACAATATCTAGAGGATTTATCAAACAACTGAAACAATGTATAGACACTGACCTTCAGTAGTTGTAAATTTCACGATCTCTATCTCTGTACATCTAATTTTACTATTGTGCAATGTTTATATATTTAACTTGTTGCATACAAGAGCTATGTTTGGAAAAGAAAGGGGATGCATTGTTATCACCTTTGGAGTGATGTCATTTTGAAAGATCGACATGCAAATGAGCCAAACGCCTGGATGTTGATATATGACCACAGGCCGCACTTCCTCTCTGCTGTGGTAGTCAAGGCACAGCTTGAGTTTGGAGATTACACTGTATTATAGATAATTGGCTGTAAATAAATCCAAAGACATCTTCAAATAAACAAAATCCACATACCTTATTTGCATTACATTTAAATAAAACAAAACATCATTATAAAAATAACTAAATTTACTGCAAGTCCCTCAAATGAAAAAAAAGTAAGATTTAATTTGTAGTAGGTTTTACTTTAATACAGATTGGAATAAATGCAACTTAGACATGAATTATCAGTGAAATTATATTTAAAATGAAAGAATAAATTGCACTTTAAATAGGTGGTGCAACAAAGGTATGCCTTACGTAGTGACAAGCACTCATTTCACTCCCTGCTTGAATGTCACAATAAGCGTCTACACAGTTCCATAGCATGTATTTTTATTCACAGGAGACAGTGGGATCCTAGCTGACAACAGCTTTCACCTTTCAGTTTCTCTGGTATGATTATAATCAGCGAGGCTTTTGTCAAAACCCCTTACTCTCTTAGGCCACAATACTGTTGTTGATTTAACTTTTCAGGCTTTCTTTACAACCGACCAACTCAAACCATTTTGATCCATGCTTGGCCACTGTGGGATAAACATGAACACTCAGCTTTTAGTGTTTCTGAACAATTCACTCACTTTTCCAAGTTTTAGCCCCTTCTAGACAGTTTGCAACTGCCTCTAAGAACTCCCATGTCATTTATTTTATTCAAGCAGAAAAATTGACATCTTCCCTCAAGTTTTTCTTTCCATCTCACAAGAACTCTATGTTTTTATTTCTATCATTGTTCAATCAGCTTTTGTCTTCATCTTTCTTTTGTATCTAGACATACAGGTTTCACATCTTAATTTGTTTCTTGTTGGTACTGCTTCCTGGTCAAGGGTCACCAAACCACATGGGCCAGTATTTCTCATTGTCCAAATAAATTAGCATTAGAACAATCAGTTCAATCTGCTCAGTTTCTGCAATAGTAAATTCATGGTACTCCATTACTCATGTCTTCAATCACATCCAAATTAGGTATTGTGCCCCTTGAGTAGGCAATTAATCTCTATTGAAGGACCTCTGGAGTAAAATTGTTCCAATTGAATATGGCTGATGTTGGACCTACCCAACAAAATAGTCTTCAGTGGCCCTCGTAACCACTGCAATTTAAGTTGTTTTTTTTTTCTATTTAAAAGGCTACATCTTAATGGAGTCAAGAGGAAGGAGATAATTACTCCACACTCTTGCAAACAATCCCAATTCCCAAGTCCACGAATATCACCGACCAGATTCTACCCCATTCCAATCCACTGACAACCTCAACTATCATAGGAACCAAACTGGGAGCCACAATTTAAATATTTTTTTTTATTCTTTCATGGGATGAGGCTGTTACTAGCTAGGCAAGCATTTATTATCTATCCCTAATTGCCCAGAGGGCATTTAAAAGTCAAACACATTACTGTGGGTCTGGAGTCAGATCCAGATCAGACCAGGTAAGGATGGCAATTTCCTTCCCTAAAGGACATTAGTGAATCAGGTGGGTTTTTCCAACAATCAACAATGGTTTTAAGGTCATTAGTGGAATCTTAATTCCAGGTTTTTATTGAATTTAAATTCCACTATCTGCTGTGGTGGATTCTGAACTCATGCCCACAGAACATTACCTGGTCTCTGGATTAATAGTCCAAATAACATCACAAGGCCACTCCCTCCCCAAATGTTATACTATATAGTATAGTATGTAGTGCAGTATATCATTTCCATGGATACATAATACTTAAAGTTTCTAAATTAATTAAATTGCAGGTGGTGTGTTACATTAATAAGTAGATACCTGCTTTCTTAGAACTGTCCATAATTAATAAGCTTGTACCAATTCAACATCACCAAGCAATCATAAAACTATAAATCCCAGAAAAGGGGCCATTTAAAACATTATCTTTGTGTTAGCTTTTTGTAAGTGCTACCAAGTGAGTTCTATTCCTCTACTCAATCCTCAGAGACCAGAGGATTACTCCTTTTCTGATGTTTATATAATTCCCTTTTGAAATAAATTGGCCAAGATGAACTGAAACATGGATTACTCGGCCAGCTGCACAGACTGACTATGTGCCTCAGAACGCTTTAGAAGTCCCAATAAATGGAAAACTGCGTCAGGTTAAAAGTTCCTCTCACACTTTTTAAACTGCCAGATTTCTGCTGAGTCTTTTAATGGCCTGCTACTTGAAAGAGTGTAGCAGTGGTGATATTGGAGGAATGCTCAAATGATAAAAAGGCATTTAGAACGATTTCTTTAGCCTTTCATTGAAAGTCTAAGACTATCAAGAGAGGCCGCAACGACACCAGAGAACTTGTGAAGATGGATAAAATTATCATTTGATGTTTCATAAATATTCCAATGGCAGTCTTGTGGCACAGATTCTTACCTCTAAGCCAGAAGCACTGGATTTGAATTCCATTCCAGGATTTGACAACCAGGAGAATGTGTTCAGAATGTGACCAAACTGTAAATCTCTCTGAGACACTTCTGGCTGGTGGTGTAAGTTGAGAGAGCCTTCTCGTTCTTTCATGCTTGATGCACAGTGGCTGTCTGTAACTCTATGGAAAGCGTAATGAGGATAGAAATATCAATCCTTTGCAACTTATTCGGGATAACTGGGATTTTGGAATGCCTTTTGAAAAGAATTTTGTTAATGTAAATGACATTAATGATGGTGTATGTAATTTTAAAGGATGTTTTAATAAAACCTTTTCAAAAGTAAATGTTGTAAGTGTGATTTTGCATCATGCTATAATACCGTTACATGTCTATTTATATAGTTTGGCCTTTGAGAATATTTTCAAAAGTGCAACAATGATATATGTTCGCCACCCATAAGCTGATCTAGGCTATCACTTTAGCAGATATTGCAGAAATTATTGCAGAACCAAATCTTAAATAGGAAGGTGTTGAACTTTCAAAAGCCATAAATTATGCTTTTTGCAAGGCAATGATACTACTTGTATTACTGCATATGCAAAACCATCAGAGAATAGTTCAGAAAATTTCCACTTGCTGAACAAGAAGATCAATCATCCCAAGATGTGAATGCTTGAATGTAATGTTTGCATGTGATACCCAAATGAAGCTCTTAAATGTAAATGCTGATAACCAGGGAAATGCACATGATTCATTCATCCTGGTAAACACAAGGTTGCACCTGGCCATGATTTAATCACTGGGAATGACAGAATGGATATTGGCTGATAAAGTGAGAATATGGCCCATGATATAGTATCAGACAATCTCCTGCAAGTTCAGTAACAATACAACTGCACGCGTGTAACAGCACATCAGCTCAGGAAAGGAATATATGGGTCACAATTCTGTTGTCTGTACGGGTCAACGGCACTTCACTGTATTCACTTGTGAGAGTTTCCAAGATTGTCGTAGCATTGTGCATTGCAAAATTTGCCGTCTGTGAAAGACTGAGCCTTCAGTCAAATATTGCCTTGCAGTAAAGGGCTTTCACTCTCACCTCACCTCTGGAATTTAGCTGTTTAGTTCATGTTTGTACCAAAACTGTAATGAGTTGAGTGGCTCTGGAGGAACTCAAACTGGGTGTGATTGAATAGCTTTTTGTTAAGAATCGTTGATAACACCTTTCATCACTTTACTGATGATTGAGAGTAGACTGTTGGGATGATTATTGGCTGGGTTGATTTGTCCTGATTTTCATGTACAGGACATACCTGAGCAATTTTCCGCATTGTCTGGTGAATACAAGTGTTGTAACTGTACTGGAGCAACTTGGCCAGGGGAGCAGCAAGTTCTGGAGCACAGTCTTCAGTACTTAAGTCTTTTTCCCAGGCTCAGGGAGTCCCAAAACTAGAGGACATTGGTTTAAGGTGAGAGGGGAAAAATTTAAAACGGACCTGAGGGGCAATATTTTCATGTAGAGGGTAGAGTGTGTATGGAATGAGCTGCCTAAACATGCCAGAGGAAGTGGTGGAAGCAGGTACAATAACTACATTTAAAAGGCATTTGGCTGGGTACATGAATAGGAATGGTTTAGAGAGATATGGGTCAAATGCTGGCAAATGGAATGACGTCAGAATGGGATGTGTGTTCGGCATGGACGAATTGGATTGAGCGTCTATTTCTGTACAACACAATGACTCCATGACGCTATTGCTGAAATGTTGTCAGGGCTCATAGTGTTTGCAGTATTCAGTACCTTCAACTCTCTCCTGATATCACACGGAATGAAGTAAATTGACTGAAAACTGGTATCTGTGTTGCTGGGGATCTCAAGTGGAGGCTGAGATGGATTGCCCACTTGGTGCTTTTGAGGTAATTACTGTTGATTTTAAAGTATGGTTGTTCAGGTGAAAGCTCATTGTGTTCTCAAATATTTAAAGTATTGGCTAGGAGTTTCATGCATGGATTGGGTACATAGAGACTGGAATATGACCTGCCCTGCAAACCCAACCTTGGGAGCTGGGGCTGTGGGATGGGATAGGGTGGTGGTGGGGAGCTTGGGGTTGTTGATGGAGGTGACCAAATTAGATGCTGATGTCCTTAACCCCAGAAGTCAAGTGTGGAGGCATTTTGCTCAGGAATTTCAAAAAATAAAGGAGAGGTGATGGCCTAGTGGAATTATCACTAGACTACTAATCCAAAGACTCTGGTAATGTTCCAGGGAACATGGCAGATGGTGAAATTTTAATTCAATAAATATCTGGAATTAAGAGACTAACGATGACCAAGAAACTGTTGCAGATTTTTGGAAAAACCCATCTGGTTCACTAATGTCATTTCGTGGAGAAATGCGCTGACCTACTTATAACTTCAGACCCACAGCAATGTGGTTGACACTTTACTGCCTTCTGGGAATTATGGACGGGTAATAAATGCTGGCATGATGATTTACACCAAGATCCATGAATGAATTTTTTAAAAAAAGACATCCCTCCAGCCCTCACCCCTCACAAACCACTCAATCATCTCACAGTTTCCATACATTCCATGTCAACTCATGAGCAGCTGAAATATAACCACTCCCCCCTGCACCTTGTACCAACATACCAAGGTATTTCCATCCACTTGCAGCTCTATGATCCTTCTCACCCTTCGTACCACCTATGCCCTTTCTCCAATGGTCACCTCAGGATGTTGAAACTCAGAGTCAGAAAGTGAGTTACTTATTGCAGGATTCCTCAGATTTTCCTTTGACCTCATTTTGTAGTTATATTCATACTTATATAGTCTTATTTTATATTTGGACAAATAGGCGAGTATAGTTTCTGGTCAGTAGCAACATCAGGATGTTGATAGTGGGGGATTCAGTGATGGTAATACCAAAGGAAGTCGGGGGTGGGGATGCAGGGCGATGGTGTGACTTTCTCCAGTGGGAGATAATCATTGCTGAGTATGTGAATGATATAAATGTCACTTGTTACATGTCAGCTGTAGAGAGATAGTAGGAACTGCAGATGCTGGAGAATCTTTGATAACAAGGTGTAGGGCTGGATGAACACAGCAGGCCAAGCGGCATCAGAGGAGCAGGAAAGCTGACGTTTCGGGCCTACACCCTTCTTCAGAAATGAAGAAGAGTCTAGGCCAGAAACATCAGCTTTCCTGCTCCTCTGATGCTACTTGGCCTGCTGTGTTCATCCAGATCTACACCT
>NC_063332.1:42113025-42173490 GCF_021869965.1 Rhincodon typus | reverse complement strand
GAGCCTCTGCTCCTATGATGCTGCTTGGCCTGCTGTGTTCATCCAGCCCTGCACCTTGTTGTCTCGGATTCTCCAGCATCTGCAGTTCCTACTATCTCTGATTCGAATTTCCTACACAGTTGGGTAAGTGCCAGTGTTGAACTGGAACAGCTTTGCTAGTGCTGCAAGTTCTGGAACACACATCGCCAGTATTATTGCCGGAATGTTCTCAGGCCCCACAATCTTTGCAGTATCAATGCCTCAAGCTGTTTCAGGGTATTATGTGGAGTGAATCAAATTGACTGAAGACTTGCATCCATGAATCTCAAGACCTCCAGACGAGGCTGAAATGGATCTTCTACTTGATAGTTTTGGCTAAAGATTGTTATAAATGCTTCAGCCTTATCTCTTGCACTGAAGTGCTGGACTCTCTCAGCAATGAAGATGAGGATATTTGTGAAGCCAACTCCTCTAGTGAGGTGTTTAATTGCTCGCCACCATTGACAACCAAATGTGGTAGGACTGCAGAGCTTAGATCTGATCTTTTGATTATGGGATCACTTATGGACTGATATCACCACAGCACCATGGCTAACCAATCTGTAATCTCCAAACTGGTTGCACTTGACTGCAGAACTGATCCAGTCCCACCTCTGGACTGCAAGGCTATGCATCCCCCAGGTTTGGCAGGAACAAGTGATTGAATCACCATGGCTAAGCCCCAAATTGAAATTAAAGATTTCCTTAACTAAATGTGGCGGCACTTACTGACTGAGCAAACCCCCATTACCCCACTAAGGACGTCAGCACTCAAATATGGCCAGTTGATCAAAACACGTACAATGTGCTTGCTGCATAAATTGGTAGCACAAGCTGTGGGTGCAACATTGATATAGCATGATGCCACATCGTATTCAGCTCCTTGATTGGTCAGTGTTCCAGACTATGAGAAGCTGCCTCCCTCCTGTCAGTTCTTCAAAAATACAACACAAGCCACAGACACTGAAAGCCTGTAAGTTAGCAATGTGAGAGAGTGCTGAGAAAGTAAGTTTACAGCTACAAGATGAAACCTGTGGAGAGGCTGAGAAGCATGTGTGCAAAGTGGCCCGGCAGAAGCATGCAAGTCAGATGTTTCCCCAGACTCCAATGTGAAGTTCTGAAAGGATGAGGTGAGCTACACATTGGTCTGAAAATAGCCATATTGACGTGGTGATGCTGATGGTTTGCCAATGCGCCTTTGGGTGGATGACGGGTGAAGGAGGAGGGTGCTCATGGAGTAAGTGCCCATCAAAGCATGCAGGGAAAGGATGGTGAAGACAGAGTTCAATGAAGGTGCAGCGACGCAAATGGCAAAGCTGTTGCCATGTCAGGAATTGATGACGTTTAGTTTTTCAGGGAAGGAAGGGTTGAATTTGCAGCCAGATAGAAATAAAGTGAGATTAGCTAACAGTGAGATGTAAATTCATTGAAATAAGATAGTTGCCACTCATTGGTAAGATTCAGAACTAAATGCTAAAGGGAAAACCAGAATTCTACTTGACATTGAGAATTTGATTTTGCAACATTGATACATTTCACCAAATTTTCCCAACTTTCTCATCATTGCCCATACCACTCAAGGGAGTGAAAAATGCCACCCTGCAGTTTCACACTTTTGACTCAAAATCTATAAAGCTAAATGATGTTAAAACCATCTCCAAGGGAAATGCATTTTCCAACATCAAAACTATTAAATAAAGTATCTGATGTGATTTTTTTGTATTAACAATGCAAACAGCATGACTTAACATTTCAGAAATTGACTTATATGTAGAGTTCTCCATGACACAATGCTATTCACACTGACCACAGTCACGACTTCCTTCCAGACAATGAACAGCACTTTTGGTGATATTTTCACACTTCAACTTCTAGAATTTCAGCAAAACTAGGACCTCTATTTTCAAAAAACCTGCCAATGGAAACAACTTTCCACTACTTATTCCAATAAAACCTTTGATAATTTTGAACCCCAGCAAAACCTCGTTCAATTCCTTCTGCTCTAAGAAGCAAAATCCCAGTTTCTCAAGGCTTTCTAGATAATGGGGATCACTCTCTTCTCAAGGGAAGAAAAGAAGATGACTTAGAAGGCAAATGATAGTCGGAGTTCAATATAAAAAGACCCTTTAATTGTATTTATATCTCAAATCTGACAAAGTGCTTCTGATGCAATTAAATAATACAAAATTTTATGATGGTCACATTTGTATTTTTTGACCTGCATTAAATTGGGAAAAGCTTTCAGCATTGGACATCAAGCAATTTTGAAACAAGTAGAGCTGAAGAAAATTAATTCCTCTTGATCAAACATCAAACTGGAAAGCATAACCCATCTGCTACTGATATATGGCAGCTTCTTTGAGGAGCTAGTTTAAGAGGATGTTGCTGTTAATCTGATGGCTGGTCTTTAGAGATAATGGATATCCCATATGTAAACTAGTACAAACCCAACCAAATGTGGTTTCAGTGATATGGAAGCTGCTACATTATCATACAAAAAAGTCAAATGGTTCAATGAACTTCAAGGAAAGGAATTTCATTAGCCTGACTCTGGACAAGCATTAATAAAAGGTTTATTCATAATGTCCTCTGAAGCAGCAACAGAAAGATATTCAGTTGTCAGGGCAATAAAATGTCATCTTGCCAGCATTGTCAATGGCCCTGTATTAGACAAAAATATGTTAGCCATGTTTTGCTTAAATTTGTAATGTCTTAAGTCAGTGAGGTTAATTATCGGGGAAGTCAGCAAAACTTGTTTTTTAAGAGAAGTTCAGACTATGTTGCATTTTGTTTAAGAGAATTAAATGGTATGTAACAGCCAAACAAAATGTAATTGACATGCCCAGCTGTTGTCAACAGACAGCAGACTGCAAGGATGCATCCTTTGTATCAATGAAAGATGTTCGTAATCAATCTGATGATCACCAGTTCGCTCTTTCACACCATCTCAATGGCATAAGGAGAAACAGGGTAATTTTCCACATCCATTAGAGACTTAAATGGTAGTGAGAAATAAAAAGGATTTTGCATTGTTTCTTCTATTTGGTCAAATTGTGTAACTTATAAATCCAGAATTGTATTGGAAGTGTCTAGCTGTGTCTTTCTGCTTCTGAGTATAATCATAATTGAAAGTAAATGTGGCTACACATTGTACATTTTTGCAATGGTTTGGCATAATGGTGTAAAAATTACTGCCATTTAAAAATGTAATCGGATCCCTGTGTACCTCTCGTGCACTATATAGCATGGTTAATTGTTAGTCCCACAGTACATTACAATGGTATACATCAATTAATCGTTACAATTCAGACTTTGATACACAGCTAATTTCTGATATTCAGTGCATACAGGAAGTTTTGCTAAACAGATTGTTTCTTTTGAGAGTTAAAACCTGTGCTGTCATCCGTGCTAATTTAACAGGTGGCCACAGGAATAACAATAAACCGTTAACCATGGTATATTGCATACTAGAGTCCGGATGGAATGGCCACTATTCTCTCCTGCCTATTCAAATATCACCCAGAACTGTTTGTAAGGGTCAGGCCATGAGTAAAATTCCAAATTTTACAAAGATAAGAACAAACGAGACCACAGCCATAATGTACCTAATTTTACTGAGGTTGGGTGATTCATTTAAAAGGATAATTGGGGCCAGCAGCATTCAGTTTGCAGAACAAAAAGTAGTGCAACATAAATAGCAATACACAAATGTGTTAAAATAAACTGAAGAAATGAGATGAAAGCACCATTTGATGGAGGTTCTTGAAACTATTATGTTGAAATGGATAGAGAGAGACAAACATTCTGCCATATTTGAAATGTTACTCAAATGTAAGTTGGCATTGTGATCGCCCTGTTTGGTGCAGGCTTGCTTTAAATGATAGAGGCAAGCTGGACACAACAAATCAGTAGCATGTTGAAACTGGCCACTTGAGATAGTATGAGAAATCAGCTAGCTCTCAAACTGAAACAGCCAGCAGGTCAGGTTTTGCATGGACTGGCAACAGACCAGTGATTCTTTTTTTGTCAGCCCAGGAGCACCATTCCTGCCCCTTCTGACACCATAAAAGTAAACATAAAAAATTTCCAGTGCCATTTTTTTGAGCAGCTTCCAGCACTCGCTATAGGGGACTGGGTAAGGTCACTTGACAGCTGGTCAAATGGGCTGAGTGTGCAAAGTACCTGCTTCATCCATCTGTATCTGAAAACTGCAGAGCAATCCAATCAGTTCCATTCCCCTGCTCTACCCCATTGCTGTTCAAGTTTATTTCCCACAAGTGCCCAATCAATTTCCTTTCAAATCATCGATCATCTCTGTTTCTACCAACCTTGAAGGCAGCAGGTTCCAGGTCATTATCACATGTAGTGTACATTTTAACTCATATCCTGCTTCATACACACCACCACAAATTCCCAAACTCCCAACTTCATCCTTCCCCCAATCCCCAGCCCTGCAACTGGAGATATTCAAAGCATGATTGATAGAAACTGCTCTTTTAGCATTGGCAGGAGGGTAAAAGAGCCAAAAGATACAAATTTAAGATGAATAGCAAAAGAACCAAAGTGGTGTGAGGAAAAATATTATGTAGCGAATGCTTGTAAAGGTAATGGGGGCATATTTAATCATGGCTTTCTAAAGGGAATTGGACAAGCACCTGAAAAATACAGGGCTAAGGGGAAAGAGTAATCGAGTGTGACTCGCCACTTTGCTCCTGGCGAGACTGACATTAATTTGTCAGGCCAAATAACCTCCTTCTGTCCCGTAACAATTCTATGCATTAGATTTGACCAAAAAAATCAGCTTAGTATCAATTTCAAAGAATTTGCAGTTTCTGAATAAAAGCATTTTCTATTGACAAAGTCGACTGTGATATGAATTGATGCCCTCAAAACAATGTATGCATTGCCTTTAGTGTCTTGAATATGCCAGCTATGTTGACAATGCCAGACTACACCACCGACTTCATCATAGGGAGATGAGGTGGAGGGTGTGATCTGTCAAAAATTGCACTGGTAACAGCCTGGATACATTTGTGGGTTGAGGATTGAGGGATCCCATGCAGGTTCTCTCATGATCCTTGGAAGCAACCAAAAGCTTATAAGCAATGTTGAGATAGTAAGAACTGCCGATGCTGGAGTCAGAGACTACACAATGTGGAGCTGGAGAAACAAGGCAGGCCAGGCAGCATCAGAGGAGTAGGAAAGCTGGCGTTTCGGGTCAGGGCCCTTCCCAAACTAATGCTGGATGGTGAAATTTGACTTCAATTTAAAAACTGAAATTAAAAGCTAGCTTAATATCAACCATGTAACCGTTGTCACTTGTCATGAAATGTAAGGCCATCTGGTTCACTCATGCCATTTATGGAAGAAAACGTGCCATTCTTATGTGGTCTAGCCGACTTGTGACTCCAGACTCTTGACTGCCCCTGAAATGGCTCATCAAGCCATTCATTTCAAGGATAATTAGTGATTGCAATAAATGCTGGCCAGCCAGTGATGCCACATTTATTTTTTAAAAGAAACGTTGAATAAAATCGAGCACAGACATTACATTGAGGGGAACCAGGATAGGTTAGCCACCCACGTTTTCAGTTGACAAAACCTGCTCCAGCAGATAACTGTTCCATGATGATGTCTGGGCAACATCCTCAATCTGTGGCGGCACTTCTCTTCACTCATTTAAAGGAAATGGCATTGAACTCAAAGTCTCAGGGCCTCCTGTACCACCTTCTGCTGTGTGTTCATCATGTGTCTGCTGTTTAGCAACTACTGCTCATGGCTCTGGGCTTGATGGCACATCTATTCTGCTTCAGCTTCTCTGTGCCTCTATCATACAGTGATCATGGGAATTTTGATGTAACTCCCCATTTTAGCCATGATCCCCAGACCTACAGCTCAGTTATGCCAACTATCGTAATGCACTTTTTCTCCATTGAAGGCAAATTGATGTTCCCTATTACCCACCTTGCACTAACCCATGCCCTCCAAAGCTCTATCATCTCCCACCCTTATTTGTTGAGTCACCCACATCAAAATGAGTGCCCCTTCTACATGCTGCCTCCAATTCCCACAACTCACTTCCCCAACTTTCCCATCACACGAGTGGTCCTTGATGATTTCCTTTGGCTTTCAGTGAACAAACCCCAGGACTGACTGTGACACGTCACCCCACCCCATTCCGCCCGATCAACCTGGAGGGACAGCCCTGATTGATGAATAACCAGACCTCTTACTGAACTCTGTGCATCTCCGAGACAACAAGGTGCAGGGCTGGATGAACACAGCAGGCCAAGCAGCATCATAGGAGCAGAAAGGCTGATGTTTCGGGCCTAGACCCTTCATCAGAAAAGGGGGAGGGGAAGGGGGTTCTGAAATAAATAGGGAGAGAGTGGGAGGCGGATAGAAGATGGATAGAGGAGAGGATAGGTGGAGAGGAAACAAACAGGTCGAAGAGGCGGGGATGGAGCCAGTAAAGGTGAGTGTAGGTGGGGAGTTAGGGAGGGGATAGGTCAGTCCAGGGAGGACGGACAGGTCAAGGGGGCGGGATGAGGTTAGTCGGTAGGAGATGGGGGTGGGGCTTGAGGTGGGAGGAGGGAATAGGTGGGAGGAAGAACAGGTTAGGGAGGCAGGGACGAGCTGGACTGGTTTTGGGATGCGGTAGGGGGAGGGGAGATTTTGAAGCTTGTGAAATCACCTACTGTGGCCTACTTCTTGAGCTATAATTATTTGGAGCCCCTGACCTTGAACACACCAAGCAGCTGACTGAACATGCCTAAGCCCTTGGAGAGAGATTGGGTGGTGCCCTTCACTAAGAATGGTGCTACTCTCTGACTCACAACAGTCCTCCTTGATTGAACAGATGATGGTGCTCCTTGAGGTTTGGCTATTTGGTGAAAGCATATTCAATGTGTTTGCACAAAAAAGCAAGGTAAGACAGAAGTACATTGGGGCCTCAAGTTCTGAATGATGTGGCAATGCACTGAAAGGCACAGCAAGGGAGGTGATGGCCGAATGGTAATATCACTAGACTATTAATCCAAAAACTCAGCTAATATTCTGGGGGTTTGTGTTCATATCCCACCATGGTAGAATCTAGTGATGACCGTAAGATCATTGTGGATTGTCAGATAAACAAATCTGCCTCACTAATAACCTTCAGGAAAGGAAATCGGTCATCCTCACCTGGTTTGGCCTACATGTGACTCCAGACCCACAGGAATGTGGTTGATTCTCGACTTCTCTCTGAAATGGCCTCGCCATTCAGTTGTGTCAATCGCTACAAAGTCTCAACAAAGAAATGAGGCAAGATGAACTATCAGCCATCAACTTTGGCACTGGAAAAGACAACAGCAGAAACAGCCCTGTCGATCCTGCAAAGTTCTCTTCACTAACATCTGGGGGTTAGTGCCAAAATTGGGAGATCTGTCTCACAGACTAGACAAGAACCAGCCTGGTATAGTCATATTCATGGAATCATACCTTAGAGACAATGTCCCAGAAAACACCATCTCTATCCCTGGATACGTCCTGTCTCACCGGCAGGACAGACCCAGCAGAGGGGGCAGCACAGTGGTATACAGTTGGGAGGGAGTTGCTCTAGGAGTCCTCAACATTGACTCTGGACCCTATGAAGTCTCATAGCTTCAGGTTAAACATGGGCAAGGAAAACTCTTGATTACCATGTACCACCCTCCCTCAGCTGATGACTTGTTGAGTAACACTTGGAGGAAGCACTGAGGATGGCAAGGGCACAAAATGTACTCTGGGTGGGGGATTTCAATGTCCACCACCAAGAGTGTCTTGGCAGCAGTACTACTGATTGAGCTGGTCAGGTCCTAAAGGACATAAATACTAGACTGGGTCTGCAGCAGGTGGTGAGGGAACCAACAAGAGTGGAAAACATACATGACCTCGTCCTTACCAACCTGCCAGCTGCAAGTGCATCTTTTTGTGACAATATCGGTAAGTGCAACCACCGCACAGTCCTAACAATGAAGAAGGGTCCAGACCCGAAACGTTAACCTTCTTGCTCCTCTGATGCTGCTTGGCCTGCTGTGTTCACCCAGCTCCACACCTTGTTATCTCAGACTCCAGCATCGGCAGTTCCTACTATCTCACCACGCAGTCCTTGTGGACACAAAGTCCTGCCTTCATATAGAGAATAACCTCCATAGTGTTGTATGGCACTATCATCTTGTTAAATGGGAAAGGCTTTGAAGAGACCTAGCAAATCAAGATTGGCTATCCACGACATGCTGTAGGTCATCAACAGCAACAGAACTGTACTCAATTACAATCTGTAACCTCATGGCTCAGCATATCCCCCACTCAACCATTACCTTCCAGCCAGAGAATCAACCCTGGTTCAATGGAGAGTGCAGGAGGGCATGCCAGAAGCAGTATCAGTCATACCTAAAAATAAGGTGTCAACTTGGTGAAGCTACCAAACAGGACTACTTGTGTGATAACCAGCATCAGCAGCAAGTGATAGCCAGAGCTAAGCAAACCCACAACCAATGGATCAAATCTAAGCTCCACAGTCCTGCCACATGCAGTCAAGAATGGTGTTAAATTAAATAACACAGTGTAGGAGGAGGTTCCACAAATATCGTCATCTTCAATTATGCAAGAATCCAACCCATCAGTGCAAAAGATAAAGCTGCAACTTTCGCAGCAATCTTCAGCCAGATGTGTCAAATGGATGGTCCATTTCAACCTCCTCCAGCGGACCCCAGTATTACAGATACTGGTCTTCATCCAATTCAATTCACTCCATGTGATATCAAGAAACAATTGGATACCTTGGATACTGCAATGGTTATGAGACCTGATAAGATTCCAATAATAGACTTGAGCTCCAGAAATTTCCACTCCCCCAGCCAAGCTGTTCCAGTACAGTTATATCTACCTGACAATGTGGAAAAATTCCCAAGCATGCCCCATACATGGGCAAAAGAGCTGAATTCCAGAGCGGGGTGTGAGATTGACAGCCTTTGGCATCAAGGCTGTGTTCGACCAAATGTGGCATTGAGGAGCCCTAGCAAAATTGGAATCATTGGCTATCAAGGGGCAAACTCTCCACTGGTTGGAGTCTTATCTGACATGTAGGAAAACAATTGTGGTTGTTGGAGATCAGTCATCACAGCTCCAGGTCATCTCTGTGGGAGTTCCTTATGGTAGAGTCCAGATGAAACCCCCTACAGCTGCTTCATCGATGGCCTTCCCTCCATCGAAAGGTCAAAAGTGGGGATGTTCATTGATGATTGCACAATGTTCAGCACCATTCGTGACTCCTCAGATACTGAAGCAGTCTGTTTTTAAATACAGCAAGTTCTGGACAATATCCAGGTTTGGGCTGACAATTGGCTTGTAACATTCACAGCACACAAAATCCAGGCAATGACTATCTCTAATAAGAGACAATCGAATCACTGCCCCTTGAGAATCAATGGTGTTACCATCACTGAATCCTATACTATCAATATCCTGGGGCTTAAAATTGACCAGAAACTCAACTGGACTCACCACATAAGCATAGTGGCTATAAGAGCAGTTCAGAAGCTAGAAATACTGCAGTAAGGAACTCACCTCCTGACACCACAAAGCCCATCTACCATCTACAAGGCACAAGTCAGGAGTGTGATGGAATACTCCCCACTTGCATGGATGAGTGCAGCTTCAAAAACACTTAAGTGTGTACTATTGACAAGATGCACTGCAGAAATGTTGCCTCTCGCTAATAGGCCCACTGATTTCCAGGTGGGAGTAAATCCGGTTCAGAAGAATCCTCTCCAATAATTTCCCTATCACTGACGTAAGGGTCATCGGCCTGTAATTAGCTGGATTATCCTTGCCACCCTTCTTACACAGAGGAACAACATTGGCTATCCTCCAATCCTCTGGGACTTCCTCTGTAGCCAGTGAGGATACAAAGATTTCCCTCAAGGCCCCAGCAATTTCCTCCCCTGTCCCTCTATCAGTATTCTGGGATATATCCCATCAGACCCTGGGGAATTGGCTACCTTAATGTTTATCAAGACCGCCAATATCTCCCCCCTTTTGATCTCAACATGACCCAAACTATCCGCACACCCTTCCCCAGACTCATCATCCACCAAGTCCTTCTCTATGGTGACTACTGATACAAAGTACTCATTTAATACCTCGCCCATTTCCTCTGGCTCCACACATAAATTCCCTTCCCTGTCCTTGAGTGGGCCAACCGTCTCCCTGGCTACCCTCTTGCTCTTTATATATGTATAAAAAGCCTTGGGATTTTACTTAGTCCTGTTGGCCAATGACTTTTCATGACCCCTTTTAGCCCTCCAGACACCTTGCTTAAGTTTCTTTCGACTTTCCTTGTATTCCACCCTTGCTTCATGTTTTCCCAGCCTCCTAGCCTTGATAAATGCTTCCTTTCTCTTCTTGATTAGGCTCACAATATCTCTCATTATCCAAGGTTCCCTAAACTTGCCATATTTATCCTTAATCCTTAAAGGAATGTGCTGGTCCTGAGTTCCCAGAAACTTACACTTGAAAGCCTCTCACATACCATATGTTGATTTTCTCTCAAACATCTGCCTCCAATCTACATTCTTCAGTTCCTGCCTAATATTGTTGTAATTAGCCTTTCCCCAATTTAGCACCTTCACCTGACAAATACATCTATCTTTATCCATCAGCACCTTAAAACTTATTGAATTGTGATCACTGTTCCGAAGCTGCTCCCCTACTGAGACGTTGACCACCTGGCCAGGCTCATTCCCCAATACTAGGTCCAGTATGGCCTCTTTCCTAGTTGGACTATCTACATACCGTTTCAAGAAGCCCTCCTGGATGCTCCTTGCAAACTCTGCCCCATCCGAGTCCCAAGCACTAAGGGAGTCCCAATCAATTTATTGGAGGTTAAAATTATCCATGACAACAACCCTGTTACTTTTAATTCTCACCAAAATCTGCCTACATATTTGTTCTTCTATCTCCCGCTGGCTGTTGGGAGGCCTATATTAAACCCCAAACATTGTGACTGCACCTTTCCTGTTTCTGAGCTCTACCCATATTGCCTCGCTGTATGATCCATCCGAGGTGTCCTCCCACAGCACAGCTGTGATATTCTCCTTAACAAGTAGTGCAACCCCCACCCCTTTACATCCCCCTCTATCCCGCCTGAAACATCTTTATCCTGGAACTTTAAACTGCCAATCCTGTCCATTCCTTATCCAAGTCTCTGTAATAGCAACAACATCATAGTTCCAAGTACTAATCCAAGCTCTAAGTTCATCTGCCTTATCTGTTACACTTCTTGCATTGAAACAGATGCACTTCAGTCCACCAGACCCAGTTTGATCAGCAATCACACCCTGCCTGCTCTTCCTCTGAGTCTTACTTACCCTGTTCTCTCATTCCCTTTCAGTCCATTCACCTTTGCTTTGGTTTAACTGGAGATAAGGAGGAACTTCTTCTTTCGATGTTTATCATCTTTGGAATTCTTTTCTCCAGAGCGGTGAATATTGGGTCATTAAATATTTTATGGGCTGAATGAGATATAATTTGATTTACGAGGGAGTCAAGGTTTATGGGGTCAAGGTTTCAAATCCGAAACGTCAACTTTCCTGCTCCTCTGATGTTGTTTAGCCTGCTGTGTTCCTCCAGCCCCACACTGTGTTATCTCCGACTCCAGCATCAGCAGTTCTCACTATCTCTGATGATCTTATTGAATGGTGGAGTGGACTCAAGGGCTTACTGCTGTTTCTACTTCTTATATTATCTCTTATCAGGCATACTAATCCTGTTATTAGCATGATGACCTGCTCTCTTATTTCTGGGACCATTTTAATAAGTTGGTGTGTGGTCTAGTTTGTGAAATAAACCTTTCCTTCCTGCATCTGAAATGGTGTGGCCTCTGAATCCTACTTCCTGCAACGGAATTTGTGTTGCCTCATGATACAAATGCTAGATAGCTGTAGAATTAACAATTTCAGAGGTCAGTCAGAATTTGCTAGATGTCTACATTTAACATTAGAAATGGAAGATTTTTCATGAGATGCTGTGGTTTCACTTTGGCCAAAATGGAGCTTATTAGACTGAAATATTGCTTGCAGTGTAAAACCCCTGGGATGATACATCGCAGAATATTGGCATTAATAGATTCAAAAAGTAGGGGCATTCAAGGTCTGAAAATCAAAAAGGTAGAAGGTGATACAAAGAGAGGGATTTAATTTATTCAAAACTAAGCAATAAGAGAACTTTTGGAAAAAAAGTAAGTTTGCTACAATTTTTCTGGCTCCAGATTAAATCTGTTTGGATCATTTAGGGTCACCTGAAATGAGCAAGGCAAGGTGGTTTCATTTTTGGCAGAAAATGTGGCATGTGCCAGACAATACAAAACATTTGCTTTTCTAATGCAAAGCACATTCTCAATCATTATTGTTCTCTTGCTACTGGATTCTTTTTGTTTCCACTGAGTCCAGTATTTTAGTGTACATCAATTTGTTTACTACCAATATCCTGTTTTTATGCAACACCAATGAGAGGCTTGTTTCCATTGGAACAGGAGACTGAGGACTGAATCTAAGTGCATAAAGTTAGATGGTCTGAATTGATTGGAAAGAAAAGCCTTATTCACTGTGGGAGAGGGTCCATATCTCAGAGCATAGATTTTGGTTATTGATATAGGAGGATCAGGTTCCTTTTTTTTACCCAGATGGTGGTGAACATCTTGATTGTCTGAAAGAGTAGTGAGGCAAAAATCCTTATAACGTTTTTAAAAAGTACTTGGGTGAGCTCTTGTAACATTCAAGGCTGCAGACTTTGTGTTTGAAAGTGAAATTATGCTTGACGGCTACTTGTTGGCTAGTAGGGTTAAAATATGTCAAAAGATATTCTGCTATATATGTATATATATGATTTCTATAAACTGTAAATTTTATGAAGCAGAGTTAGAAATAAGTTTTTTTTCAAACAGCCAGGAAATTTTCTGAGCCTCATTTCTCATGTCAAGAGAGTCAACGGCACAGGATGCCCTTTGATAAGTCAAGCATTCATGAGTTAGGAACTTGTGGGTAAATTAATTAATAATTAATAAATGAACGAGTTCATTGCTAATTAGTTGATTAATTACTGGGAATGCTTGAGTTCCAACTTCACAGGTTCCCAGGCAGGGTGAAATAGAACCAACAATATAAATACTGCCTAATGTCAGACTAAAGAACCAATCTCAAATTATTATCTGTGAGGTATTAAGGTATATTATTTGTTTTTAATCCAAATAAAAGTTACTACTGTTCCATTCTTAACAAAAGCAAAATGTATTGCTGTTGCATTAAAAGGATGCAACTTACTATTTAGAAGATGAAGAATATCAATTTATTATAGAAGCAAAGCCCAGCTATATAACAGGTTATTCATTAATCAGAATGTGAAAGTAAATCACTGTGTGGAGGAAGAGAGGTACAGCAGATGTCCATAAATCAAATCTAAAAAGATAAACAGCATTCATAATAAATACATGCAAATTTTGTTGACATGAACATTGCAAATAATTTTGCGAGTAAATTACAGTAACAGGATGCAATAAATTAAGCTGTGAATGAAATAGCAGAATCTGCAAAGAATTTTAGAAGAATTAGTGGATGGCAGGGATATTTAGGAACCAGATGGAATGTCATTAATCATTTAGAGTCAGCTAGGGTGTGAGATTCTCCAGTGGAGGTGAGATGAAAGTTAGTCATCAAAAGCACAGCAGCAAATATGATTAAACTTGCATTTTGTCCCATTTATACACACTTCAATAGAATGTTCAAATAACTGTAGCATAACATTTTTAAATTAAGATCTCCCGTAGATGTTGTTTCAATCAATGTGCGCATAACTTTTCAGGAAAAATAACTGTATTGCTCAGAGTTCACCTATCAATGTTTATTTGAAATCTGAAGGACCCCGTGTATTGGTTCAATGAAAAGTGCAAGAGGGCATGCCAGGAGCAGCAAAAATGAGGTGCCAACATGGTGAAACTACAACGCAGGTCAACTTGCATGCCAAGCAGAGAAGTAATGCAAAATAGACAGAGATAAACAGTCTTCCAGCCAACAGATCAGATCTGAGCTCAGCAATTCTGCCAAGTTAATTGTGAATGGTGGTAGATAATGAGACAATTCACTGAGGAGGTTCCTCAAATGTCCCCATTCTTAATGCTGGAGGAATCTAGCAATCAGTACAAAAGACCAGAATAAAGCATTTGCAGGGATGTTCAGCCAGAACCAAGTGAACAAACAATCTCAGCCACTTCCTGAAGTCCCTTGCATCACAGATACCAGCTTCTGGCCAATTTGATTCACACCAGATATTGAGTAACACCTGAAAGCAGCAGTTACTGCAATGGCAATGTATCCTGACAACATTGTAGTAATAGTATAGAAGACTTATCCTCCAGAATTTCAGATGTTCCAGTATAGTTACAACACTGACATCTTCCGATAATGTGGAAGTCTGTCTAGGTATCTGATGTCCATAAACAGCAGGACAAATCAAACCCAGCCCCATCAGTAAAGTGATAGAATCATTGGAAGTGCTATCAAGAGACATTTACTCAACAATAACCTGCTGAATGATCCTAAGTTTGAGCTCTACTGCACTCACTTAGTATAAGAACTTATTACAGACATTGAACCAAAATGTTGCAATCACATGGGGGTGGGGGGTGGGGCAATGAGGGGAAATGCCCTTGATATCAAGGCATCATTTGATTAATTATGGCCTCAAGGACCCCAAGCAAAACTGGAGGCAATGTAATTCCTTTGCTGGTTGGAATCATAGACAACACAACAGACTAAGGCTGTGGTTGTTGGAGGTTAATCATCATAGCCACAGAACATCACTAAAAAAAAAAAAAAAAAAAGTTCCTCAGAGTAGATATTTCCTAGTCAACCTGTATTGAGATGTTATGATACACTTGTGGAGCAGATGTGACTTGAATCCAGGTCTCCTAGCTCAGGGATAGGGACACCACCACTGCACCACATGAGCCCCAGTTCCTCAAGGTAGTGCCCTAGTGTCCAATCATCTTCAGCTGCTTCATCAATGGCCTTCTTTCCATCATAAGCATAGAGGTAGTGATATTTGCCGATGATTGCACAATATTCAACACCACTTGAGACTCCTTAGATACTCAGTCCATATGCATCAAGGCCTGGATAACTTACAGGCTTGGGCTGACGAACAACCAGTAGCATTCACAGCATGCAAGGGCCAAGAAATTACCACTTCCAACAATATGGAATTTAACCATCTTCCCTTGAACTTCTTATAGCATTGCCATCATTGAAATAACACCAAATGTCCTGGGAGTACTCATCGTCCAGAAACTGATCTGGACTAACTACATATTGTGGCTACAACAGCAGTTCAGAGGCGTAGTGCCTTCAGGACCCTGAGGAAGGAGGAGAAGGTGGATCCTACTGCGTGGTTCCCTGAAGAGACTGTCAAAGTTATTTGGCAGAATGCTTCACCACCAGAACTTTCCAACAAGAACCAAGACATCACTTGGCTGGTGGTGAAAAGGGCATTACCTGTGAGACCCTTCATGTATGCCGGGACCCTCTGCACCACTGCACATTGCCCTCAAGCAGCTGTGGGGTGGTTCAGACTGTCACACATCTCCTTCTGGAATGTGCCTTTGCAAAGGAAGTCTGTAGAAAGATGCAGCGGTTTTTGTTGAGATGTATCCTGAGCAGCTCCACGACATTGGGCTTTGTGCTCTATGGTCTGTTCCCTGCGACAAAGACTGAGACAAACATCTACTGTGCTTGGAGGACCATCAACTCAGTGAAAGATGCTCTTTGGTCTGCCTGAAATTTATTGGTCTTCTAGACCAAGGAGTTGACACCAACCAAGTGGGTGACGCTGTGGCTCAGTGGTTAGCACTGCTGCCTCACAGCATCACGGACACAGGTTTGGTTCCATCATCAGGTGACTGAATGGAGTTTGCACATTCTCCCTGTGTCTGTGTGGGTTTCCTCTGGGTGCTCCAAAGATGTGCAGGTTAGGTGGATTGGCCATGCTAAATTGCCTATAGTGTCCAGGGATGTGCCGGCTGGGTGGATTAACCATAGGAAATGTAGGGTTACAGGGATAGGGTAGATGGTGGGTCTAGGTGGGATGCTGTTCAGAGGGGCAGTGTGGACTCAATGGGCCAAATGGCCTGCTTCCATCCTGCAGTGATTCTGTGATTGCAGACTGGCACATTCCAAGGTCCAGGACTATGAGCTGATGGAATCAGTAAAGCTTAGGGCAGCTGCCACCAAAGCACAGTGGGGAAAGACCACCATCTGAGGTCTTCCTGCTGAAAGTAAATGGGTGTCTATTCAGTTATTGGACCCTCCTGGTGCCACAATTATTGTAAGTATAGTATTGAATGTGTAAAAGAAGTCTTTGTTTTTTTGGATAGAGTCAAACTCCAATGTTTGTTTGTTTCCTTGATATGTTACTGTACAGAACAGAATTGCTTTAGTGACTATGTATATATATAAAAATATTTTTTATGAATAAAGCATATTTTTGAATTTAAAAAAGGCTAGAAATTCTGTGGTGAGCAACCCACCTCCTGATTCTCTAATGCCTATCTACCATCTACAAAACACAAGTCAGGAGTGTGATGGAATATCTACAATTGTCTGGATGACTGCAACTCCAATAGCACTTGAAAAGCTCTGCACCGTCCATCTCAAAGCAGCCTGTTGGATTTGCGCCCTATTTAAAATCTTCAAATTTTTTGTCTATTCCAGTCTCATGGCTTACATTTTAAAGTTTACATCTTTTGTCCTTAATGCCTATTTTCTGCCTTTTGTTCATTTAGGAGATGAGAGCATTTATTTTTACGAAAGGATTTCTATTTGCTGAAAATCAATTTCAGACTTGTTTGCAGGCAATGAACAAAACCAGGTCTTCTGACGTAACTGCCGCATGAAAATCTGGGATGTAATTATAGCCAGTTAACTGATGAAAATCATAGGCCAAGTGGTACCAACACTCGATTATTAATCCGGAGACCCAGTTAATGTTCTGGGGACCTGGGTTCAAATACTGCCATGGCAGGTGGTGGAATTTGAATTCAGTAAAAATCTGGAATTAATAGTCTAATAATGATAATAATCTAATAATCTTGTTAATTGTTAGAAAAACTGACCTAGTTTACTGGTTTACTGATGTCCTTTAGGGGAGGAAACTGTTGGGTTTACTTGGTCTGGTTTACACCAGACTCCAGACCCACAACAATGTGGTTGACTCTTAACTACCCTCAGGGCAATTAGAGATGGGCAATGAATTCTGGCCTAGCCAGTGATACCTATATTCTGTGAATGAATACAAGAAAAACTCCTAATTTTGTTTGCAAAGCTATTCTGTTCTATTTGCGCAGTAAAAGATAATCTGAATAATTGTTATATTGGTAAAATATTACTCTTTTTCCTGCTGATTACAATTCTATGGGACTTAGAAAAGATGAGGTCAGTGATCTCAGATATCAAGAAGTTAAAAATTAAAATGTATACAAATACTCAAACTTAAAAAGGAAATGGATCATTCATTTTAATTATGGAACATTCTGCTTTTACTAAAGAAATTTGAAAAACTCACAAGCTCCAAAGTTCAGATGAATCATGTCAACTATTTGATACTTAACTTATTTTCCATAATTTCATGCTACAAATTCAAATGAATTTTGAAATAAAATATGTTTTTTCTCATAGTCCTCCATGCAGGAGAAGGAAATTAGCCATTAATTAAACAGGTTGCTGTGCTAAGATTTTGTACCTAGGTACCTCTTGGTGGTGCTGGAAATGGCAACATTGCACACTTTTCACTGTACTCACGCACTTCTGTACTTAAGTACACATGGCAATAACATCTAATTCTAATTTGGTTCCAGTTCTATGATCTGTCTAATTTGCTTGGTAATAGCTTGAACTGTATCGAAGTCAGTGAATGCTATAAAACAGAATGTAGAATGGATGACAGAAAAGAAATAGGAGATCTCAGATCGACAAACAGGGAGAAAAAGAGAAACATGGAGTTAAAGCAATTCAGGAGAGAAATGCAATTAGTTTAAAATTTCCAATTTGTTGATGTGTTATCGATTAGCTAATCAGTGAGGATCACCAGCACATTTGACTGCAGTATGGTGCAGATAGAGTTCAATCAGCGATAAGATGGGTGATAAAATACCAGTTACACAGCAAAAGTACACAAGGTGTGACAGATAGTGAGTATGGGTTCAGGTCATAAAGGATAGCAGTCAGGAGTTTATTTATCTTCTTCTTCCACCTTTCTTCTTGTTACCATTTGTTTTCAACTTCTCAAACTATTAAGGAATACTTTTGCCCAACATTCCTGGTGAGTTCTTGTTGAATACTCTCCAAGACTTCCAAAGTCAAAGCCATTTTTAGAACTGAACCTAGATATTGGTATGACAGCATTGCCTGATAAAGATGCAATGGAAGTTCTACATCCATCTGATCACAGGAAGAGGATTTGTAACTTTCAATTAGATCACTCCTCGTTCTTCAACATTAAAAGAATACAGACCGAGTTTCCTCAATCTCTCCACATAGGACAATTCTCCCATCCCATGGATTAATCAGGTGAACATCTATCACACCCCCTCCAAAGCAATTATATCCCTCTATTGATAAATGAACCAAAGCTGATCACAACATTCCAGATGAGGGCTCACCAAGACTTACACAACTGCAGTATGACATCTTTATACTGTGCTCTTTAAAATATAGAAGGATGAGCAGTGATTGACAGGTTAGCTCAGTTGGCTGGTTTATGAAGTAATATCAATAGTGTGGACTCAATTTCCACACTAGCGGAGGTTACTGTGAAGGACTCTCCTTCTCAACCTTTCCCACACACCCGAGGCATGGTGAACCTCAGGTTAAACCACCACCAATCTTCTCTCCCTCTAATAGAAAAGCAGCCATGTAGCTTTCTAGGATGAAAGCAATTTTGTCTTTTGCCCTACTCTAATTTCCTGATGCTTACCATGCCTCACATTGCCACTACACTTTGTTGGCCTATAAACAACATCCAACAACATTTCAGAGATGTGAGAACTGCAGATGCAACACCCAACAAAGTTTGCTGTGCTTTGATGTTTCTTAACACCATCCAAAACTGATTTTACGTCTTGATCCTCACGCTTAAAATCCTCTCTTACTCATGGATTGATATTGTCCCTTATTAAGATTACTACCAACATTCTTTTCCTTTCTGCCTATCCTTCCTGAATGCTAAACATTTCTGTTTATTCAGTTCCCAATCTTGGTCACACTGTTACCATATCTCTATTGACATTTAAATCACTCCCATTTATCTCAGTTTGCATTCAATCAATATTTCTACCTGCATTCAAATTGAGTGCCTTTAATTCTTATTTTAAAACATTATTCTCTATTCTGATCCAATTTGATGCACTCCTAACTGGGTACTCGCAAGGTTCTAGTTATGCTTGTCCTTTTGTGGGGTATGGAACATTCCTTGTCCCAGTCCTATTTCCGCTTCCACTCACTACTCTCTCTGGTATATTGATGATATCGTTGTTGTTGCTTCCCTCTCTCATTTGGAATTGGAAAAGCTTATCAGTTTCACTTCTAATTTCGACCCCGCTCTCATCTTCATCTGTTCCATCTCTAACTCCTCCCTTTCTCAACATCTCTGTTTCCATTTCCATGACAAGTCAACTAACTTCCACAGTCAACTTGAATATATATCCTCACACCCTACTTCCTGTAAAGACAATATTCCATTCTCCTAGTCCCTCCATCTCCGTTGCAGCTGTTCTGATGATGCCAACTTCAACAATGGGGCCTCCAAAATATTCACCTTCTTCCTTGACTAAGGATTCTCCAACCATAGTTGACAGGGCTCTCAGCCGGGTCTGACCTGTCTCCCACACTTCAGTCCTCAACTTTTCTCTTCCCTCTCACAATTGTGATAGGGTCCTCCTTATTCTTACCTACCATCCCACCAGCATCCACATCCAGAGGATCATTGGTCATCATTTCCGTCACCTCCAGTGGGATGGCACCACCAGACACATATTCCCCTCCCTTGTCAGCCATTGTAAAGGCTCCCTCTGAGACACCCTGGTCCACTCCTCCTCCACTTCCACACATGCCCCCAGTCCCATGGGACCTTCCCCTGCAACCGCAGCAGGAGTAACATCTGCCTATTTACTTCTTCAGTATTCAAGTGCCCAAACACACCCTGCAGGTGAATCAGTGCTTTACCTGAACTTCACTCAGTCTAATCTATTGCATTCGCTGCCCAGAATGTGGTCTCCACTATACTGGGGAAATAAAGTGTAGACTGGGTAATTGCTTCACGGAATACTGACATTTTGTCTGCACAAAAGACCCTGAGCTTCCAGATGCCTGCCACTTCAATGCATCACCTTGCTCCCTGGCCAACATCTGTCTCAGGCTTGCTGCAGTGCTGCAGCAAGTCTCAGCACAAGCTGGAAGAACAGCTCCTCGTTTCTGCTTGGGGACTCTGCAGCCTTTAGGAGTCAATATTGAGTTCAACCATTTTACCACTTGAGCACTTTCCCCACCTTTTCCTCCATACCTAGGCACTGGACATTGTTATCATATAGTCGGCTATTACACATAATCCATCGCTCACCACTAATAGTCTCCATTAGCAGTTATTCATTCTCCTAGCTTGACCGTTATCCACTCCTTTGTCTGTCCAACTGCCCTTCTCTCTTTTTGTACTCTAGCCTCATCTATTGTTTACACCTTACCTCCTCCCCCTGTCCTCTGAATAAAAAACATTTTCCTAGCTATCATCAGTTCCGAAGAAGGGTCGCTGGACCCGATATGTTTACTGATTCTCTCCACAGATGTTGGCAGACCTGCTCAGTTTTTCCAGCAATTTTTTGTTTTCATTTCCAAGCCTTTATCTGCCTTCTATTTTTTGCTTTCTACTTTTGTATACCTGTTCACTAGATTTGCTTCCCTTGAACTTAAGATCACTCTCAGGGTCACACCATTCTGCCAATCTAGTTTAAACACTCCCCAGCACTACTGGTGAATCTTCCTGTGAGGATGTTAATCCCGGTCTGGTTAGGATATAGCCCGTTCATCCTGTACAGGCCCCACCTGCTACAGAATTGTTCCCAATTCCTCAGAATTCTGAAGTCCTCCCTCCCACAAGTTCAATCTCTCAATTCTTCTATTTCTAACTAAAGCAGAAATTGCTGGAAAAAACTTAGCAGGTCTGGAAGCAGCTATCGAGACAAAACAGAGTTAATGTTTCAGGCCCAGCGATCCTTCTTCGGAACTTCTGAATTTCTGAAGAAGTGTCACTGTATCCAAAACATTAACTCTGATTTCTCTCCACAGATGCTGCCAGACCTGCTAAGTTTTTCCAGCAATTTCTGCTTTTGTTTCTGATTTCCAGCATCTGCGAATTTTTTTTTATTATTTCTGCGATCATTATGGGACTGGCAGTAATCCTGAGAATACTGCCCGAGAGATCTTGCTTTTTAATTTCCTTCTTGAACTTTGAAATATACTTTCAGAACCTGAACACTTCCTACCCAAGTAATTTGTACCAATGTGGACCATAATCTCTAGCTGCTCACCCTCTCCAGAAGAACATCCTGCAGCCAGTTTGTAACGGCCTTGTCCTTGGCATCAAGATCATTCTAGCAACCATTCTAATTAAGCAAGGTTAAATGAAAAGCCTAAAGTTTTGTCATATGGTTATCTATTCATGCATTCATCTATGGGTCCTGTCCAGTCTGGCTATGTTCATCCTAAATTAATCTGCCAATTTTGTTCCTATGGAAACACTCAACAGATTCCAGGAAAACAAAAACAAAACACTCTATTACCTATCCAAGCTGATATATTCTGAAGATATTGTTAATTTCCAACAGAAAGAAAGTCAAAAGTGCCAAAGGAGAGAAATAGCCATTTTGCAGATAATTATGCACTGTTTGTGTGTAGAAAATATAGGTACAATTACAACATTTGAAAGAAATTTGGACAACTACATGAACAGGAAAGGTTCAGATGAATATGGACCAAACACAGCCAAATGGGATTAGTTTAGTTTGGGAAACTTAGCACAGGAAATTTGGACTGAAGGTTTTTTTTTCCCCTACTGTATGGCTCTATTCAATCACTTTACATGTGTACACAATAAGATTCCCTCTTCAGCCCCATTCATAATGTTAGGAGACTTGCTTTCAACTTTGCTGAAGTGATTGCACTGTCTGACTAATGACAGCTTTAGAGTTTAATGCCGTGAATTACTACTCATCCTAGTATTGAACAAGATACTCTGAGCATTATCTTCTTAAATCACTGATAATTCATATTTAAATGTGTACAAAACAGTTTTCTCTACTTTGCCAGGAGAGTCAGCTTTGTGTTGCTGACAATAACGCAGCAATTGAAGCACTCAGGCCAGCTCTGAGATTTCATCACTGGAATAACACTAGGTAAAGAAGAACAAGAAGAAAGACATCATAATGTGGAGCTGGAGGAACACAGCAGGCCTGGCAGCATCAGAGGAGCAGGAAAGTTAATGTTTCATCAGGGCCCTTCTTCAGAAATGGGGAGGGGAAAGGGAGCTGGGAAATAATCAGAGAGAGGAGGGGTGAGGCTGGGGAAGGTGGTTGGGATGCTGATAGGTGAGTGCAGGTAGGGAGTGGTAGGGATTGGTCAGTGGGAAGGGTGGGCGGATAGGTGTGAGAGAAGATGGACATGTTTTGGGTCAAGGAGCCGGGAATGAGAGGGAGGGTTGGGCATGGGATGAGGCCGGAAGTCGGGAGATTTTAAAACTGATGAATTCCATATTTAGGCCATCAGGCTGTAGACTCCTGAGGCAGAATATCAGGTGTTGCTCCCCTAGTTTGCGGGTGGTGTCATTGTGACACTGGAGGAGTTTTAAAATCTCCCCACCCTCGGCCTAGATTCTAACTCAGGGTAAACCAAGGTTAGCTAACCAAGGAAGCTAAGGAGACTATTACAGTGAAAGAGATAGCACAAATGGAGGCCAAAGTCAATGATACGCCCAAAGACTGGGATAAATTCAGAATCTAGCAAAAGAGGACTAAAAAGATAATGAAGAAAGGGAAAATAAACTGCAAAGATAAAATAACAAAGAATATAAAAAATGACAATAAGGGCTTCTTTAAATACATAAAAACAAAGAGAGAGGTCAAAGCAACTACTGGCCCTTCAGAAAGTGAATGTGGGAGATGGTTATGGGGTACAAGAAAATGGCAGAGGAGTTAAGCAGATATTTTGCATCAGTCACACAGTGGAATATACTTTGAACATTCCATTAATACTAAAGAATACTCGGGACGAACTTAGTACCATTACCATCACTAAAGAAGGAGTATTAGAAAAACTAATGGGCCCCCCACCTTGTCTCTACCCCATCTCTTCCCTACCCCCTCGCTCTTTGCCTCCTCCCTCAATTCTCACTCCTTTCACCCCCTCCCCCTGCACCCTCTGTGGAGAAGAAATATTAGAAAAACTAATAGGCCTAAAGGCAGGATTTGGACCCAGCAACAGTGAAGGAACAGCAATATATTTTCATGTCAGGATAGTGAGTGGCTTGGAGGTTAACTTGAAGTAGGTGGTGTTCCCCTATATCTGCTGGCCTTAACCTTCCTGGTGGAAGTGGTCATGGATTTGTAAGGTGCTGCCTGAGGATCTTTGGTGAATTTCTGCAGTACACCTTGTAGTTAGTGCACACTGCTGCTACTGAGCATCGGTGGTGGAGGGAGTGAATGCTTGTGGATGTAGTGCCAATCAAGCAGGCTGCTTTGTCTTGGATGGTGTCAAGCTTCTTGAGTGTTGTTGGGGCTGCACCCATCCAGGCAAGTGGGGAGTATTCCATCACACTCCTAACTTGTGCCTTGTAGATGGCGGACAGGCTTTGAGGAGTCAGGAGGTGAGTTACTTGTCGCAGTATTCCCAGCTTCTGGCCTGCTATTGTAACCACTCTGTTAATGTGGTGAGTCCAGTTGAGCTTCTGATCAATGATAACTCCAGGATGTTGATAGTGGAGGATTCAGTGATGATAGCACCATTGAATGTCAAGCAGCGGTTTGATGGTGTCTTATTGGTGATGGTCATAGCCTGGTATTTCTGTAGCACAAATGTTACTTGCCACTTGTCAGCCCAAGCCTGGATATTGCCCAGATCTTGTTGCATGTGAACAAGGACTGCTTCACTATGTGAGAAGTCATGAATGGTGCTGAACATTGTGCAATCATTGGCGAACGTCCCCGCTTTTGATCTTTTGATGGAGGGAAGGTCATTGATGAAGCAGCTGAAGATATTTGGGCATAGGACACTACCCTGAGGGACTCCTGCAGAGATGTCCTGGAGCTGTGATGACTGACCTCCAACAATAAGGACTATCTTCCTATGTGTCAAAAATGACTCTAAAAACCGAAAAGTTTTCCTCCTGATACCCATTGATTCCCATTTTGCGAAGGTTCCTTGATGCCACACTCAGTCAGATGCAGCTTAGATGTCAAGGGCTCACCTCATCTCTTGTATTCACCTCTTTTGTCCACATTTCAACCAATTTGGAGCTGAGTGGCCCTGGCAGAACCCAAACTGGGCATCGCTGAGTAGGTTATTGCTGAGCAGGTGCTGCTTGATAGCGCTGTTGATGGTACTACCACTTTCCTGGAGATCGAGAGGAGACTGATGGGGCGGTAATTGGCTGGATTGGATTTGTCCTGCTTTTTATGTACAGGACAAACTTGGGCAATTTTCCACATTGTCGCGTAGATACCAGTGTTGTAACTATACTGGAACAGGTTGGCTAGGGGAGCGGCAAGTTCTGGAGCACAAGTCTTCAGTACTATTGCCGGAAATTTGTCAGAGCCCATAACATTTGTAGTATCTGGTGCCTCCAATCTCTTCTTGATATCACGTGGAGTGAATTAATTGGCTGAAGACTGGTATCTATAATGCTGGGGACCACTGGACGAGGCCAAGATGGATCATCCACTCGGGACTTCTGGCTGAAGATTGCTGCGAATGCTTCAGCCTTAACTTTTGCACTGATGTGCTGGGCTCTTCCATCGTTGAGGATGGAGATATTTGTGGAGCCTCCTACTCCAGTGAGTTGTTTAATTGTCCACCATCATTCACGACTGGATGTGGCAGGACTGCAGAGCTTGGATCTGATCCATTGTTTGTGGGATCACTTAGCTCTGTCTATTACTTGTTGCTTATGTTGTTTGGCGTGCAAGTATTCCTATTTGTGGCTTCACTACATTGATACCTCATCTTCAGGTATGCCTGGTGCTGCTCCTGACATGCCCTCCTGCACTCTCCATTGAACCAGGGTTGATCCCTTGGCTTGATGGTAATGGTAGAGTGGGGGCTATGCCGGGCCATGAGGTTACAGATTGTGCTGGAGTATAATCCTGCTGCTGTTGGTGACCCACAGTGCCTCATGGATGCCCAGTCTTGAGTTGCTAGATCTGTGCAAAGTCTGTCCATTTAGCATGATGATCGTGCCACACAACATGATGGAGCTTATCTTCAATGTGCAGGCAGAACTTCGTCACTACAAGGACTGTGCGATGGCCAATCTTACCAATATTGTCATGGACAGATGCATCTGTAGCTGGCAGGTTGGTAATGTGAATATTTCAGCATGGTCAGAAAATATACATATCTGTAAGCAAGAGATAATGTAAGAGAAACATGCATCATTCATGGTTAATTAAGGAAACTAAAGACTCAGTAAAATTGTGATAAGTCAAATTGCAGGGGACCCACTCACAAATTCACATTGAGTGGAGCATCAAGATGGCTGACAAAGCCTGTATGTAACCCAATCTGTCTACAAACATGCTGTGTCAAAAAAAAGAAAACTATGACATAGTAAATATCTGAAAAATGCCTTCATTTTTCAATTTGTTCACACTTTGCAATGACCTGACCTTGTACAGCAAAAAAGACATTGAAAAATGTTGGGAGTTAGCTCTGGGAAAACTCAGTAATTTTTTTTTTCTGCTTAGCATAGTTTCTTTGGATGACTGTAGTATCGTTCGCCATATCATCAATGTAGGTTTATGTGTTTTTTTTGCTTCAGTGTGGAGTTCTGGAGCATCTCTACAGCTTTCACAACTTCAGCTAGGGAAACAAACAGTCAGGTGAGTACTGTAAGTTTATATCAGCTTGAGCTGTAAACCAATAAACCAATGATTTTATTTTTGACTTGACCAAATGGCTTTTTCCCCTACAGAAACGGTTTAACAAATTACCATAATTAAACAACACAACTTAATTCCTCATTTGCTTAATCAAGACAAAATCATTAATAATTGAAAAAGAATCCAATTCCAAAACCTCATGATGTTTTCCAAGCCTAAGCAGTTCAGGCCATATTTTTGCCAGGACTAATTTCCTTACCTCTCAAATTGTGGCTGGTGTGCATTTCCTTGATTGGGATTTCTTCCAACAGACATCTTTCCAAATTTGCTGGTTTTGTGACTGAAGGTTCACTCTCTTTGCTCACCAAGCCTGATGAACCAAGCATTTCTTGGAGAGCCTCTCTATCCATGAGTAATATCCTGTTATTTTCACATCTATTCCACCAAAGCATCTAATACCTGCTCATCAGCATGAACTCTGGTCCTTTGTACATTTCGATTTCACTTCCAAACTCTTTTATTCTCACAACCAGTTTCAGCTCTTGCAAGCATTTCAATACTTAAATAGTTATTTTTACTTTAAAATATTTTTAATCAACCTGATTGGACCTGTTATGACACTCCATAGGGGCAGGTGGAGCTTAAACCTGGACCTTCCTGTTAGAGATAGGGACACCACTATTAAAAGACAAAAGCCCAATGTTCACTTTAAGCAGAAACTTAACAGTTAGTTGTGATTCTATTGGTTCTTCCATTGCCCAATCATTATGTTGTAATTGGTATTAGTTTAATCAAACAAATGGTATTAAGGATTCAGGAGTGATCTTGATATCACATAAAATACATTAATAATACTGATTTTAAATCTTTCCTAATAAAGAATTTATAGAAATTATTTCTACTCCAAATGAGACCAAATTCAAATATTCATAAATTAATCCAGAGAAAACCAATTTGAATTAAGAAAAACCTATGCTTTAGGCTCACTGCTCATCATTAGTTATCAAATTTTAATTCATCTAAATTGGTATTTACTCTGAACCACTTACCTATCAATTAGTATGATAGGCTGAATATTATGTGAATATCATTTGTTGCGATTTTGCTAGTGTAATGTAGGGAATTGAGTGATGTGCGTTGAATGCATTGATACTGTACAGAATTGTGTTAGCAGCAGCTATCAGTGGGACAGAAATCCAGAATTGTGTCAAGGGCTCTTGTGAGTCAGTGGTAGTGTCCCTGCCTTTGAGCCAGAAGGCCTGGGTTCAAATTCCACCTGCTCCAGAGGCTCTTCATTACATGTCTGAATAGTCTGCCTATGATTATACTTGTCTAAAATCTTTCGACCTTAGATGCTAACCGTACTCAGGTGTGGTTCGTACTTGAATGGAGACTGGAGCCGTAAGCTTTCCGAGGCTCTTGCATTGTCCCTGCCTCCATGATAGAAGAGCAGGATTCAAAGCAACCTCCTCAAAATACATAATAAAATTTTAAGTTTTTGAGTAAAAACATCTAGAATTGTGACAAACATTGGATGCTGATGGCTCACTGGCAGTGTCTCTAGTTCAAATTCCACTTGTTCTAGAGGTGCACAATAACATTGCTGAACAGGATGATCAGAAAATATTTAGAATTTCACCAAGATAGGTCTCTTGTGGCACAAATTATAGTGTCCCTATTTTTAAGCCAGAAGGCCCAGGTTCAAGTCTCACCTTCTCTAGAATTGTGCCATAACACATCAGAACAAATTGATTAAAAAAAGATCTGTCTATATCCTCATAGAGATTCCTTATGAACCCATCACAACATTCCTCCATTAGTGAATTCATATGATTGTGGTTCCGTTTGGAAAAAAAATGTGTCAAACATTTTATTTTCTAAATGGAAGGACCATCTTTAATAGGATTGAAAATTTGAAGGTTACATTTTAAACCACAATACAATGTGTTTTGAGTCATTGAGAAAACATTTTAAATGTATTTTATGGTGAAAGTGAACAGCAAGTTTAAAGGTTGCAAATGATTTTCAAACAATCTTTATGAATGAAGAAGTCCCAATTTTTAAACTCTCTTTCCGCACAAATTCCCCAGAAATGATGATGTCTTCTTACTTGTACTTTATGTCTGGAAAGTGGTTGAAATATGGATCTCTAAACATAAGAATCAATTGATGTGAACAAAAAGGTACATTTAAGCAGAACCTATAAAGATACAAAAGAGAAAGGAAAGCTGACCAGGTTAAAATCTGGGAGAAGGTTTATGCAGTACATAAGCATTGGCATGAACACAATGGCCTGCTCTAGTGCAGCGCATTCTCTGTACTATTGTGCATGCCTTACACAAGTGCTCAGGAGATGTCTGCATAGTTAGTAGACTGAAGCAGATAAGTCATTTAACTAGTCCATTACAAACCACAAAATTGAATCAAATTAACTAATTTCTACTTAATTGTGAATTGCTCACGACTAGCATCCAAAGAATTCAGCATCAGTAACACCAAGGAGAGATTGTCCCAAATCTTCCCAGAGAAACAATCACAGCTACTTCCTAACTCTGTAACCATATAATGCATTTCTGGATCATGTTCCAATCCAGCTGAATTCTCGTTGTGTAGAATTGTCAACTAAGCCATGTGCCCTATTTTTACAGTATTATCTGCCATATTCTGATGAGTAAGTATATTTAAAGCTCCCAAAACCACATTGAAAAGCTACAGAGAGAAGGTAAGTGTGTACATTACTGACATGGGTAGGGTGTCGGATGTGTAAGGAATTGAGGACAAGATGAGTGATGTTATAGGATGGTAGATAGGTAAGAGGGGTAGTGAAGCAGGTGGGTGAGGAGGATAGGGTGACAAGTAGGTGAGGATGTAAGGTTGCACACAGGAAGCTGAGGGGTAGGGTGACAATTAAGTGGATAGAGGGTTGGGTGAGTTTGGGCAAAATTTGATGACAATGTTGGGCTGCTGCTTGGGATGCTTGAGGGTTGCTGAATTGGTTCAGGTGGGTATGGAGTCAGGGGTGTGAATGTGTCAGATTGGACAGTGTGTGTCAGGGGTGTCATGGGGAGAAGCCAGAGTTGGTTTTAGGTCTTAGGGATAGGGCCAAATCAGATTGTGGAGGTTGGCAGGGTTGTTGGAATGAGTTGAGGGGTGAGGGGATTGGCAGATAATTTTACTCAGACTGAATCGTACCATAATTTGGCAAAGTGTACTTTTTGTCAAGTTTCATGGAAGGTTCCTCTCTATAAGGCTTAGTGAACTTTCTCATGCTAAAATTGTCTCATAAACAACCTACAACACTCCTCTCTGATGCTAGCCTAATTCTCCCACTCACCATTTCCAAAAATACTTGCCACTGCCAGAATATGGCAGTATTGTCAGCCCAGAGCTGACCTGCCCAGTCTGTGACATTTACCTCAGACATGATGGATAAGGGGAAATTGACACCCAGCAGTGTGGATGGGGACCTGGAGATCCCATTGAATAGAGTAGCACAGTGGAGGTCTGCCCTTTTTTCTCATGATTGGTTTAGTAAGCTATGCCAACAGACCAGCAAGCTCCATGTTTTCTATTTTGTTCAGTGCAGTCTGTGCCATTTGGAGGATTGCCCAGCACTGTAGGAAAGCCAATGATTTTCAATTCTCTACCAGGATAATTGCCACCAACTTCTCTCCTGCACCTCACACTCGCTCTATCTCTGCTACTGCACCCAGCTCCTACCAGGGCTCATGCTCTGCCACTTTCACTATTGTATGCAATATCGTCCCTCATTCACTCTCACCCACCCAATTCCACCACACTACTATCCCTGCATGGCGTCTGCACTGTCTCCTTATTCATTTGAAGCACCTGAGCACATTTCCCCCACCTACACCAGTACTAACAGTTGGGTGAACCACTGCCATCTCACTCAATCCTTCCCTTGCCCTCATCCCAGGAGAAAACAACCCACAATCGAACAAAGAGAGCCAAAGCAGCTGATGGGGTGGCCATCAGGTTCCTGATGCTGACCACCTCAAGCTGCTGAATGAGCATGCCCAGGCCACTGGACCTGTGTTGGAGGCTGTCCTTGATTTACTGTGCTGAAACCCAATCACTGAAGACTGACTCCCTTAACTTGATTGAACAACCATTTGGTTGAAGTGCATGCAACGTGTTTACCATGTATTTTGATGGGACACAGTGCAGATGCGAGATGGACAAAGCGCAGTGCAACCTGTCTGCATCCTTGAGTCATCACTGCTAATGACCAAGAGCTTTCTGGCTTTGTGCCTGTAGTCAAAGGTAAGTCAAGACAGAAGTACTGTCTACCTGTAAGCACTGGCTGAGAGTACAAAGTGCTAAAAGACAAGCAAGGATGCTGAGTCAGTCTCAGTAGTTGCTGAGAGAGTGGGCACTGAATGTGTGAGCGTGGAGAAAGCAAACAAGCAGCCCTAAGATGCAACTCAGTCCAATCAGTGAGGTGGGTGCCTGTCCCTGTGAGCAAAGTGTCCTTGCAGCAGCATTTCAAGGATAGATTTGGTACACTCCATCACTGAGCTGCAAAAGGATACTCTAAGTGAAGCACTATGACGGTGTTGAGAGTTGACATGTGTCAGATGCCAGCATCCCTAGAAGCAGGGTGCACATGGCCTCTGCCTTGTGACATGCTGGTTATCCAAGATGGAGCTCCGAAGGAGAAAGCTAAAAGCTGCAAAAGCTTTGCTTCTGACTTTCATGTTGGATACATTGCTGAAGTGACTATCTTCCAATCAGAAGATGGGGATAATTGTGAGATTCTCCCTTGTTGAAGATGGTCATTGCCTGGAACTTTTGGCTGCCATTGTTACTTGCCACTCTTCAGTATAGGCCTAAATGTTGTTCAGAACTGGCTGCGTGCTTCATTATTTAAGTGAATGCTCCTGAGCTGTGTGGAGTCATCAGCAAACATTCCCCACTTCTGACTTTATAATGGAGGTTAGGTCATTGATGAAGCACATAAAAATGGTTGATGCTTGGGCATAAATCTGTAGAACTCCTAAAGTGATTTGCTGGGGCTGGGATAATTGGCCTCCAGCAACCTTTTTGTGAAGTTTGGTTTCAGCATGTGGAGATTTTATTTCATCATGTTTTCATTAACTTCAATATTGCTAGAGCTCTTTGATATTACACTGAGTCAAATACTGCTTTGATTTCAAAAGTATCACAAAATTATTACAGTGCAGAAGGAGACCATTTGACCCATCGTGTTTGCACTGACTGGTTGCCCAGCTAAAAGCAGTCACTTCCCCTATTATAACAAGGTGTAGAGCTGGATGAACACAGCAGGCCAAGCAGCATCAGAGGAGCAGGAAGGCTGACGTTTCGGGCCTAGAGCTTCCTTCACCTTAAGCTCTCTAATCAAGTCTGCCTCATTACATATCACTGAATCCAGAATTGCCTATTCCCAAGTGGACTCGACCACAAGCTGCTCCAAAAAATAATCTCATAGACATTTTATGATGAGGCTTGCAACCAATCTGATTTTCCCAGTCAACCTGCATAATGAAGTTGCCTATGATTATTCTAACAGTGCTTTTCTTATGTGCCTTTTCTATCTCTGATTTATTTTCTTCCCCAAATCCTGACCACTGCTAGAAGGCCTGAACAATTCCCATCAGGGTGTTTTTCCCTTTACAGTTCCACAACTCCATCCACACAGATTCTACACCTTCCGTCTCTGTACCACTTCTTGCTATCGACTTAATTCCATTTCTTACCAACAAGGCAACCCTGCCACCTTTACCCATCTGCCTGTCCTTTCAATAGGATGTGAATGCTTGGATGTTTACTTCCCAGACCTGATCCCCTTACGGCTATTTACCTGTCATCACCAATATCGTAAATGCCAATTTCAATCTCCGCTACAAACTCATTCATCTTGATTCATATTCTGCATGCATTTCAGTACAACACTCAGTCCTGCATTGACTGCCCCCCTTCCCATAGTTGTCCCTCATCCACTGTGCCTGAAATTAGATTTCTAACCTTTTCCATACTCTGTCTCCTCTGCTGAGCCCACCCCATTTTAGCTTTTCCCATAAATTTCCAGGTAACAACAGCACCGCCTCCACCCCACAACTATTAGTTTAAAGCCTTTCTACAGCCCTCATTATGTGATTCATTGGGACTCTTGATTCAGGTGGAGCCTGTCCCATTGGAACAGTTCCTTCCTTCCCCAGTAGTGGTGCCAATGTCCCATGAATTCAACCTTGTTTCTCCCATACCAATCTTTGAGCAATGAGTTTACCTGATTAATCTTGATGACCCTGTGCCAATTTGCGATGGCTCATTCAACTGTTGTCATTAAAAAAAAATCTGGGTTACAAATGCCATTCAGGGAAGGAAATGTGCTGTTCTTACTGTGACTGATCTATACGTAACTCTCGACCTATAACAATATGATTGATGTTTAAAAAAAACCTGTTTCCTAAAATGCTCAGCAAACCATTTGATTAGACTATAAGTCATGAGTAGAAATAGGCCATTCAGCCCTAAGAGCCTAATCTACCATTCAATAGCTAATCTAATAAACCTGAATCCCACTTTCCTGCCTTTTCCCTATAACCTTTGATTCCCTTACAAATTAAAAATCTGTCTATCCCAGCCATAAATATACTGAGCGACCTGCTTCAACCACCTTCTTCTGCAGTAAAGAATTCCACAGACTCACTACACTTTAAGAGAAATAATTCCTCCCCATTGCTGTCGTAAATGGGTGACCCTTTACTCTGAGGTTACATCTTCCAGTCCTCTGGATCCCATGAATTATCATCTTATCAGATCAAAATCAGAAGTCACACGACACCAGGTTATAGTCTAACAGGTTTATTTAAAATCACAAGCTTTCATAGCACTGCCCCTTCCTCAAGCGCATCAAAAGCTTGTGATTTCAAATAAGCCAGTTGGTTTACAATTTGGTATCGTATGACTTTTGACTTTGTCTACCCCAGTCCAACACCAGCACCTCCATAGCAGGTCAGACATAATGAGGAAATCTCCTGCTGATTATCATGTACTGTTCTCACTTAGTTGATGAAAGAGTACTCCTCCATGATAAACTACACTTGGCAGAAGCAATGTGAGTAACAAAGGCACAGAATGTTCTCTGAGTGGTGGATTTCAATGTCCATCACCAAGACTGGTACAGTTGCACCACTACTAAACAAGCTGGGTGAATCCTGAAGATTTTGATTTGATTTATTATTGTTAAATGTACCTGGGTACAGTGAAAAGTTTTGTTTTGTGTGCCGTACAGCTGATCATAAGACACAAAGTGCATTAGGGTAATAGAACAGAGCAAAGAATACAATGCTACAGCTGCAGAGAAGGTGCACAGAGAGTGAGATCAACATTAAATTTAAAATTTGAGAGATCCATTCAGAAGTCCAATAACAACGGGGAAGAAGCTGTTCTTGAATCTCTTCATACATTTATACAAACTTTTATTTCTTCTGCCCAATGAAAGAGTTTGGAAGAGAGTATAACCAGGGTGGGAGAGGTTTTTGATTATGCTGATTGCTTTCCCAATGCAGCTTTCCTGAGTCGGTGGTTTGTATGATAGGCTACGCAGTGTTCACAATTCTCTGCAGGTCTTGCAGTCTTGGGAAAAACAGTTGCCAAACCATATTTTGATGTATCCAGATAGGGTGCTTTCTATGGTATGTCTAGAAAAATTTGTAAGAGTCTTTGTGGACATGCTGAATTTCTTTAACCTCCTGAGGATGTTAAGACCTTGTTGAGTTTCTTGGCCATTGCATCGACTTGGGTGGTCCAGGACAGGTTGTTGGTGATCATCACTCCCAGAAACTTAATGCTTTCGACCATCTCCACCTCATCACCATTGATGCAGACAGGGTTATGCCCTCCACTCTGCTTCCTGAAGTCAATGACCAGCTCCTTCACTTTTTTTGACATTGATAGAGAGATTGTTGTCTTTACACCATGCAGTTAAGCACTCTATTTCTTTCCTGTATTGTGTGTCATTATTGTTTGAGATCCACCGTACAATGGCGGTATCATCGGCAAACTTCTAAAGTTGGCATGGAATTTGGTCATACAGTTGTGTGCATGTAAGGATTATAGTCAGGGGCTGAGTACACAGCCTTGCAGGACACCAGTGTTGAGGATTATAGTGGAGGAGATGTTATTGCCTATCCTTACTGACTGCGGTCTATGGATCAGAGAGTCGAGGATCCAATTAAAGAGGGATAAGCTGAGATCTGGGTCTCAGAGTTTGGAGATGAGGTTGTTTGGAATTATGTTGTTGAAGATAGAACTGTAGTCAATAAGTAGGATCATGACGTAGGTAGCCTCATTATCCAGATGCTCCAGGGAGGAGTGTATGGCCAGGGAGATGGCATCTGCTGCCAAGCTGTTCTACTACACTACATTTCTGACACATAAATGATAGAACCAACATGATGGAAAAATGACCTTGACTTCATTGCAACAATTCACCTGCTACTGATGCATCTGCCAATGTTAATAATGACAGAAGTGATCACCACACAGTACTTGCATGCAGGAAGTCCTGCCTTCATGTTAAGAATACCCCCCTGTACTGTGTGGCTCTGCCACCTGGGAGATAATGGACTAGTGGTATTATTGCTGGACTGTTAAACTAGAGACCCTGGTAATGTTCTGGCAACCCAGGTCTGCATCTTGTCATGGCAGATGATGAAATCTGAATTCAATAAATGGGAATTAAGAGTATAAAGCTGAACATGAAACCACTGTCGATTGTCAGAAAAACTCATCTGGTTCACTAATGTCCTTTAGAGAAGGAAACTGCCATCCTTACCTGTTCTGGGCTACATATGACCCCAGACCAACAGTAATGTCATTGACTCTTTACTGCCCTTTGGGATGAGCAATAAATGCTGTCCTAGCCAGCGATGCCCTCATCTTATGAAAAAAAAAACGAGAGATAGACTCAGAACAGATCGAGCGACTCAAAACTGGGTATCCATGAGGTGCTGTCGGCCAGCAGAAGCAGTGGAACTCTGCTCAAACATAATCTGCAATCTTGTGGCCTGACATATCCTACACTCTGCCAGTGCCATTAAGTCAGAGGATCAACCCTGGTTCAACAAAGAGGGCAGGCTAGGATGCCAGGAGCAGTGCCAGGCACACCTGTAAAATGAAAAATTTGTCTATCTCAACTTTGAATATATCTACTGCAGAGGGCTGTCAAGGCTGGGTCATTAAAGAATTCCACAGATTTACCACCTTCTGAGAGAAGAAATGTTTCCTCATCTCTGTCTTAAATACCGCAACCACTTATTCTGAGATTTGGCCCTGTGGTCCTAGATTCTCCCACAAGTTCTACCCTGTCAAGTTCCTGAAAGATCTTACATCTACAATAAAGACATCTCTGAGTTTTCTCAATCACAATATGTACAGGCCTAACTTACTCAATCTGTCTCATAAGACAGTCCCTCCACATTTGGTATCAGCCAAGTAAAATGTCTTTAGACAGCCTACAATGTTAGTATATTTTTCTTAGAAAAGGTACCCAAAACTCTTCACAGTATTCCAGCTGTGGTCTGACTAGTGCCTTGTTTAGTGTTAGTAAGACCTCTCTGCTTTTACATTCCATTGAAAATTGGACCAGGGGTTGTCCATGTAGCTCTTCAAGGCTTTTCTACCAATCAATGGTCCATGGTTCATTTGATCTTGGCTTTAACTTCACTTTCTTGCCTATCCCCCATTATACTTGACTCACTTGTCAACCAAAAATCTCTCACACTCAGCCTTGAATATATCCAATGGCCCAACTTTTACTGTTCATTAGGAAAAAATAATTCTAACCAATAATGGTCCTCTGAGAGAAGAAATTTTAACTTAAATGGGAGGCCCCTTGTTTCAAAATGTGTCCTTTAGATTTAGATTTCTCCCAGGAAAACTAAGTCCTCCCAATATCTATGCTGTCAAGCCCTGTCCAACACTCATACCTTCCATTAAAAAATAAGAATTACATTTGCCTGTTTCCCTTCTATTAGGACCTCCCCATTTTCATGCGACCATCTCAACAAGATCATCATGCTATTCAAACCTGTACCCTGGTCTTTTTTTTTTCTGAAGAAGGGTCTAGGCCCGAAACGTCAGCCTTCCTGCTCCTCTGATGCTGCTTGGCCTGCTGTGTTCATCCAGCTCTACACCTTGTTATCCCTGGTCTTTATGTCTAGATTTAACATCTCTCCATCTTGGCCAATTTCTTAATTTTCAGGTCTGTGAACAAATTTGGAATGTCTGCTTTTCAAACCATGAAAGTATTTCTGCATAATACATGGCTAATAGAGATGTTGTGTGAATTTGTTAAGAAGTAAGGATTAGATCAATTTAGATTCAGGCTACAACCTTTCCTCAGTAATTGTTCACTTACTTCTGAAGGGTTGCAGATTGAAGTTCCTTTTCTGACCGTGAACACATCATCTGAACTGACATTTTAGACCAGTGTTGAGAGATGCAATATTGAAACAAGGCCTTGTCTGCTCTTTCAGTGCAATAAATCCCATAGCCCCTTGAAGAAGAGCAAGAAGTTGTCCTGGCCACCATTTTTCCTCAAACAACGTAATTAAAACCATATTGCTTGTTACTTATCTCATTTCCGATTGTGGGTTCTTCCAATGTGCATATTGGCTGTTTAATTTATATTGTAACTTACATTATAACATTTACTACACATTAAAAACATTGCATTGACTGATAAGCACTTTGGAACAGCCTAAGTTCTTCAAAGATCTCATATATTGAAGTTCTTGCAAACAATTCATTCAATATAATAAAGACAATCAGTTTGAAGTGGTTACACTTTGGAAACTAGCAATTTTCAGAGAACATTTGAGCATGATCACATTTTTGCTTGTTTGCATTTTGTAAAAAATACAAATTGGATATTTGAAAATAAAATTAAACCCAATTGGGAGCAAAAACAAAGTAAAATAGCATCATTATTTCAACATCTATTTTCTTATATTCTGATTCTGCAAATGGCCGTATAACTTTACCAATAATGATTAAACAAAATTGAGTTCAGTTAGTTGTGCTAGGGCAAATTTATTTTTTTTAGACAAGATATGTATAAAACCATTTCCTTTATTTATTAAACAAAATCTTTAAAACACAGCTTTATCAATTGATTCTTGTTCTGACTTGAAATTTAAAAAGGTTTCCATAAAAAAGTAGTTCACTCCAAAAACAGATATCACTCAACATACTTAGTTGTATATTCTGTAACTAAATCTCATTTCTATTTGTAAGTAAATGATGCCACATAGCAGAATCAGCAGGAATAGCAGAAGCACTTCAGGACGATTTCATGTGACATTGTTTCTTGATTGACAGATATTGTATTCAGATGTAGGTTTGTGCTAATCCTATCAATTATGAATGTTTTATAATTTGATTGTTGAACTAATAAGCTGCAGCTTTGAATGTGAAATTATGTTGTAGTTATTTTCACGTTGTGTGGTAAATAGAAAATGAGTCTTTGAATGGTTTAAACACAGAAATGGTTTGCATTTATAAGGCTGGATTTCGTTGGGATGTTCAGAATCTGATGATATATGGAAAGTTAGGAACAATGCTACTTTGGCTATATGCAGCACCTGGACAGTGTTTTGGGCCCTTCTGGAATGTATAAAAGATGGGATGACAGTTCCAAGAGCTGCAAGTGGATAAGGAAGCCAGGAGGTTTTCCATCTCAGTCACTTAATTGAGACTAGTAACTACTGCTAGAACTGAACTCAGCCAAGAGGACAGAGTCATTGATGTCGCACAGAGAACAAGACGAAAAGGTTTGGAAACCACCAATCATCACGGCAGACTTGGCAGTGGGAGGAATGTTAATGGAGACGATGTGGTATTGTCACTGGATAACCCCTTCACTGCATCATGGATTACCCAACTGGGAGGACCTCACAAGGCTGACATGGCAGAAAGTCAATCTAACTCTGGTAAAATGCTGCATCAGTGAGAAATATCCATTAATTGGCCACATAATTGGGACTGTGGGTGGGATGTCAATGTTGCATCTTTCCAACCTTTGGTAAGTGTCATTTCTGTGAGAAGGCAATGGGCCCTCTACCTATTCTTCACTCACTAATTTAGAAGCTCCTGCAAATTGCATCACATCTCTAGATGGCTGGCAAAATAAATCCAGGCCCATACGGTGTAGATTTGGAAGAACACAGCAGGCCAGGCAGCATCAGAGGAGCAGGAAAGTTGACAATTTTGGGTTTTCTGAATTTTCTGAAGAAGGTTCCCGACCCGAAACGTCAACTCTTCTGCTCCTCTGATGCTGCCTGGCCTGCTGTGTTCCTCCAGCTGCACACTGTGTTGTCTCTGACTCCAGCATCTGCAGTTCATGCTATTTCTCGGCCCATATGGTGTTTTTCACAATCTTAGGATGTTCCAAAGTTCTTTATAACTAATTAATTACTTGTGAAAGTAGTCACAGGTATTATTCAGAGAAAAACTGCAGGCAATTTTCTAAATCAGGTTCAATGAACGTCATAGGATGAGCAAATAATGTATTTCAGTGTTGATGGTTGAAGGACAAATATTGTCCAGGGTACAATGGAAGTCCCACCTTATCTCCTCAAAATGCTGCCAGGCAACCTTTCAAATGCATTTGAAGGAATAGATGGAGTCCCAATTTAACACTTCATCTGAAAGACAGATCTTTAAACCTACATTGCTCCTGCAATAGTTCACTGAAGTGATATAAGCTCAATTACCTCCAGCAAACCTAGAAGCCCACAACCTTCTGGCTCAGGGCAAGACTGTCAGCACTAAGACAAGGCTATGACTTGTCCATATTACACTTTTTCTTCCATTTAGTATACTTACTTTGAGTTGTGTAGTTGTATATTTTGTTGATATAACATACAGAAACTGTGATGTTTGTACAGTAACATAATGATCACAATACTTACAGGAAGGTAGGGAAGGTGTGAGGAAGACTGTATAAAACCCAGGTACATGTAGATCTTATTAAACCTAATGGCAGCTAGTCATGGGGCAGGAAAGTCAGAGATAAGAAATCACAGCCAAGGCCATTCACTGATAATTGAGATGAAGAGATCAGGATTTGTGTTGGATATTGGTAGTAAGTGAGGGGGATAAACTGACCATGGTAAGAGAAAGGTTTGATCTTCGAATTTCGATTTGTGGTTTTGGCAGTGCGGGGTGAAGTGGTGGAGAAGTCTCCAATCAGATCAGTGGGTAGAGGTTACATGCAAATGGATGTTAAAACTGAAGGGCTGATCGGGAGGGAGTGCACTCCTGCCTCACAAGGGTTGTTATGATTGCTAACCAGCTGGAGCCAGAAACTTAAGGATTTCCTTTCATGCTGCCTTTCCACAGAAAAACCACAGATATTTGCCAAATTGAAATTAGACATGCAACTGAATCAAACTGAGTCTGAGTGACATATTAGGAATGACCCTACTCCCTGAGGTGGGATTCCACCTGCCAGTAGTTACATGCACAAATGTTCCCTGACATTTACTTTTTAAACTTCCCACCCCCACAAGCCTCTTTTATCCTGACATATGAGTTAATATTGAAGCTAATATGTCCATCTGAATAAATATATATCCTATGAACTTATATACTTCAGGATCAGGTTGCAAAGGTCATGAAAGATATGGATAGAGTCTAAAATGTCCTCCTCTTTATTGGAGAAATGGGGGGTGAGGATGCAAGAGGTTTTGGTTTCAATTTTTATGGTACCTCTATTGCTAACTTTAATCTTCTATGGAATCTCCCTCTCATCTTGTGTTGCCATTGGGATTTGGTGTTAGGAATTGTGTGGTATGATCATCTAGAAGAGAGTTTAGATGATCTGGGACATTGAAAGCCTTTAGAAATTGTACATATTCAGTCCCAGAGGTGTGTTTTAGAAATAATTCAAAAACAGTCAATGTTTACCAATTCTCATCTTCTCTTGAAGCCTCATAACAAACTCATTGGGATTTTTTGGGGGTTGTTTGTTGCTAAGTCATTCCATTATTACAAAGAAGGATTCACTTAAGATCATTCAGTGTGCAACATCACAGAAGCAAAGATTGCACTATAGAAAAATGGATGAGTGGATTGAGTAACAGATATCCCGTAAAAGTGTTTGAATTTTTGCTGCACATCGATAGTAGAAAGATATTAGCTTCATCAATGCATTTTGTGGGAGCAATAATTCTATTCAAAGTTACTATTGGGGCTTATTGAGGGTTCTGACAGGTCTACTCAATGTAAAAAGTAGAGCAGAATGGAAACTGAAAATAGGTTAGAAGATTACTACAATCCAATCTAACTAGTATTAACTGTATTTGTCCAATTCACAATTGCCCTTACTTATTTTCACTGTCATTCAAACTAATTCATTCCAGAATTGAAATCTGTAAAATATTTAACGAGAAAGATAAAATCAAAGTATGATTTTTTTAAAAAGTGTGTCATCACCTTGTTGCTAACAGTCCATAAACTCCTTTGCATAAATCTTTGTTCCTCTCACCCCTACCTTTTGTTCACCCCCTCACTGGCACATGACTCTGTACTGTTGGCTATGACTTGAGTTACTTAAGCTTCTTAGCCTGCATACTTGGGAATATTCTGTAAACCATCTGTTCTTTTTGACACCTCCCTTCCTTTCAGCACTGTAGGTGTCCCTACACTTCAACAACAGCAACAGTTCAAGAAGGCAGCTCACTATCACTTTCTCAAGGGCGATCAGTGATGACCAATAAATGCTTGCCTAGCCGACGATCTCCACATTCCTTAAATTATTGTCTTTAAAAATTAAGATTTAATTATAACTGACTGTTTATGTTCTAGTAACATAGGAATATAGGAGTGGGAGTAGGCCATTCAGCCCTTTGAGTACTCTGTTATTTTAGATCATACCTGATCATTTACCTTAACGCTACATTTCTATGTTATCCCATAGCTTCTTTATTAATCCCTGTCTTGAACTTACTCAATGATTAAGCTACTATTAGCTGTGTGGGGCAGATAATTCTATAGATTCATTGCTATCCGGGTGATGGAGTCCTCCTCATCTCAGTTCTAAAAAGTTCGCCTTTTATTATAAGACTATGTCACTTAGCTCTAGACCCCATAGAAAGGGGAAACATCCTTTCTCTATCTGTTCTGTCTATTTTCTTAAGAATTTTGTAACTTTCTATATAGTTTGATCAAAATCTTATACAAACACAACATGGCTTGCCAAATTTTACAATCAATGTCCCCACCATTGAAGACAAGTATGCCATACGCCTTCTTGACTACCTTATCCACTTGTGTTGGCACTTTTAGACTAAGATTCCTCTCTATCTCAATGTTCCTTAGGATCCTGCCTTTTACTAAGTACTTCCCTCTTGCATTTAACCTCCCAAAATGCATCACCTCACACTTGTTCAGATTAAACTCCATCAGTCATTTCACCACCCAGCTTTCCAGCTGATCTATATCTTGCTGCATCCTTTGATATCCTTCCTCACTATTCACAAATCCACCACTTTTCATGTCTTCTGCAAACATACGCGACAGATCACCAACATTTTCATCCAAATCATTTCTATATTTTACAAATAACAGAGGTCTAAGCACTGATCCTTGTGGAATACCACTGGTCACAGGCTTCCAATCAGAAAGAACACCCCTCCACAAATACACTACATCTTCTTTGGCCAAACCAATCTTGTGTCGAACTTACTAACTTACCATGGATGCCATGCAATTTGATCTTATGGACCAGCCTACCGTGAGGGACCTTGTCAAATGCTTCAGTAAAGTGCATACAGACAACATCCACTGTCTTACCCTCAATCATCCTTGTCACTTCCTCAGAAACTCAAACAAATTTGTGAGACAAAACCTCCTCCATATAAAGCCATGCAAACTATTTTTGATGAGCCTGTTCTTCTCCAAGTGCAAGTAAACCCTGTCCTGAAAATCTTCTACAATCATTTCCTCTTCACAGATGTAAGGCTCACCAGCCTATAATTTCCTGGGTTTCCTAAAATAAAATAAATTTCCTAAAATAAACACGTTTCACACCGCTTGTCCTGTCATGTTCATTTACATGGCCCTGCTCTTTCTTCCTACTACACTTACTCAATTTAGCTCCTCTCTCCTCTTCAAACACTTCACATGTTTACCTACAGCTCTGTTTCCTGCACCCTCTGCCACACTAATTTAAACCATTCTGAGTGGCACTAGCAAACTTCTCTACCAGGATATTGGTGCCCCTCCAGTTTAGGTGCAACCCATCCTCATTGTTCAGGTCCTGTCCGCTCAGGAAGAGATATATGAGTCCCTCCCTCCTCCACCAGTTCTTTAGCCATGCATCCAAACTGTATTATCTTCCTATTTCTGGCCTCACCAGCATATGACAAAGGGAGTAATTCTGAGATTACATAGATGTCTTGCTTTTCAACTTTCTATGTAATTCCCTAAGTTCCCTTGCAAGACCTCATCTGTCTTTCTGCCTCAGTTGTTAGTATTAATATGGACCACAACCTTTGGCTTCTCACCATTCCCTTTCAGAATATCTTGTACCCACTCAAAGGCATCCTCGACCCTGTCATCATAGAGGCAACACACCGCTCTGGAGTCTCTCCTACGGCCGCAGGTATGCTCATCTGTGTCTCTAACTGTAGAGTCCCTATTCACTACTGTTCGCCTGCATTAACCCTCCCTGCTGTGCAATTGTGTCAGTCATTGTGTAACTGATGTGTCTTCTGCTGATGCTTTCCTCTGAGAGACCATCCCACTCAACAGGATCCAGAACAGTACCCTGTTTGAGAGGGGAGTGGCCATAGGAGGCTCCTGTACTCTGTTTACTCATCTTCCTGAGGGATACCTAACTCTTTTCTGTCCTTGTCATCCTTACTGGTCATTTAACCAGCTCACTAAATGTGCAATCCACAAAATTTTCAACCTCATGGATGCTCCATAGTGAGTCCATCCGTAGCTCCAGCCGTTCCATGCAACAAATCAAGAGCTGCAGCTGAACACACTTCCCACACACATAGTCACCATGGGCACTGGAATTGTCCCTGATTTCCCATTGGGATGACTGACTTCTCCTTAAGACTCAGTTTAAACCCAGTGGGTCTCACATTCTTGGGGATTATGGGTTATATTATTTTGATGTTTGATGGATATCATTGCTTTTTTTTTAAGCCTTATGCTTATATTAAGTAGAGGTTCAGACTGTTTCTTAGAAATAAGAACTAATCATCTTCTCTGTTCAGGATGTGATGTACATTCTTTGTATAACCAAAATTGTATGTTTTTTTATGGTATTAAATTCATATGTTTACTTCAAATTTATCTGACCTTCTGTATGAAATGCTCAGTGAGCCTACTCCTATTTCCATTGGTGAAGGAAAGTTTTCAGATGTGTTTCACCCAGAACCTTACAATATCCAGGAAAATTATAATCTAACTAAAAAAAGTTATATTTTAGGCTATTATGAAGGAGGTAGCACCTTTGACTGGATGGGAGGGGGTGCAGTGTTAGACTTTGCTGATCCAAATTCTGCGTTCTAGAGTCTAGCTCTGTCTGGTTGGAGTTGAGGGAAATTGTTTAGGAGATACTCCTGACCCTAATGACTCCAGTTATTAATAGGTTACAAGAAATTATAATGATTAAAGAAACACAGTAACATCCTGGCAATCTAAAAATGACCTGTTTATTCGTGGTCTCTTTTCTTCTGCTTGTGTAAATCAATCCTCTATCCAAGCTGTCAAATTATCTCATTCCCCTGTGCTTAAATTTTGTTCACTAACATCCCTTATCAAAAAAAAGTTCTAAAATTCCAAATTCACCACATCCACGAGTTCCTCCTTATTGACTCTGAAAGCAGCACCCTTCAAAAAAACGTCACGTTTGTCAAACATGGCTTTCCTTTCATAAAGCCATATTGACTATGCTCAATCAGATAATTATTTTCTAGTATTTTTCCTAATACTGCCATTAGGATATCATGTCTGTATGAATATACAAACATACAACCGAGGAACAGGAGTAGGCTATTCATCTGCTCGAGCCTGCTTTGCCATTTAATAAGGTCACTCGTCAGATTGTCCCATCAAATCGACATTCTCCCTACTCCTTTCATCCTCTTTCTTACCAAGAATCTCTCTACCTCTGCCTTAAAAATACTCAAAGACTCTGCTTCCACAACCGTTTCAGGAAGGCAGTTCCAATGACTCATGATCATCTGAGAGAATTCTCTTTGCTTTGTCTCTTGTTTTAAATGGGTAGCTTTTTATTTTTAAACTGTGAACTCCAGTTCTAGATACTTACCTAAATAGAAACATCCTTTCCTTATTAACAGTGTCAAGGTGCCTCAGGACCCAACATGTTTCAGTCAAGTTGCCATTTACTATTCTAAACCCTGGGAGATACAAGTCTGGTCTGTCCAATCTTTTCTCATAAGCCAATCCACCCATACCAGGTTTTAGTCTGGTAAATTTTTTCCTATGGATTCTTGTTTCTTTCATTCTCATTTTTAAACAATGTGGTTACATTTGCTACCTTCCAAACTGCAGGCACCATTTCAGAAATATAATTTTGAAAGATGATCATTAATGCATCCATTATCTTTGAAACCATGTTTTTCAACATTTGAGGGTGAAGGCTTTCTTTTCTTTATTCATTCACGGGATAAGGGAGTTGCTGGCTAGGCCAGCATTTATTGTCCATCCCTAATTGCCCAGAGGGCAGTTATGAGTCAAACATATTGCCTTGGACCTGGAGTTACATGTAGCCAGACCAGATAAGGATGGCAGTTTCCTTCCCGAAAGGACATTGGTGAACCAGATGGGTTTTTCTGACAATCGTCAATGTGTTCACAGTGATCATTAGACTCTTAATTCCAGACATTTATTGAATTCAAATTCCACAATCTGCCATGGCAGGATTCGAACCCAGGTTCCCAGAACATGACCTGGGTTTCTGTATTAACAGTCCAACAATAATACCAGGTCAATGGTATAAAGGAATTGTCAGTTTTAGTGCAATAAATTTCTCCAGTTCTACTTTTTTACTGATTCCAATTTCAATTCTATTCTCTAACAAAACCCTAACTCTTAATTATTTTCTCTGTAAAGACACACAAAATGAATTTATTACACTTCTCTGCCATTTCTCAATTTCTTACTGTGAATTCTCTTGCCTCTACCTTTAATAGATCAGAATTGTCTTTGCTTGTATGTTCCTATTTACATACCCATAGAAGCTGTCACATCTCATTTTTTAATGTTTGTTGTGAATTTACCTCCATAGACTGAATCTTACATATCTTTTGGCTAAGTCAAAATTGCATTAAATCTTTTAGTGGGCTTTTGCCGTAAGGTAGAGTGCGTTCTCTCAACTTATCTTACCGAATCACCACAGTAATTAGCTCCTGCACCCTTATAGTATCCATTCCATCCAATTCTGGCCTCATCTTGCCAACTATCATTCCCCGAATAACTCAAGGGGTAGCCATCAAAATGCCATGGTGCATGTAGACAAGCGCTGGCATTCCAAAGCTGCCCTGCTCAGTCAAGGAAGAAGTCTGAACAGGTTGGAGATTGTACTGACATGGAAATTCTCTGACAGGGGTCAGGACAGGACAAAAGGGGGAGTCTTTTCCATGCTTGCAGAGAAGTGCACACCACGTTAGAAATTGGGGTCCCCTTTAAAACTGTGTTCATTTAACATTCCACATCTAGTGTTTCCTGTAAGGCATGAAACTTCATTTATATGTGTTACATTAGTAATTAGCCTTGCACAGGCATGAACAAAAAGATTTATCGAGTATCCTGTTGTGAATGCAGTTTTTTTGGAAAATAAGAGATTTTTGTTATTAGAAGGAATGAAAACTAACATTCAAATTGAAGTGGGCAAGGTGATAATGGTCACAATGATTAACCTGGCATTATGAGTACATGCCCGTGGTGATTAGCTAAGAGGGTTTAGACAGGTGACTGACGTGGCCAACCCTCAAAATAAGATGTATCATCAGGGATATGTGGGGAGAGAGGGAGGGAGAGACAGTCCAGCGGATCAAGCCATCATCTTCTTGGGAAAAGACCAGGAGCTTCCCTGTATGAGCCCAAATGAAGAACAAAGGCTGTTATCAGTAAAGGCTGCATGGCCTCAAGGATGAACATTCCATCTCCGTTCTACAGAACTGTGTCGAGATCAGTGAAGCATTCACATCTGTCAGAGATTGTACATCCCTTTGTCAAATGTATCTATCCAAATTGTTGCATCTCCACAAATCATACAAGTCATCAGAAAATTGCTGCAAATTTTTGGCTTATTATTTAGGTAACTGTAATGATTAACTGCCCCCATCAAAAAAAAATCAAAAGCCATTAGACCCTGGCAGCCTGGTTTGAGGTCATTTGCAAAGATCGTCATCCTCTTCATAGCAGCTCTTCTTGCAAACCTAGCAGGCTTCACACCTCCCCAAGCCCCCATGGAATGCATCTACATGAGGCAGCATCTACCCACCCTTCCCGGGCTACCCCTGCTTATGAAGTGACCATACCAGGCGTGGTCAATCACAGCACTCTCCTTGAAGCCAGATGCTGCTGACTGCAGACAACCCACTATTCCCAAATGTCCCCCTTCTTACCCATGCCTTATCACCCCATTTCAGATACCGTTGCCTTCCTTCACAGCTATCATACTTCCTTCTCCAAAGCCTGCAATGTTTCCAGCTTCCAGATTGCACAGCCAATCAGAAAGGTGCCAATGTGACCAAGATGTTGACAGATGTCGGATACCAATATTCATGGATGACGGATGCGTGCAGCTGGTATCCATGCATTAAACCCTGGGACCTAATTTGGTTGTATGAAACAATGAGATCCTTTGGATCAATCCTGAACTGAATCTACCAGTTACCCGCTCTGGTATCCTTGTCAAGTTTCCTTGGTGTCCTGCCTTTTGTCATGTTGATAAATGGAAAGCTGAATATTATTGTGGTGAGTTGGTCCATTAACGATGTATTTAACAAAAAATAATTCCTCTTAGCTGACAACTCACTACTGCCAAACAAGAAGCTTGCTATGTGCTTATGAAAAGTATAAAAAGTGGAATGACGTGTTTTTGACATTGAGATGATTCTTGCCAAACTTCTTGTCCAACTTTAGTACACACTTTTCCATAGCTCACATCGCTGAAACCCCTGTAAAGATTCTGCCCTAAAGTTATTCTCTCTTTCTTTTCTCCTCCTCTGCTGAACTCTAAAATTCTCCCAATTGTAAAGCTTGCAATTTTATAAGCCTTCTGGTTTGAACTGATACCATTTTCAATTTCCCTTGTTAGCCATGGCTGCCTCACCTCTGCTGAGTATTTTTGCCTTTGTGGAATACACGCTTTTTGGAAATCAAGTATTTAATTGTTTAAATGCTACCCATTGTCTATCTACAGACACAACTCTTAAATTATTTTCTCAAATCTACTATAAGAATTTTCCACCACTTATATTCATAATTTCCCTTGCTTGCATTTAGGACCCTCATTTCAGACTGAAATATAGCTTATTTAGGCTTGATGGAAAATTCTATTATAGTATCATTACTATTTCTGAAAGATTATTTGACAACTAGACTTACAGGCACTTCACATGACGAGCATACATTTCAGTGCTGTTAGGAAGGCGGTTCTGGAATAGTGATAAAGTGACAGAAAAGAATAGCGATATAGTCCCAAGTCAGGATGGTGTCAGGCTTTGTAGAGAACTTTTAAGATTGTTGCCAAGAGACCGTTGTGATGGTTAGTAGCAGAGATGGCAAGATAGGAAAATATTAAACCCTGAGGACCTGAGGTTTCCTTCTCGGGAACCAGAGAACCAGGCTAGATTCACAAATAGCAATTCTAAACTTGGAATTCTTGGCTACCTTCTCTTCTTGCACTTTGTTCCCCTGAAGTGGGCACTCAATCCATATTGACAAAGTCTGCAACTGTATGAAGGCCAAGTTATGGATGTTGCAAAATATTGCACCATAAATTTGGACTTCCACTCTAGAAAGTGCTAGACGATCCCTCCTGGACAATCTAAGAAATAGATTTGTGACTTCAGCCCTCAATGACCTGCTTGATGATGTTCTTTATGAAAACTTGGCTTGTAATAGGTTTGTGGAGGATATCATAGAATGAACATCTCTTGTCCACTGAAGAGATCTTCTGATTTGCATGGATGTTTGAAGATCATAAGACCATAAGGTATATGAGCAGAATTAGGCCGTCCAGTCAATCAAGTCTGCTCTGCCATTCAATCATGACTGATATGTTTTACAAACCTATTCTCCTGCTTTCTCTCTGTAATCTTTGATCCCCTTCCCAATCAAGAACGTATCTATCTCTTTCTGTAATACACTCAATAACTTGGCCTCCATAGCCTTCTGTGCCAATGAGTTCCACAGAGTCACCACCTCTGGCTGAAGAAATTCCTCCTCATCTCAGATCACATGATGAAGGAGCAACATTCAGAAAGCTTGTGATTTCAAATAAACCTATTGGACTATAACTTGACCAAACAGGTGGATGAGGGTAAAGCAGTTGATGTGGTGTATATGGATTTCAGTAAAGCGTTTGATAAGGTTCCCCATGGTAGGTTATTGCAGAAAATATGGAGGCACGGGATTGAGGGTGATTTAGCAGTTTGGATCAGAAATTGGCTAGCTGTGAGAAGACAGAGGGTGGTGGTTGATGGGAAATGTTCATCCTGGAGTTCAGTTACCAGTGGTGTACCTCAAGGATCTGTTTTGGGGCCACTGCTGTTTGTCATTTTTATAAATGACCTGGATGAGGGCATAGAAGGATGGGTTAGTAAATTTGTGGATGACACCAAAGTCGGTGGAGTTGTGGATAGTACAGAAGGATGTTGCAGGTTACAGAGGGACATAGATAAGCTGCAGAGCTGGGCTGAGAGGTGGCAAATGGAGTGTAATGCAGAAAAGTGTGAGGTGATTCACTTTGGAAGGAGTAACAGGAATACAGAGTACTGGGCTAATGGTAAGATTCTCGGTAGTGTGGATGAGCAGAGAGATCTCGGTGTCCATGTGCATAGATCCCTGAAAGTTGCCACCCAGGTTGATAAGGTTGTTAAGAAGGCATACGGTGTGTTAGGTTTTACTGGTAGAGGGATTGAGTTTCGGAGCCATGAGGTCATGTTGCAGCTGTACAAAACTCTGGTGCGGCCGCACTTGGAGTATTGCGTACAGTTCTGTTCACCGCATTATAGGAAGGATGTGGAAGCATTGGAAAGGGTGCAGAGGAGATTTACGAGGATGTTGCCTGGTATGGAGGGAAGGTCTTATGAGGAAAGGTTGAGGGACTTGAGGCTGTTTTCATTAGAGAGAAGAAGGTTAAGAGGTGACTTAATAGAGACATACAAGATGATCACAGGATTAGATAGGGTGCACAGTGGGAGCCTTTTTCCTCGGATGGTGATGGCTAGCACGAGGGGACATAGCTTTAAATTGAGGGGTGATAGATATAGGACAGATGTCAGAGGTAGGTTCTTTACTCAGAGAGTAGTAAGGGCGTGGAATGCCCTGCGTGCAAATGTAGTAGACTCGCCAACTTTAAGGGCATTTAAATGGTCATTGGATAAACATATGGATGATAATGGAATAGTTTAGGTTAGATGGGCTTCAGATTGGTTTCACAAGTCGGCGCAACATCAAGGGCCGAAGGGCCTGTACTGCGCTGTAATGTTCTATGTTCTATGTTTTATGTTCTATGGTGTTGTGTGATTTTTGACTTTGTCCTCCCCTGTCCAACAGCAGCACCTCCACATCATGCCTGTCAAATACAGTTCAACATTGACATGTAGTGATCATGAAATTGATGAATATAGAACCTCGCAATCATGGCAAAGCCATATAAGTACTTCTCTCAGTTTAGAGTGAAGACGACCAGCTTTCCTTTATTGCTGCACAGAGAACAATGTTGCCTGTTTCAACCTGTAAGATACACTGGTGGAAAGATTCTCTGGTCATCGTGCCAACACTGGCAGAATTGTCTTTGTCCTGCTATTTTTAATTCACTCGTTGGATGTGGGTATCGCATTTACTATCCATCCCTGGTTAGCTTTGAGAAGGTGGTAGTGACCTGCCTTCTTGAACCACTGCAGTCCCTGCAGTGCAGGTAGACATGCCATGCCACTAAAAAGGGAGTTTCAGGAATTTGACCCAGCAACACTGAAGGAATGGCAAATTATTTCCAATTCAGGATGGTGAATAGCTTGGATGGCAATTTGCAAGTGATGGCGTTCCCAAGTATCTGCTGCCCTTGATAATCTAGATGGTAATGGTCATGGGTTTGAAAGGTGCTGCCTCAGGATCTTTGAAGTTGCAGGTGAGGTTTCAAGGGGTGGCACAGTTCTACGATTATCTTCTGAGCTAAATGCTGTCAATCAAAGCATGACTCTTGGGCCATGATACAGTTAATGTATCAAATCAGCGCTGGACACAGACTGATACCACATTCTTCCTACTCTGCTCCCTTCCAGTGTGTTTGTAACATTGACCGTTTCACCACCAAAGACATAACAATTGACAAGGTAGTGATGGGTGTTGGTATTCTGCCAATTTTCCAGCTGAACTGTATCCCATCATGGATCTTGTATCATGAACTAGAATTCTACATTTTTGATCCTGGGCTGGATTCTTTAGCCAATTAAAACTGATGGATGATTTTACTGACTTTGGATATAATGGTCACAAATGAAGAGAGTTCAAACAGTGACAATTAAATTTCCAGTGAATACAAAAATATATTATAAACCTCCCAACACTAAATTGGCTTTCTTGAATCAAGTAGTTGTAAGAATGGCTGAGGTACTCATTGCAAAATTCACACTGCTACAGTTGAAAGGATTCTTCAAAAGCTGGAATTGAAGCAAATGCTGAAGGTATACTGAAATCTGAATCTTTGATATCACATATGTTGAACAGTTCCTGTCTGATGCAAGCAATGTAATCCTGCTTTCACTTCACGATCACTTCCCATCATTAGCCACCAAAACTTCTCCCTCAAAACAGTGGCACTTCTGCCATCTCGCGCTTTTGTGTATCTATAACAGCATTGGTTCTTTAAACATCAAATAGTTCAGACATAGTTGAAAAAGCACAGCACTCTTGTCATACAAGAAAAAAGTTTTACACAACATCTGACTCCTAACAGCTAACAGGGGAATCAGATTAATAGGGCAGCTCTCCTGTGATGTAGAATTTTACAAACACTCATGACAACTGAGCTAGGGCTACCTTTGGCTGATGTTTGGAATAAAAAAAGTTTTTTTTTCTTCATCTTGAATCACTGAACAAAAAAAAGTGTTTTGAATTCTACCAAGTTTTCAAAACATTTTCATAAAACATGAGCAAAAATCTTAAGTAAAATTATGTAAAAAATATATTAAGTAAAATCAATAAGTAATTCTATACAATATTTAAGTACCTCTCGATTTAGATGCAAACATTCTCTGTGAAACTACACTATTATAATTGGTAAAATAATAGCCAGAAGTATCAGTTTTCAATCTTTTACAAAACATTCAGTCAATGCTGACTGCACGATTGTGATTCTTTCCTATCAATAATAGGTGACAGTGCTGATATTTGCAGTAAATAAGCTCCTTTCTGAGGAGATAATAATCAGATTTAACAAATAAATTCATGAAATGAGGTAAAGAACAGCAGAATGTTTTGTGGTATATGCTGCAGAACCAACAGTTGCAATCATTAGGCATCGAGTGCTGCTAGCAAATCTCCTTTCTAGCCCTTTGAAATAAAGCTTAAAGATGTTAAACAGAGCCTGGTGGGCATGCTACAACAAAAATAACAATCAAATAGTTAATAGAAATTTACAGAACTGTATTAAAATTATAGTGAAATTTAATTAAAAATGACCTGAAATCTAGGAGTGATAGGATTTGAACAGATTCAAGTCCATAACATTAACCAATCAGCCCAACAGTGCAGCTTCAATCATCCTTTCTATACTGGATTTAAGAGTCTATTCGATTAATAATGGTAGAGAATAAGCTGCTGGTGAGACTTACCAAAAAGGAGCATTTGTTTTAAAGGCAACGTTAAGTTTATTGCATAAAGGCAATGAATATAAGTTGTACTAGCATGTTAGATGTAATTGCGACAATGATCAGGAACCAAGTTGATACGTGACTCCATTGATAACAAAGAACAAAGAAAGTTACAGTACAGGAACAAGCCTCCAAGCCTGCACTGACATGCTGCCCATCACAACTAAAACCCCCTCCCCTTCCGGGGACCGTATCCCTCCATTCCCATCCTATTCATGTATTTGTCAAGACGCCCTTTAAAAGTCACTATTGTATCTGCTTCCACTACCTCCCCCTGGTAGCAAGTTCCAGGCACCCACCAACCTCTGTGTAAAAAACTTGCCTCGTACATCACCTTTAAACCTTGCCCCTCGCACCTTAAACCCATGACCCCTGGTAACTGACTCTACCACCCTGGGAAAAGGCTTCTGACTGTCCGAAAACTGGATGTCCGAAGCTAGACTCTTATTTCCATCAGAGATTATCTGAAATCAGCTGGTAGGGTAAAACCTAATGCAGTCTCTGACATTATCCCTTTCAAAATTACTTCCTTGTGTGACAATTTTCAAAACTCATTTTTAGGATACGAAAACATACGCGAGTGATGCAGGATTCAGAACTAGGCTAAGTTGCCGCTGAAAGGCTGCCAACATCAAAGACCCATCCCACCCGGTAATGCTCTCCTACAACCTCTTCCATCAGGCAGAAGATACAGAAGCTTGAACACATGCACCAGCAGGTTCAAGAACAGCTTCTTCCCGGCCATTATTAGACTGATGAATGGACTCTCTAACTTCAAATAATGCTGATCTTGCTAATGTTGATCTTGCCTAGCACACACCCTGTGTTATATAACCTGTATGCCTCGGTTTAGTTTTGTTTTTCACCCTATGACCTATATGTCCTTGCTTACTATGATCTGCCTGTACTGATCATAAAGCTTTTCACTGTACTTAAGTACACATGACAATAAATCAAAGGTTGAATATAAACACAAAGGGTTAAACATGAGGAAAGCAAATTGCTCCATTAAAGATTATACTTCTAGTATCTTCACTTTTCTATAATAGCACCTAGCTGCATGTTCAACATTACACTTTCCAACATTTTTGCATCAACTGTTCTATCCAACTCATTGGATACCTAACTTCTTCCTTCTAATTTAAGTTACATTTCAATAAATTTATATTGTCAAGCCACCTGTTCTATTTGAAATAGTTTTCTGTTTTGACTTCACCTATCCTATTTAATATATTGTATAGTTTGGTAAGATACCGCAGAGGAATGGGAGAAAGACAATGAACACAATCAAATTATTAAGAAACAAAAAAGAAATAGCATCAAAATTTCAGTACATCTTTTCAGCATATCTTACCTTTCCCACTATATCAGCCATCATCTTCACATCACCAGCTTTGGAGTCTTAAATATTTTCAGTTCTTCAATTTTGCTTTAGGTGTTTGTCATTATCATTTAATGCAGCATGTTTATAACAATGAACTAGTTTGAATCTGCTTGTGTTTTTGAAGGTCTCGTTCTCCTTTGCTAACCCTGTTCTCTTTGAAACAATCTCTCTTTAGCCATCCCTCGCCTCTCATTATTCCTTGAGCAACAGGCATGTCAATATCAAATATCATGGTTGAGACTCGTCTTGACGTTGTAAAACTCAAGATTGCCATGTTCCTTCTTACCCAGTTTTTTTGCAAGGCTTTACCATAATAAATCTAGGGATCTGTTGTAAAACAAATTTTAAAACACATTTTTAAAAATGTTGCTTTTTTGCACGTTAGAGATAATATTTTCTGTTCAAAGAAGCATGTAGAATTCAGTTAGTTACTTATGTCAACTCCTAATTGACACCAAGCACAGCTTTCTCTCAAGTAACATCGCTTGAGAAAATCTTACCAGCTAAGTAATGAATTCTCAATGCACAGAGCTGAATCAAAAGGAAACAAAGACAACATTTCAAAAATTCTTTGTCCTCACTGGTTATGTTGAAAATATTTGACTTTTCTGTGACTTTACATCTTATATTCACTACTTGAGATAAATGGAACATTCTTTATATCACCCTGTTACATTTGCAAAAACAGCTGTATTTCATGAAAAAGCAAATTAAATACATATGGGTTCAAAGGAGTCCCATAAGATCAGTATGTATCCACATTAAGTGAATGAAACCATAAAACAAAAGAATTCTTTTAAAGATGTTTCAGACAGAATTAACTACAGGAGATGATTTTAAGAACTGCCAATCCCAACTAGAAGATAAAACTATAAGATTGATTAAGGAAGGGCAAGAGGGCAAACAGTGATTTACTGCTGAATTCTTCAAAGTAATGGATTAACTGGTCCCTAAATTTAGACTAAATCATATTTGCCATTCAGATCAATAATTGCTTAATGTTCCATATTTTATATAACTACCTGCCAGATGGCTGACTGAAAGATAACTTATGCAGATCAAAAGCAACATAACTGGATGATTTTATTTAATATCAATTTGTCTTTGCAAAGATAAGCAAATCATTTTTGGTGACTTTTGACATAAACGGTTAAAGTTTGGGTTAAGAAATGGAACACTTTCCTGTCCAGCACCCAATGTTGTTTCTCGACAATCTCACTCAGGTATGGACACAGCCAAAATTTCTTTAGCCCACCTCAACAATATGCATTGATTCCAATTGCATGAAAACAGTCCTTACTGCGTTAGTTTTGATTTTAACATTTCTCATTCTAACTAAACGGTTGAAAAACAATTTAGAGATTAAAAATTTCGGTATCAAATGCCAGGTGCATAATAAGATCAAGAATAGGATTTTCAAAGGCCTACGAGTATGATATCAGATGCAGGCATGTTTTGACAATTACAATCTTGGATAGTGGGAGTGTATCCCATCACCTCAGGAATGCAATGCAATTTTTAACAAAGCAATGGCTGCAGCCAGCAATACTCATGCCTCCATGGACTCATAGAGTCTTTGGAAAAGAAGTTGAAGGTTTTTAACCCTGAGCCATTGGAAACATGGAAGGTCACAGAAACTACAGGAGAAATTATCATAAACACAATGGGGAGCCACAATGTCTAGTAGTTAACCATAAATTGAATGTGAAACTGCTCAACCAGTGATATAGAATGCCATCACAGTTGTTTTATTTGTCAACAGTGAGTGTTGAAATCTTGAAAAGCATACAAACTGTTGGAATCTTTTAGGAATCAGGTGTAGATGAAGAAGCTTGGGTGCACCAATGAATGGCACCTGAGGCCGTTGAGATAGAGTAGGCTACTGTGACATTGGCAATAGAAGGAGGAACTGCAGCAAAATTCCCCGACAGACAATGCCGTAAGGTTCATGAACCAGCTTCCACTCATTGAATGACCAGCTGAGGCCTGACTTTGTGCAGATTTTTACTTGATTCCTAAATGCGCGTCATGATTCCTTTGTTTTGTGAGAGTCCCTGATACTGCACCTCTTCAGGTTGCTGGGAAATAGAGGTTATGTCTGTGAAGGTGGCTCTTGATGTTGATCAGTAGCCAGAAACAGATGAAGAGAGGGGCCACAACCATAACTATCTCCAAAACAAACCTACATCGAGAAGACAATTGACACTTTGGTGATGTGCCCCATTGCCTTCACTAGTCAGCTGGTACCTTCAAGTATGAACCAGCCAGCGTGTCTCATATTGGGTTTACCTGCTATGTACCTGCACCATAGAATCATAGAATCTAAAATCCCTTCAGTGTGGAAGCAGGCCATTCAGCCCATCAAGTGCACACCGATCCTCCGAACAGCATCCCAACAGACACATACCCCTACCCTACCCCTGTAGCCTGCATTTTCTATGGCTAATCCAACACATCTCTGGATGCTATGAACTATTTAGCAACACTTAAACAGACAAAGAAGCCTGCACCTAGATGAGGAAGAAGATCTAGAATGCCATTCTTCCTCAGAGGGCAGCAAAGGATGGTGGTGGCAATATTCAGTGGTGAAAGATGTCAGCAGTGGCAGACAGTGGCGAGGCAGTGGTCAGGGCTGAAGCCTTGTGAGTGGCAGCGAGGCCTGGCATGCCTGATGGAGGTTGGCACCAGCAGTTGGCGGTGAGGGCTGCTGGTGAACACAGGCAAGTCTTTGCCCAATGCAGGGGAGAGTAAGCCCTCTCGGAGAAAACCCAGCATGGAGCATTTGCAGGCCCACAGCTTAAGAAAGTACTGTAACGTTTGACTTTTTAACTTTATTTCTTTATTTTCCACTTTTCTATTAAGATTGTAGTGCTGAACATTTTAATATATTTCTTTATTTTTCTACTTCTGTAACTAAGATTTTGTACCAAGGTGCTTTGTACCTAAGTTGGTGCCGTGTTGGTGATATTGTACTCTTCTCACTATACTCCTGTACTTGAGTACGTGTGACAATAAAACCTACACCTATACTGCTCTGTTGCTCAATACACACATTTTCAATTAGACTATTACACAATTTTCTAATTTGGTGAAGACAGAAGCAAAGTATTCCTTTATTACCTCTGCCATACCCTTTGCTTCAGTCAGCAGCTTACCTGCTGTTCCTTATGGGTCTGACTCTATCCTTTGATTTACTATTAAGTTTTTTAAAGAACATTTTATCATTTGTTTCAGCACAGCCTGCCAACATTTCCTCACGCTTCCTCTTAGCTTTCCTTATTCCATAAGTACTGGTCTGGCCAATGAAAGAATTTTTTAAAAAAGGGCTTGTTACAACCTCACATAATTCTAACAGCTTTGTCAGGTATGAGGTCAACTAATAAAGAAAGTAGACCACTTGTCCAATAAATGATGCAAAAAATGATGCAAAAAGACTTTGATGGTTAAACAATGATCCAAATCAAAGGCTTGCATTGAAAAATCTGATTTGATTGACGATGGGTGGAACGGGGAAAAACAAAACAAGAAGTGCACCTGGAGAAAGAGAAAAGAGAAATAATAAAAATAATCAGAATATGATCATTCAGAACTAGAAAAGGAGCTGTAAAAATTTTCACTTGGAAAGCAACAAAATTTTAAAATTACTCGGGAGAAGCTTGAATATATTTACAGTGCTTCCAATAATAATTACATCTCACCAACCAATAAAGAAGTTGCATCCTATTCACTTCTTAGGCAGGTACTCTAAAAGTCATGTTTTGAAATGTCTGATTCAAAGCACAATGGACAGGGAAGAAATTACTCAGAAAAATACTACTGGTGAAAAAGAAAACTGGAATAATAAAAATAATCAGAATATTATCAGTATCTATGAAGAAGATTTTCTGTCTCGCTTGGAAATAATAAATTTGATACACAAGAAATATGCCACAAGGGAGAAAAAGAAGCCTCTGGAGGCTCCAATGGGATAGGAAGACCAGATGAAAAACATAGAAGAAAAATTACTTTGAAACCCACTACAGCTTCTACCTCCAGCTGTGACAGAGAAGAATTGCACAGCACAACAGATAGCTCCTTTCCGAGTCCAGGCAGTCGTGAGAAGAATTACAAATCGACTTGTCATGTCTCACCACTCCACGGGTATTGAAAAGTTGAGAATCGTTGCAACTCATTATGGAACCATCAATGATCTGATTTAATTGCAAGATGGAAGAGTGCTGTGTACCACACATTGGCTCGCTGTAATAAAGAATATAAACAACTCGTTCAATCAGTGACGCAAAAAGACTTAGAATGACTCCACATCAAGGTCAAATGCCATTAACGTCTTTTAAGAATGACAAAAAAAAAGAATTTTCTTAACTTGCAAGTTGATTGTACTGGCTTCTCTGAGGGGCTAAACCCATAAAATGACTGAGTCTCTATAATTGTCAAAAGTGTCTTGACTCTAAATTATACATGTAAAGCTGATAAGACTCATGAAATGACAGGAAAAGTTAGCAGATGTTGAATATTACATGTGGTAAAAATTGTTTAAGGACAGTTTCATGTGAGGTGGTGAGGGTAACGTCACTTGTTCAAGGATAAGTGGGATTGGCAGAAACATTACTCATATTTATAGAGGTGAGATCAAAGTCACACCGCAGCCAATATTTGGATTGCTAAACTAAAGAATAACAAATGAATAGCCTAACCTTGTGCAAGCTTTCATTTAGTGATACACTATGGGATCTAAATCGGGCATGCTATTGCTGTCTCAACTGGGAGGTTGAGAGGAAAGTTTTATTCTGCACTTATAATTCTTCTTGAGGAATTCTGCATTGTTCTTGGCAAAAGTGCAAAAAAGGTAACACATGTTGCAGATTAAAGGCTTGTTCAATTTAAGTTGCTTTAAAAGGATTGTTATGGCTCCCTCTCTGTATTTTGCAGTTCCTTGATTTTGTCTCTTTTTTATATATAGTTCACGTTAAATGAAAATTGACTTGTAGGACCAAGGATAACCTTTGTAGTGCTACAGATAGATGTCTCAGCAAGTCTCAATTCAAAACTTTCCAATGAGGAAAATGAAGAAAGAACAGCCCAAGAGCAAAGGGACATTGCAGAAGGATGCAAGGATCTGTCCTCATCCTACTCTACCTGGCAATACTGCTTGTACCTGTCAGATTAGCTGTGCTGCAAAAACTCAACCTCATTTATAAATGTGTTCATCTCTGGTAGCCAGCCCAGAAGGCATAATCTAATGACTAGACAATAATACTGGCAATCACACAAAATCTTACTGCCTATGGTTTCTTTTAGTCATGTACAGATGGTATAGCAATTGTTAACCAGTATGTTCTCAATCACAGAATCACAAAGGTGATATCACCATGGGCGCAAAAATACAATTCCACAATGGGACTGTTCTGCACCCACACTGATGAAACATCTGACACAAAATATTGGGCCACATTTCTGATACATTAAAGCTAGAATGTTATTATACAATGGGTCTGCAACCCTCAGAATCAAGAATGGAACCATAATGTTTTTTTTAAAAACACAATTAAATAGTTGTTAAGCTCATTAAGATCCTAATAAACTGGAGTACAATTTTTTGGTTTGCAAGATTGAAGTTTGTAGACAGGAAAAGTGGCAGTTGGATTTGTAACTGTTTCTCAATTTTTAATCATTTTGTTTGTCAGAATGGATTTTTAACTGCAACAGCTTAGATCAGTGTTCAACTTCAGCAGTTTAGCCTGTTGGAGGTGTGATTAGTTCTGAGTGCAAATACGGCATTTAGTTGCAATTGTGGGGATTGGACACCTAAAAGTTGCAACAAATTTGTGTAAGTGCTCTATCATCTGTGCTGCAGTCTGTGTTTGGAGCCAAATTGGATCAGTAGTGAGAGGCAAGGACAGCATGATAATGTGCTGGACCAGTAATTCAGTGTCCCAGGTTTCAGGACATGGGTTCGAATTTCATCATGGCAGACAGCTAAATTAAAATTCAATAAAAGAAAATTTGAAATGTTTGGGGATAAGTGTTATCTCTTAAAGATATGGCTCTTAATATCCATCAGTGCACCTAGAAGGTAAATTGCTCTTGATATCTATCAGTGCACCTAGAAGGTAAATTGAGCAAATATACAATGACAGCCATGGCATAATAATGGCTATCATCGAGCAGAAACATAGAAACATAGAAGATAGGAGCAGGAGGAGGCCATTCAGCCCTTCAAGCCTGCTCTACCATTCATCACGATCATGGCTGATCATCCAACTCAATGATCTAATCCTGCTTTCTCCATATAACCTCTGATCCCATTTGTCCCAAGTGCGATATCTAGCTGCCTCTTAAATATATTTAATGTGTTGGCATCAATTACTTCCTGTGGTAATGAATTCCACAGGTTCACCACTCTTTGGACAAAGAAATGTTTCCTCATCTCCGTCCTTAATGGTCTACTCTGAATCCTCATACTGTGACCCCTGGTTCTGGACACACCCACCATCAGGAACATCCTTTCTGCATCTACCCTGTCTAGCCCTTGTTAGAATTTTATAAGTTTCTAAGAGATTCCCCCATCATTCATCTGAACTCCAGCAAAAACAATCCTAAATTAGTCAGAGATAGTAGGAACTGCAGATGCTAGAGAATCTGAGATAACAAGGTGTAGAGCTGGATGAACACAGCGGGCCAAGCAGCATCATAGGAGCAGGAAGGCTGACGTTTCAGGC
>NC_063332.1:42063540-42112625 GCF_021869965.1 Rhincodon typus | reverse complement strand
CCTGCCCCCTTGACCTGTCCGTCCTCCCTGGACTGACCTATCCCCTTCCTAACTCCCTACCTACACTCACCTTTACTGGCTCCATCCCCGCCTCTTCGACCTGTTTATTTCCTCTCCACCTATCCTCTCCTCTATCCCTCTTCTATCCGCCTCCCACTCTCTCCCTATTTATTTCGGAACCCCCTTCCCCTCCCCCTTTTCTGATGAAGGGTCTAGGCCCGAAACGTCAGCCTCTCCGCTCCTATGATGCTGCTTGGCCTGCTGTGTTCATCCAGCCCTGCACCTTGTTGTCTCAGCTATTTCCAAAAGCTATCTCCAGAAGGTAGATCTCTACAGCAATTCCAAGAACTGCTGACATGGGCCTGTTCCGAACCAGGGGAACCAACTACGACCAGCCCTGAAACACCTGTCTACTGCCTTCTTCATTTCACTTTCACTAAATAAATCCCGTGTCTAGAATGAGGGATCTGGGGGTGATGCAAGCCACTTAAAAATCAGAAAATAACTGATTGCAAACCAGAACCGTATATAACCTTCACCAAAGTGGCATAGTCTGATTATGTGGAATATCAGGGACACTCATCTTGCCACAGCTAATAAGGAGAGAACTCTGTGTGGTGTGAGGTCACGAGAAGGCAATGGGCATTGAATGATCCAGAGTCCCCCTAAAACACCTCCCACTAAAAGTACGTCCACATTGTCCTCTGGTCCATGTCCATTGCCATGTGTGGATATTCTCCTCTGACACTTCTGGGAGGCAAATGCCCGGATGCCTTGCTCTTACAATCCATCAATGCCCATTTTTGCAGTGAAGCCTTACCCAATTGGGTTGATCTTATGATGTCATTGAGTTGTTTCTGACTCTGAATCCATGTTTGAGAGGTAATCCCAAATCAGCTCACTTCGTTTGCTATCTTCATCCAAGCTACTTTCATTAAGCTGGGAAGTCTTCTTTTGCCATGAGATGGCATGAGAATCGCTTGTCTGCTATTTAGAACCTGGTGGAGGACTCCGAGTGAGTCATCATTAAATCTTCAGGATGTTTGTGTCCCTTTTCTTGGCATCTAGTGTGATGTCTACACTCAGCTATTTTGGAGACACAAACACTGTTAATGTGCCATTGCAGCATTTTTCCATCATTTCATCATTGCCTTTGCTCTAATGCCTTAAACAGGCTCAAAATCAATCCCTTTAGGCTGAAGTTACAAATAGGATTGAATACTCTCCTCCAGGTTATAGCATCCTCCTTGTCAATTTTTTCTCTGTGTCTAACTATGGCAAGATCTGATACAGACCCATGCCAGGTGCTCATTCAAACATCTGAACATTGAGCTACTTCAGGGACGAGCTTCCATCCCCATCTTGAAAGTGCCACCCGCTCAGTGCCATGGGTCAAACAACCTGCATTACTACATCAACGAGCCAGAAACCCAGGCGGCAGCCACTCATTGGCCTATTAATGTTTTATGACACGGGCTGCATTAGCTATGTTGGGAATCAGTCAGCAAAACACTAACTTCCAGGTTGCTGATCCACCAACAAACAAAACAAATAATATCCAGCCTGATTTTACCTTTGTTTCAACTTACAATGATTATTAGGCTACAAATGAAAACACCTTATGATTGAATGTATTGTGCAGTATAATACATCGCATGCAGAACTACCTGGTTAACATTCAACCGAATGTGCACATGTACCTCTTAGTATATTGCATAATACCCTGTCAAAGCAAGACATCATCCAATTTGGATAAGTATACCATTCTGTTTTAATTAAACATAATTGCTAATTCCATGGGAATGCTGATGATACCTAAATTTTGAGATAAATCATTTTTCAACAAATTATTTGAAATGGGAGTAGCCTTAAAGCTAACTGCTTCTGAAATTGCTCATGGGTTGTGACCATTGCTGACTGTATCAGCATTTATTGCAATGTCCTAATTGCACTTTGGTGGGGTTGAGTGGTTTTGTTGAAGTCAGTGTGGTACAGGTACACCCACAGTGTTATTAGGAAGTGAAACAAAAAGCCAAAGACATAGAAGCAGAAGTAAGCCAAGAGATTTCTAGAATGGAGTGATGAAACATAACTGACGATATATTTTCAAATCAGTGCTGCATGAAATGAAAGGAAACTTGAAGGTGCTGGAAGGACTTTTAGGGAGTCAGAAAAGAAATTATAGCTCTGAGTTATTCTTGTAGCCACAGCATTTATATAGCTGGTCCACAGTTACATTTTTGATTACTGGTAAGCTCAGGATGTTGATAATGGGAGAATTCAGCATGTTATTAGTGATTGAGTGCTACTTGCTATCAGCATTAAAAATGCTGTCTATCATTTTGTTGATGTTTAAAAACAAACCAATGGAATAGTAATTACCATATTGGATTTATCCTGCTCTATCATGGACAGTTCATGTCTAGTAGTTTTTGACTTTATCAATCAGGTTTAATTTTGTAGTTGAATTGGAACACCTTGGCTGGAGGCTTGTCATAGTTTTGTAGATCAAACGGTCAACACTAAATTTGGATATTGTCTTTGTTGGATCCAGTATGCTCATTTGCTGCCACGTGGATTGAATTGAATTGTTTGAAGAAAGACTTATATGATGCATGGGCTTCAGGTGGAGGCTGAGATGAGTCATCCACTTGGATCTCCTGGTTGAAGATAATTGCAAATGCTTTAGATCTGTCTTTTGTGGTGATGTGCTAGACTTGTTTAGAGTTGAGAATGGATGATCATGGAAGGTTCTTCTCCAAGTTGTTTAATTGGTCATTATAGCTGATGAGTTCTGCCTAAATAATGCACCATGTAATAATATTTGACAAATGGACATTAATACGTAGACAACTGCATGATTGAGGCTCTTGCAAAATTACATGTAGAAAACTTAATCCACATCAAAGAGAAAAAATATTCAATGCATTTTCTTCTCAAATCGGGGAAGTGTAAAAGGCCATCTAGTTAGGTGCCATGCCTTCCTCATCTGTTTGTGAATCAACCTGTGAGATGTCATTTAAGTTATTCCCTGAATATTCTTGTTGAAGATATAAATGATGGTACCTGCTTGAATTGCTGGTTTCTCCAGATTCATTGTCCTCCATCTTCAGTGTGCCACTACCTTGGTTTAATTGCCCTGAAAATTCCTCAATTAAGCTCAGGTTGTCTATGTGTCAGAAGACACATATACTGACATAAAGGTAGCATCATATTAAAGGACTATAATAGCTCACATCATTGCATGAATACTGGATAACATAATATTAATTATAACTAGATGGTAATCTTTTGCAAAATTCATTTACTATTTCATATTTTCAATAAAGTTTTCTAAATGTAATTTTGCGAGAACCTCAATCATGCAGTTGTCTACCTATTAATGTTCATTTGTCAAATATTATTACATGGTGCATTATTTAGGTGATAAGGCACCTGTAGTCTCCAACAAGACTGTAATCTCCAACTTAATTTCAAATTAAAGGTGGAGTGTCAGCACTTGACAAATGACTCCTTTTGTCAAATTGACATCTTTGTTGCAGCAAAATTTGCAAGAATTGGCTGATAAACAGGTAGTCACAGTAATTACTCTCGGTTACGAATCCTCACAAATCATGCATTAATGCAAATGCTGTTGAGACTTGCTGCTTTGGGTAATAATCACTTTCTGGCCTGGGAAATCATATGAGAAAATTTTTAACTATGTAGAAGATTTTACATTCCTAGTTTAGGATTCAACACATTGAATTCCAACCCTTTATAGAACTTTATGAAACAAATTAAGGATATCTTCTCAATGCACTTGCAACTATGGCGTGATTCAAAAAAACATTGAATCAGCCACCCAGTAAATAGCCCTGGCTTTTCTCCCTATTAACATTAATGGAAAGGAAACTCAGGTGCTCAACCGTTTACAAGTACGATGAAAAAATATGAATTATCAATAAAGAAAAATAACTGTAAAAAATGAAATTCTGAAGTAAAAAAATAAAATTGCTGGAAAAGCTCAGCAGGTCTCGCAGCATCTGTAAAGAAAAATCAGAGTTAACGTTTCGGGTCCGGTGACCCTTCCTCAGACCCTTCCTCAATCCGTTCTGACCTGAAACCCCACTAGACCCAAAATGTTAACTCTGTTTTTTCTTCACAGATGCTGCCAGAGGTGCTGAGCTTTTCCAGCAACTTCTGCTTTTTTTTCTGATTTACAGCATTCGCAGTTCTTTCGGCTTTAAAAAAAAAATTGGAAACATTGAACAGGCTTGGCAGCATTAAAACCTCCTTACAAGTCACAATCCCACCTAGTTTTGTTTCATCAACAAACCTGGAAATGTTACATTTGACTCGCTCCTCCAGGTCATTTTCATACATCATGAATAACTGGAGCCCAAGCATAGATCCTTGCAAAATCCCACTAGTCGTTGCCTGCCAAGGATGTAAGGAGCTTTCAATGCCGCCAAGCCTGTACTGTATTTCCAGCACTTTATGTTTTTCTTCAGACTTTCCATATTTACAGTGTCTACACTGGACCCAACCAACGTTGAAATAGCTACTCTTCAGGAGGCATCTTTCGTCACTGGGTTGATTCTCCTCCTCCATCACCTCATTGTCACCTGCGCCAGACGTACCAACATCAGAGTCACTACTCTCACCGCTGTGCCCACCTCATCGATTGTGCTATGATGCCCTTCTGCCACTGCCACCATTGGATCCAACCAACAACAAAGTCACCAATCTTCAGGTGCCATCTTTTGGGGCTAGGCCAACTTTGCTGATATCACCTCCGCCAACGTAGCAGCCACCAATTCTGATGCCAGATCCCAAGCTCTCCCCGAAAAAAGCAGTAGGATCTCACTCACCACCGCCACGATACTCCAGTAGATTTGTTAAGTGTGATTTGAATTTCATAAACTTACGCTGGCTTTATCCAATCTGATTAATGCTTTCCAAGTGTGCTGTTATCACGTCATTATCACAGCTCATACCATCATGGAGGCCAATCTCCCATCCATGGATTCTACTTACATGTCTTGTTACTGCAGAAAGGCTGCCAATGTTATCAAAGACTCCTCCCATCTTCCAATCTCTTCCATCAGACAGAAGATACAGAAGCTTGAAAACGTGCATCAATGGCTTCAAGAACAACTTCTTCCCTGTTGTTATTAGACTGCTGAATAGACCTCTCTAACTTCAGATAATGTCGATCTTGCTAATGTTGATCTTGCTAATGTTGATCTTGCTTGTACACCCGTGTGCAGCCATAACCTTGTATGCCTTTCTCTGTCTAAGCACCCTACGATCTGTGTGTCCTTCTTTGCTATGATCTGCCTGCGCTGCTTGCAAAACACAGCTTTACACTGTACTTAGGTACATGTGACTACAATAAATCAAATCAAAGCAAATTGTTTATAATAGACTCTAGCATTTTCCCCACTATGGATGTTTGGCTCATTAGTCTGTCATTCTGTTTTTTCCTATTTTTCCTTTGCTCAATATTGAGTTTACATTTGTCACCCTCCGATCTGTAGGAACAGCTCCAGAGTCTATAGAGTTTTGGAAGATGCCCACCAATGCATCCAATTTTTACTTTGTACTCTAGGATGAGCATTATCAGGCCTTGGTGATTTGTCAGCCTTTAACCCCATTAATTTCCCCAGCACTACTTCCATACTAATCCTGATTTCCTTCAATTCTACCCTGTTATCAGATCCCTAACATTTCTGGGAGGTTATTTCTGCTGTCTTTTGTGAAGACAGATCCAAAGTTTGTATTCAATTCATTTGTTGGTGTTCAGTTTTTTTTGTTTCCCATTACAATTTTCCTGGCTTGTGACTGTAAGGAACCTACATTTGTCTCTACTAATCTTTTTCTCTTCACACAATTGTAGTTGCTTTTAGATTATGTTTCTTTGCTTCAGGAAATTTTACTCTCATACTTTAAATTGCCCTCTTGTTGAAACTTTTTGTTCTCTTTTTCTGAATTCTAAATATGAATTAACAACTCTATAACCTCCAAAATACATTGACATGCATTTATATTGCAGGTACCAATGCAGTAATTGATTATATGTAATTCTGAAAAATACGATCCATTTTAGTTTATTGTTATACAATACTATAGTCTCTTTCTGTGAGTCAATGAACTTTCTGTCAAGTTTAATATCTTCTGGTAGTTGGGCATTTAAGAAATTTCCATAAAATTGTCTTGTGCACAATTTGAAATAAACTCAAGACAGCCTTTCAATTGCACACAATGGATTTATGCATGAAGGCAGCTATGGATGGAGATAAAGTTGGCATAAAGGAGAATGTTAATCAGAATAGTCCTAAAAATACACCAGCAAATAGCTGATGAAAGCTACAAGGGTCTAACATAATATGGCCACAAACTATGAAAATAATGTTTGAGTGTTTTCTGAACACTGGTGCATTAATAGCCTTCACTTCAGCTATTGGTTACTCTATATAATGTAATAACTGACTTATTTAGCTAAAAGAAAACAGTTAATCTGTTCTATTTAATCATATGGCAAAGATAAAAAAAAGTCAAAAATATGTTCCATTGCTTCTACCAGTGATTCATACATGATTTGTAAATAGGCCAAGTAAGCAAGAAAATCATAGTTGCACTGTGGTTTAAGCTAATGATTCAAAATTACAGGTCATAAACACGGCACATGAGAGCTCAGTATATGCAGTGAATTTTGCAGTAAATAGTCCAGCTGGCATTATATGAGGCTACTGTTATGTATTAATTTCTTCAACAGCACTTGCAACAAATAAACTAGCTTCAATAATACAATTTAATATAAATACAAAATAGATCAATATCTAAATAATTTAAGCAAGCAAAAGATAAAACAGAAAAAAAATTCATTCATTTTTAAGTTGCATGCCAGCTTCAGAATGCTTTCTGTCTGGGAAATATCTAAAAATTGACTTTCTGTCATACTTAGTTGAAGGTTAATGAAATCCAATTGGACAAATACGAATGTTTTGATCCATGTTGTTGCATATTAACTTCGACTGAACACATAAACTAGAATACAAAGACTTAATCAGTTAGAACAGTTATAGCATTCGATCATTCAATTGTATGGGCTTTGTTTATGATTTCGTCTGACTCTTCTCTGTGCTATTCAAGCCTATGTATGGTGACTGAGAAAGGGAAACTAAACTGAAAAGAAAGTGCTGTAAGAATGAAGACAGCAGATTTTTAAATGCTTGAAATGAACAGATCTCTGGATATAGAAATTGTTGCCATTTCTGCATACCTCTGAGGCACTAAGCACAACACCAAATCTAGAATTTGTTGGAATTTGGTAGCATAACACTGTGAATGCAATTTTTATACCTCATGATATGATAGACATGGGGCATTTGTGTGAAATTTTAATTTTTTATATGAAAATTTCTTTTTCAAAACAACAATATGCACCACATCACTTTTTAGTCACAGGTATTCTATATGACTGTAATGTCACTGAATGCAATCTATGATAGTGCTGACTGCACTAAGGGCTGTTAGCAAATGCTGGGCCTTGTATTTCTATTTATAAATGAGAAAATCCCTGTATCAATCATGAGCAAATGACAGCTCTTTTTTCTGCTAATTTGATATGGTGGGCAGCGATCTTGGGCCTGGAAGTCTTTCCACACTTCTTATCTATCATTTTGGGGAAGTAGGAAGTCATATAATTCTGAACTATCCGTGTGGAGTTTCCATGTTCTCTCTGTGTCTGCGTTTTTTTTTCTGCCAGGTACTCTGGTTTCCTCCTACAGTCAAAAAATGTGCAGGTTAGTTGGATTGGCCATGGGAAATACGGGCTTATGGAGGTAGTGTACTGAAATGGGGCTGGGTCTGGGTGAGGTGCTGTTCAGAGGGTTGGTGCGGACTCCAGGGGCCTAATGGCCTCTTTCTGTACTGTAGTGAGTCTACAATTCTATGAAAATTGTTAGCACAAGGCCCAATTTTGAGGTCATTATTTTTCACACTGGTCAAAAGCATTTTTTTTCATGCTTGACTCTTATTCTAACTCCTGCTGGTTCTTAGGATCCTCTTGTTCTGATGAATCTTAGGATTGGCTAAAATTGGTTGACATAGAAAAATAGGCTATTGTTTGAGTAATGTCAGTGTTGAGGATGGGATGGAATGGTACTAAATTAGGTACCTCAAGGATCAGTGCTAGCCCTGCAACCATTTCAATTATGTTGACCAATTTCTTTCCCATTATTAATCCAAAGTTACAGTAACAGCAAGCTAGGAGACCAGAAGTTATAAAATTAATTAGTGAAAAGGTTATGGAGAAAGATAAATGGCAGCTGTACTTCAATGCTTTGTTTTCATCTGGTCTGACATGTTATGACACACTGTTACGGCAGATGAGATTTGAATCTCAACCTTCTAGCCCAGAGATAGGGACAATGATGCTGCGCTGCAGGACCTCTGCAGATGCAGGTCAGGAATTGAGCTGCCATTGAAGGACTCCAAGCTAAGAACCAATAAACAGGTTATTTCTGAATAAGTGCCACCTTGATAGCACTGCAGAAAATTCCTTTCATCACTTTGGTAATGATTAAAAGTAGACTGATGGGGTTAAATTTGTTCGAATTTGATTTGTCCCCCTTTATATGGACAAAACACACCGGGGTAATTGTTGTGTAGACACCAGTGTTGTAGGTTCTCTGAAATGGGTTGGATCAGGGCACAATTAATGATGAACAGCACAAGTCTTCACTGTTACAGCAGGGATCATGTAAGGGGCCCTTAGCCTTTGCGGTATCCAGAGCTTTCGACTGTTTCCTGATATCACAAGGAGTGAAATAAATTGATGGAAAACTGGCATCTTAACCCTGCTGATCTCAGGAGGAGGCCAAGATGAGTCATCCACTCAGTTCTTCAGACTGAAGACTGTTTCAAATGTTCAACTTAATCTTGAATGGCACTGCTACAGGCCCCAAGAATCACAACCTCCTAGCTCTGGAATTCTGACCTATGACCTTCATCACGCCTCTAACTGCCAACAATCAATACTCAGTCTCAAAATCCAGACCCACTCTCCCTCCTATGATCCAGGCTTGAAATCCCCCTTCTGACTCCATTCCCACCCCCTTACCCCTTGGCTACCATGGTTTCAGCCATGCCCCAATATCTGCCCATAATTTTCTTCAGTTTTTAATACAGTCATTCCTGAGGTCTGCATGAGGTCTGGTGCTCATTATTTTGGGGCTCCTTGGACCACACCTTCATGTGCAGCATAGATTGCTGGTGAGATTTTGGATACAAGCGCGAAAGAATGATCACTCCTTTTAGTAGATAAATTATCAAAAGATCCTTGAAAATATATGAATATATATAGAACTCTTCACACAGAAATATTTGAAAACAGTTGCTCTATATTTATATTTTGAAGGCTAATTGGTAAAAAATGTATGCAGAAAATCACGGGCTAATTGTGTACATACATTCCAGCCAAATGAATGGATTTAAGAGATCTTTCAATGTCTAATTTCTGATTTGTGCCTTTTGATGTCTGCACCATTCAACACAGCAAACAAATGGTCCACATTCTCTCAGTGTTTCTCATATTAACAGCTGAGTTGTAGCATCTGTGTAGCAATATATTTGAGCTGAGACAATAAAAGAAAGGAAAGGGAGAGAGTGCTCTCCCCGGGACAAGATTGTAAGCAGTAACATAGAAGCAATAATTAGGTCCTGGGAGCCTGACTGCTGGGAAGTTCACAGTACACAGTACCAAGTGAACTAAAGAATGAGAAAAATACATTTCAGTGAGGCGAGAAAACAGCAAAACAACAAAATTGTTTTTTCTTTATATTTTTGATTCTGTTGCAGAAATGTACTGCAATCCTCAGCATGTTAACAAAGGCCAGTTAAGCAGAGTTACTGAGGGATTTTTATATGTAGAAAAAAATGATATCCTTCGCTACATTAGCTTCAGGGCTTGACTTTCCTGGCACTCCATAAAGCAATCTTAAGTGTGCAGACAATTTTATACTGAAATTGGAAAAATAATACTCGCTGAAATTTCATTCGGAGACTTTTTATGTCAGTGTAACTTAGAAATTTTGCCCCAAAGAAAGGAGTATACTTTCTTATAGAAACCATAAGCTTGCCAAACACTAGTCAATACATGCTGCCAAAGAACTGGTTAAATATCTGCAGTTTCTGCTATTCCTGCCATTAATTAAAATGAAACTTGGCATTATTTTAAGATATTTAAAACATAATTTGTTCCTTCAATAACTTTGAAGTTATTGTCTAAATTTGAAATTACTCATAACATGGCATACAACTTAAAGGTCAATTTTAACTCAGCCATGTTGGTGAGCAGGGTACATCCCCATTAACATCACACTGGGGAATTTTAACCTGCTATTCTGAGTAAGTGTCAAAGATAGCATGTTTAAACAGCAGGATCCTTTGTGAGCTATGCAGATCAGTATCAGTTAACATGAGTGGGTCCAATTGCCATTTTGGCTGCCAGCCTGGGTACCTAAACCATTGGGACTTTTCTGTCTAGCAAAATAGCAGGAATAGGAGAGATTCTACAGTGGTCCACACATTGGCTTTCATGATGAACTGGAGAGGGGTCAGATTGTTAAAAACTTGAAAGCTAACCCCAATCTGCAGCAAACACACCTCCTTCAGTTTAATCTCTATCAGTTTGAGATCATCCCATACTGGAGATGTGTAGCAGTGATCTCAAAATGTTAATGATGATCTGTGCCTCAGACTTTGGTAGCCACTCTTCCAGAGCCTTAAGAAATGTCTGGCTGGCTTTCTGAGGAGTGGCAATCTCATGCATATTCAACCCACTTTGTTATTAATGAAAGGAAAAAGCTCCACCTTTCTTACAGGAGATTCTAATCAGGGCTTCTTGAGGAATCCAGAGCCATGTTTCCATTCTGAAAGTAAGGGAGGCAATGGTCTACTGCCATTATTGGTGGACTGTTAATCCAGAGAGCTGGGTAATGTCCTGGGAACCCAGGCTCAAATCCTGCCTCAACAGATGAAGGACTTTGAATTCAATAAATACATGGGATCAAAAATCTAATGATGAACATGAATTGATTGATTTTTTTTGTTAGAAAGAACCTGTCTGGTTCACCGCTGTCCTTTAGGGGAGGAAATTGCCTGGTCTTGTCTACATGTGACTCCAGACCCATAGCAAAGTGGCTGACTCGAAACCACCCTCTCGGCAATTAAGGCTGGGCACTAAATGCTGGCCTAGCCAGCGACACCCTTATCCTGTCAATGAATAAAGAAAAGGCCCTTTAGTAGTGCAGACTGTCTGGGGAAGGCAAACCATGTCCTTTTTTCACAGCAGTCAGCTGTCATACCCTGGAATGTAATCGTCTAGAGTCACAGACAGACACATTGCCAGAGACTATCAAATGGTAAGTGCAGAAGTAAAGTATAACGTTAGGGTGCCAAGAGGGTAAGTTCCAAATAAGTAGGATGACAGCTGAGTAGGGTGACCAGTAGTGATCCCTCTAGTTTTCTTCCCAGCAATGCAGGCCTCCAAGGCCAATGCACAGCAGTGACCTCTGGAACTAGGAGTTAATGCCGTGATTGGTGTGTCAAACTGGCTGCAATGAGTGGGACATTGGAATGGCTGCAAGCCTGCACAGTTTAGGGGGAATGTTAGTATCCAGGTGCCAAGACAGTCAAGTGCCAGCTGCCAGAGGGTGTCCAGGTGCCAGGTAAGTAGAGTGCAGCCTGGATAGGATACAGCTGATAGAGTGCGGGTGATAAGGATTAGGGTACCAGGTGAACAGTGATTAAAAAGTCACATGCTGGGAGTAGAGTGCCAAGTGGGCAAAAGAAGTAGAAGATGGTGCAAAGTAGCAATGGGGACAAATTTAGGGCAGGTCAAGAAGTGTGGGAGTAGAGGAGTTTTGTCTAAGTGCATGGCCTGAGGGCTTATGGTCCAGCAGCAGGGAAAAGGGGCTCAGGTCCCAGGGGTCGGCAAGGGGACGGAGTGGATCTGATTAGATCAGGAATGGGGGAAGCATGTTTGAGTCATGAAAAGATGAAATGGGTCATGTCTGGAGCATAATAAAGGGGGTCAGCTCGCAGACAGTGAAGGGCATTAGGGTCTGGAATCAGGCAGGTCAGAGTCTGGGGTATGTAAGTGTTCTAGAGATGCATGTAAAGTAAGAATGGAGATGGGTTGTATATTCAGCAGTTTCACTTTTCTTGAGTAACTTAACTAATTTCAGATTTAAATGGAGACTTTCCGAGAGTTCCAAAGTTGAAAGGAAAGCACAGTGGAGCGAGCATGCTTTCCTACGCTCCTAATGTAAACCTTTACATTCTATGTCCCTCCTTCCTCACTGGTATTAGAATCACCCCTACTGACTTCCTTCTTTCTGCTCAGTAATCAGTCAACCTCTCAGATGTTTTAGTTTGTGAGCACACTTGCCTTGATGACTTTATTGGGTCTTCCCCCTTTGCCCCCTGCTACTGAGTCATTTCAGTCCCTGCTTTCCCATCCATATCAGGGGACAATGTTTTATTTGCTGTACTTGTGAGGCTGGGAGACTAGAAAAAACTTGGATTTTTTTTCTTCAAGCAGGGAAAGTTAAGGGGAGATTTAATAATGGAAAAGTTTTGGCAAAATATTAAGAGAGGAGGTGAAGTGATTTTGTGTTATGAAATATCGCAGAGTAAATGTAGAATGGTCAATGTATTCAGAAAATCTCCACCACTGCACAATTCCTTCACAGGATATTTGTTGCTAATTTCATAGTACAATACGTGATGTATAATCACAATTTAAAACAGTCAACATAAATCACTCAGTGTTCTGCCATTGAAGTAGTGTCATCATAATGTTGTCCCATATAAGCTGCTGTTATATCATCTTAGTTACTTTCCATTGCAGTATATGTATTAACAGCCACACTGCGCAGGATGCTGGAGACCAAATCCCATGACGAACGTCTGCATATCACTGCAGATACCCTTGAATATTCTAGCCTCCTCCCCAACCTAGCAAAATTGAGAACTCTCCCGCTCATGAATCATAAATGAGTTTAAAATCTGGTTGATGAGAACAAAGGTTCCAGTAGGTCATCTTCTCCACCAATGATAGCCCATGTCTTTCCAAAAGGGGGCTTTAAATTTTGTTCCACATCACATGAACAACGTCCTAGACCTATTTCTCAAACTTCAATTTTTAAAGCACCCCAACATTATCTCTTCAAAGACTTAAGAACTTTCTCTCTCGTTTCCAAGACACATTTTCTTCCCCTACTTCATCAACACTTTTACTGATTTATTTCTTCCATATCTCATGAAATAATGTAAACTGAAATATGCTGTGAACTGCGATTTAGGTTCTCCACTCACAACCAAGAAATGAAAGCGGTGCACGCTCAACTACTTAGGATGTGGCCATCACCAACAATATCAGCATTTATTACTCCTCCTTCACTTTGCACAGGTAGTAATAAGAACGCAAATTAGTATGTAAATAGACCGAACTGAGAACAGAAATTGCTGGGAAGATCTCAATGAGAAGGCCAATATCTGTAGTTTCTATCATTTTGGAGGATTTTTTGTACTAATAAAAGATTGTTAATGTTGATCTCTTTCTCTACACCTTGTCTGTGGCTGTATTGCTGTACTCTGCACTCTGTTCTATTACGCTGATGCACTTTGTATGGTGTGAACTGCCTGAAAAGCACACAACACAACACCTTTCGCGGTATTTTGGTACATGAGACAACAACGAATCAAACTCAAACTCAGTGTCTGAATTGGTTATGTTTCTCCCTCTGCACATTTGCCTCCCAACTTGTTGAGCCTATTTCCAGTATTTTCACCACTTATTTTTCTTTCCAGCATCGACAGCATTCTGCTTTTTGCCTAGCTAAGCCAGTTTTTTATTTCATTCACGAGATGACAGCATCACTGACTAGGCCAGCATGGATTGCCTAATTCTTTACTGCCAGCGGGCAGTTAAGAGCAAATCACATTGCTGTGGGTCTGGAGTCACATGTAGGTCAGACCAGGGAAGTTTCTCTACCCTAAAGGATTATAAGTTAACCAGAGAGGTTTTTGTGACAATCAACAATGATTTCACAGTCAGTTCAGTTTTTAGATCATTTCAGTTTCTGATGTTGAATAAAGGATACCCAACCTGTATTACTTGGCCAATCCTCCATTCATGCTACTATACTACCTCTACAAATATGATGTCTTACATTAAAGTAACTTGCATGTGGTATCTTAGAATCCCTACAGTGTGGAACAGGCCCTTTGGCCCAATAAGTCAACACCAACCCTCAGAGCATCCCACCCAGACCCATCCCACTATAATCCACCAATCTACACATCCCTGAACACTACAGGCAATTTAGCATGGCCAAGCGACCTAGCCTGCACATCTTTGGACTGTGGGAGGAAACCCACGCAGACACAGGGAGAATGTGCAAACTCCACACAGACAGTTGGGGGTGGAATTGAACCCAGGCCCCTAGTGCTGTGAGGCAGCAGTGCTAACCACTGAGCCATCATGCCACCCCCAAACCTTCTAAAAAAAAGAATTTGAATAAATTTGTCAGGCATGATTTCCTCCTCCTGCAGCCAAGCTGACTTTGTCTGATCATATTATGTATTTCTAAATGTTCTGCTATTACGTCCTTTACAACAGACTCTAACATTTTCCCAATAATTTCCCAATTAAGCTAACTGGCCTATAGTTAGCTGTTTTGTCATCCCCTTCCCTTTTTAAGTAAAGGCATTAGTTACATTGCAATTTTCCAATCCACTGGATCTTTTCCAGAATCTAAGGATTCCTGAAAGATTACTACCAGGACAGCAACTATCTCTGTGGCTATTTAGTTTAATATCCTAGAATGAATCTAATCAGGCAGATGGGACTTATCAGTCGTTAGCCCCAATAGTTTCCTGAAATTTTTTTCTCTAGTGATAGTTTATGTATTTGTTTCCTGTCCTCCTTTTGCCCCATGAATTTTGGGATGCAATGAATTTCTTCTATTGTGAAGACTAATGCAATGCATTTATACAATTTGTCTGCTATTTTCTGGTTCTCCATTATTATTTTTCAAGACTCATTCTTTGAGAAGACTTTAATAACTTAAGAAGCCTGACTGGAAAGGAATATCATTGATTGTTGAACACCAAAATAGAGCCACTACTTGTAGCGTATATTGGCTAGCACCAGCCCCAGACAGACTATTCTGCAGACCCAAGGATAGTCATTTTACATTTTTCTTCATTCATTTTTTATTTAACTTATTTTTTCTTTCATCAACCTGTTCAGAGATAGTATTACATACCTCAGAAGCAGGTGGGACTTGAACCTTAAGCCTCTTGGTCCAGGAGTAGGGATCCTAATGATGAGTTTCAGCTGAGCAGGCCATTGCTGATTTTGAAGGGAGATCATACTCAACAAGCTCCACATGAAGATTAATTAGTGATTCCTCATGGGCCTTAAAGAGGTTATTGCAGAGCCTATGATAACAAGGTGTAGCGCTGGATGAACACAGCAGGCCAAGCAGCATCAAAGGAGCAGGAAGGATGATGTTTCGGGCCTAGACCCTTCTTCAGAAATGGGGGAGGGGAAGGGGGTTCTGAAATAAATAGGGAGAGAGGGGGAGGTGGATAGAAGATGGATAGAGGAGAAGAGACAGACAGGTTAAAGAGGCAGGTTTGGAGCCAGTGAAGGTGAGTGTAGGTAGGGAATTAGAGAGGAGATAGGTCAGTCCAGGGAGGACGGACAGGTCAAGGGGGCGGGATGAGGTTAGTAGGTAGGAGATGGGGGTGGGGCTTGAGGTGGGAGGAGGGGATAGAGTTTCTCCAGCATCTGCAGTTCCTACTATCTCTGAAACATCGCAGAGCCTATATTCACTTTAGCTCACTCTTCCCTTATATATATTCCTATATACCTAAATATATATTCCTGCTGTCTGTCTCAACATTACTTGAAAATTTAGCCTCATAGTTTATATTTCCCCTCATTATTTTTAATTGTCTTTCACTTGTTTTACGAACTTTCCTAATCCACAGTCTTAATGCTAATCGTTCCCACATTAGATATCTTTTCTTTCAATCTAATGTTGTTTTTAACTCCCTAGTTAACCATGAGCTATTTTCTTAAATATTGTTCTACAGCTGCTAAACTCCTTTCCCAATTCACTCCAGTCAGCTGTGCCTTCATTCCTTTGATTTTATGTTTATTTCAGCTCATCTCAGTTGATTCCAACCCGAGTTTCTCCCTCTCAAACTGAATGATAAATTCTACCATGTTATGGTCACTTACTTCCGAGGGATCTTTTGCTCTGACATCATCATTCACATCGTATGCTTTATTCTTTAAATTTGGTGCTATCCTAAACTGACTTGGTTAAGCATAGTTGGCTTATTTTCTTCCTAGAATCCTTCTTCCTCACTGAGATATATATTTTCTATGAGCCACAAACTATATTCTTAAACTTCTGCCCATGTTTCTTAATTGTCTTTGCTGTTCAACACTTTTCCCAGCCTATTTCACCTAGCTCTGTCCTCATTCTTTGGTAATTACCATTATTTAAATTTAGCACAGACAACAATTTCTTTTTCCCCTATGAAACCTGAATAAACAAATTAGAAATTTAAGACAGTCTGGCAGCTTCATGCCCATTTTATTGATTAAAGAACTTTTCTTTACAGAGTTTTCAGAATTAAATTCTAATTGCTAATGTGGGAATTAAGTTTACAATATATGGATTATTTGTCCGAGCCTTTAGATAATTAACCCAGTAGCATAATCCCTACTCTATCATAACCTATTCAGCAAAATGCATGAATCAGTCTAAATGATACAGAAGTTGTTTAGTGATACTTTGGATGTAGGATCGTAAATCCCATTTCAAGTGTGAACAAGGTTCTAAGGTTATAAATATTATCATTTGATCAGAGCAAATGGCTCAGGAGGAAGTTGGGTTTGTGACATTAGTTCAAAAAACAGGTTTCAATTTTCACATTATAAAGACCAAGGGAGTTATTGTTCATTCAAATCTTGATGTTGGACACAAATCACAAAATAGTGTAAAAGTCAAGAGGGGTTCTAGGATTATTGAACATTCTACCATGTGTGTACGTGCAACAAACTGATCCTGTGCCTGTCAATGATAGCTACTTTAGTCACGGTGCATGATACATAAAGGGGTAGGAGTTTGAAAGTGTTCATAATGAGGAGTAATTAAACACTGTCCAGATTGGTGATATCATACAAACTTGGTGGGAGAAAAACTGTGGATTGTAAAGGAGTAGGGCCTATCACCCAGGTCTTCTTTATAGTATGTGCAACAATGTCCATCATATCAGTATAACCTGTATTTTATTGCTAACATGAGCTAAATAGTATCAAGCTTAAGACAAGCATGTCTACTCATTAGACTAGCAAGTGGCTTTATATTACCACACCAGACTAAGTGATCCTTGTAGATCCTATCCTAAAAGAAAATAGTGGCAGAAAATAGACTACTTAGTGAGCAAAGTTCAGACAGCCTCTGTTCTTGATGGACCTTAGAAGGATGAGGTGGTATTTGATTGAAACTTACAGAATAGTGAGAGGCCCGGATTGAGTGGACAGGGGGAAGATGTTTCCACGAATAGGCAAGACTAGGACCCAAAGGCACAGCCTTAGAGTGAAGGGAAAACCGTTTGGAACTGAGATTAGGTGGAATTTCTTCAACCAGAGGGTAGTGAATATGTGGGACTGATTCCTGTGAATGCCAAGTCATGGAGTGTATTTAAGATAGAGACAGATAGGTTCGTGATTGGTAAGGGGATCAAGGATTACAAGAAGAAGGCAGGAGAATGGGGTTGAGAAACATATCGACCATGATGAAATGACAGAACAGACTCAATGGGCTAAACAGCTTAATTCTGCTCTTGTGGTCTTATGGCCTCAAACAACATGATGGTTTTAAATGTGGACTACTCGTACAACAACGCAGGTTTCCAGTTTACACTTAACTCCCTTGCTTCCTTGATTCTCTGTTTGTTACTGTTCAGATGTCAGCCTAGCTCAAAGGCAGCCATCTCATCACTGAGTCAAAAGACTGCAAGCACCCTTTCAAGGTTTCAAAACATAAGCGCCGATTCTCTCTTGGAAGTGGAATAGATTAGGCTTGGGCTGTGTGAATGGCAAACAGTCCTGATTCTAACAGCCAACTGCCAGTAATTTTGAGTGCATGACACCAGTCAGACTGACCAGCAGAAAGTGGCAGCTCTTCAAAAAAAAGTCAAGAAGTTTTACTTTTTAAATTATCTCTTTGGACCTCTTCTTACAAGGTCCTAAAAGATGGCGGTGGCAGGATAGAAAGTGTTTGGGCTCCTGGCCCATCTGCTTCTGATCACCAGGCTTGCCACATCCTTTTTTGTTATTATTATTTTCTAACATCAAAATTCATCTTACCTTCGTCTGGCAGCTTCAGGGAGGAAGGATTTTTCGAGAGGCTGCTACAACAGAGAGTGCGGTGTGGATCGAGCCGTTCCTTATGGCCATCGTGGCGACCTCTTGGTGGGTCCTATGACATGGTGGGCTGCTTTGGCGGTGGCTTTGGCGATGGGGTGGGTCCAGGCCCAGGTCTAGGATTCCAATGGCCCAGGATTCCTTACGACGGCTTGTGCAATGTCTTTGGCATCATGGTGGGTCCAGCCTGGTCCAGGATTCCTTGTGGCGGCTTCTTCGCTGTTGTACTGGGTCTGACCTGGGATTCCAAAGGCCCAGGATTCATTTTGATGACTTTGGCTTTGGCTTCAGTGGCAGTCTGGGATTCTTTGGGGCAACTTCGGTGTCGGGTTTCCTCGACCTCAGGAGACCTGGAGCTGTGAATTGAACTAAGATGGACATTTTAAAAATATTTTCCTTTTTTAAAATATATACATATATATACATAAAATCTGTTATTAAAACCGCAGAATGGCAGCTTCAACAATTTTTGCTGCACTTTTTTTTGTAAAAGTACAAATGACAATAAATGACTACTCTATTGTATTAAGAATGTCTTTCTCACTGCTATATCCTTTCTGCCTCTTCAGAAGGGAGTGGACTCTGCCGGATGAAGCTCCTGAGCAGTTGCTCACCTATCCAGTTTTAGTCAGTTAGACAGGGTTAAAATGACCCAATAAGCTTTCCAAGGTACTTTACTGAAAGGCTAGCAAAAGCAGTGAAAATCAAGTCAAAATAAAATATTTGAGGAGGGATGCTCAGAGGTTTAGTCAAAAGATTGAATTTTATTCAGGAAGGTTCTAAAGGAAGAGAAGGAGATGGAAAAGGAGAAATGCAAGAGTTTAGGGAAGGAACTCTAGAACCTCGGGTATAGGCAAGTCGAAGTCACAGATGATAATACTGGGGCAAAAGAGGAGAAACAGCTGGAGTCAGAGGAATGAAGAGTTTCGTTAAGAATTTGTAAAACTGGTGAAGGTTACGTGGACATGTGTTTTGCGACACATATATTAAAAAGGTGGGAGGAACTTTCATGTTGACAATGCAGTGTCAGAGGGAAAGCAATTGGTGGCCATACTCTGATTCTGATTAACTATGCTAAGCAGGAACCAAAAGTTATATGGCCACAGAACAGGACAATAGAAGAAAAACATTAGAAGATGATCTCGTAACTGTGTCAATCATTGCTGACAGATGGAGGAAAATGAACAGGGATAATGAAGGTTAATGCACCACGGTGACAGTTAGATGGAATGTTATTTCTGTCTTTTGTTAGAGTCAGTTCAGTACTGTAGCTGGAATGGAGGCCTGATTAAAGAAATTCAACCATGAGTTGGGTAAGATGAAAATTAATCAATGATGGATATTCATGATGGATATATGAGAACTTGAGTGTTACTTATATTGTTCAGATTCCACAATTTTTTTAAAAAATGCCAGTTTTCATACACAATATTCTTAATTGAGCCTTAAGTCTTGAACATCTGTTCTAGTTTCTAATTCTTATTTTTTATGTATTATTTTGCAATCCCACATCTGATCTATTCTCTGTGGAACTCAAGCTGAATAATAGTATCAGCAGAATAGCATATGTGGACAGACATTTAAATATTCATTGAGAGGCACAGAATTCTACATGCTGGTGCAATTTTTAACAATGTAGCATTGAATATCAATCAGCACTATCATTAGTTCAAACATATGTCATGTCAAGTCAATAAAGTCTAGCTTAGGTAAAGTTCAAGCAAAGTTTAAAATTTTTTAAACTTTACAAATACTGAATAGCCAGTGTGAGAAGGAAATATTCTGAGTATTTGCACACTGTATTCGATAGTCTATAAAATATTCATACCTCATTTATTAACAATTAAATAACCTCAAGGCACACCAGTGGCTCTGCACCCAAAAGTCATCATTATTTTCTTCAATTATTTCTTGGTATGATCCTTGGGTTGCATTTAAGACATGTACTACACCCAGAGGAGTCAAAAGTTTGACATGAAACTGGTATAAATATTAGTTGCCCTGTGTAACCAAAAGATGTAATAGATGATTAGCATTGACCCTTATCTTGTTGATAAAAGGCAGGACACTCTAATGACAGGAAGGAGAATTGAATTACATCAGAAATCTTGGCTCATAGAGACTTGTAAATCTAAATTTGAACCATTACTGGCTTTATTGATAATATATTGCCACATTTGTATTCAGGCCCCTCTCTAATTAGTTTCCATGCAGTTGCATTTGGGCTATTTACTATTTCAGAACGTGCTCAGGAAATGCCTTCTCCATTGAAAAGTTTTCTTACTCTATCTTAGATATTAACACTGAACAAAAACAGAAGTTGCTGGAAAAGCTCAGCAGGCCTGGCAGCATCTGTGATGAAAAAATCAGAGTTAACATTTCAGGTCTGGTGACCCTTCCTCAGAACTTTGAGGAAGGGTCATGAGACCCGAAACGTTAACTTTGATTTTCTCTTCACAGATGCTGCCTGACCTGCTGAGCTTTTCCAGCAACTTCTGTTTTTTTTCCTGATTTATAGCATCTGCAGTTCTTTTGGTTTTTACATTAACACTGAAATGCTTGTTGTTAGTGGTGGGCATTGAGGTAATCAGATGAAAGACTGAAAATTGTTGGGAGGGGATATTTTCCAATCAGTCAGTTCAGAAATATTATTACGCATCTCTGGAGCAGGTAGGGGTTGAACGCAGGCTTCCTAGCTCAGAGATAAGGATATTGCCACTGTACCACAAGAGCCTATTAGTTAGGAGGGGAAGAGCATTGCTGTAAAAGGATTCAGGTGGATTGGAAAGCATAGAGATAAAGGACAGGGTAGTGGCACAAGGTGCTGGAGGCTAAGCATGCTCAAAATAGTGAAAAAAAAGTTATATAAAGTCGGCAAACATTGGAAGTACTCAGCAGCATCAGTGAACAGAGCAATGTAAGGTTAACATTTTAGGTTAATAGCAATTCATCAGAATTAGTGGATGCCATAGGGGCACAGGTGTCATACAGTATAGAGCCAGAGAAAGGATATAGAGCAGGAATGATTAGGTAATGAAATCTTGAAAGTTCAAGGCAAAGTGAGTGTTAATCTGAAGCTTAAAGACAAAAGATTGTTGAAGATAATGATTTCATTATTCCTGGCTGGAATGGAGATGATTGACAGGAGAATTTTGCAATCATCCCTGGAATCCTTGTTACAGTAAGTAATGAAGACTGATTTTCATGTACATAATTTGAATGTAACCATCCTCCATGCACTGAAGTTGCTGGATAAATCATTGCTTTTAACAGCAGTAAAAGAATAAATCACATTTTGACAGTAGTTTTTATTTTTCCTGATGTATTGTTGAAAGTGCTTTGAAATAACATTGCCAACATTTCCAATATTAAAATGTGCAAACAAAGGAAATACTCAACAGGTTGAGCAGCACATGATTCTGAAACAAAAGCCTCGATTCTGCAAAAGCTCAGCAGGTCTGGTAACATCTGTGAAGTAAAAATCAGAGTTAACGTTTCGAGTCCGGTGACCATTCCTCAGAACATGATTCTGCTGTTTTGGTGGACAGAACCAGAAATGAATGAATAATTGGACTGCTAGACTCTGTAGGATGCTCAACATTGTCTCTAATGAATACAACTATGATGAGTTTTCTGAAAGTGTTTTTATTTCTGGACTCGCCAATGAACAAATGGATTTCTGCTTTTCCATCACTGCTTTCTTTTGGTCTCTCCTGCTTTGTATATCATCTGGTTGTTCACATTAAATATGTACACACTTTGGGTGTAGCACAAAAATTTGGATCATTTATGAGCACTGTTAGCTCTCTGCGTGTGTTGTTCGGTGTCTGAAACAATGACCTTGATGCACTTGCACACTTTTTGGATGAGTTGTGTTAGACTCCGTTTGGTGAGGGCGTTAGTGTACCCACTGGCGACTAGAAATATGCAAAGCAAAGCAGACAGATCATAATGTCAATCAATGCAACCCTGATCTAATGTCAGTGGTGCCACTTTGGAGCTCATTGTTCCGGCTGACACCCTCTTAACTGTATAATGCTGAACCCATATTTTGCTGCAAAAAGAGCTCCCCACTGAGGTTATTTTAAAAGTCATAGGTTAGTTGTTTGAGTTATTTTGACTATTGCTTCAATTCCATAAATGTTTTTAGATTTGCTTTAGATTTGCCATAGTGTACAGCAAATATTGTGACAGGTGGCCAAGGAGTTTTTGCTGACTATAAGTCTTCTGCAAATAACATTTGCTCCTAGGCATGGGAAAGGTAGAAAAATCTCATTGCTTTAAAAATAATACAAATGTAAAGCATTGTAATCAGCAGGGGGATAAATCAACAGCTGGAAAGTGGAATTAGATGGGCTAGCTCTTTTTATTGCTTGGCTAACACACATATGATGGATGATTTGGCCTCCTTCAGTGCTATAAGTGTTCTGCTAATACCAATATCTGGAAGGTAGATACCAAATCACAGTCTAATTGTTCACCCACCATCAAAAACAATGTCAAGGCCTTTTAATCAACATTGAGAGAGACGAAAAGAGGAGTCAGCTGTTTGAGTCAACAAACCATCACCCCCTTTTCCACAAAGTCCTCATAGCAGGAGTGTCCGCCAACCTGAGATAAGGGTCATAAGCCATCTGCAAATTCACAGTCAATATTGATATCCCACTGCCACCCCACCACCCACTTGGAAGAATTATCCTTAACATGATAGAGACAAATGTTCTAGATTTCAAAATATATCAATATTTCAAAAGGTGGTGCACTGCTAGGCATTCCACTTTTCACACGGGCAAGGACAAGTTGCAAGAAGAGGTAAAGGGCAACGTAAAGGAAAGAGCCACCTACATGCAGGCTGTTGATGGTACATTGTTACTTCCCGAAGTTTAATTAGGAATAATCAGTGTGGTGTCTGAGCTTTGGTAAGGTTGTATGCATGAAGCCTATCTCCAGTTGCAGCCATAAAAATGACCACAGAGCAGGTAAAGGGTCGCATTGCCAGTGGCTGTGAAGGTGTCTGTTGTGATTGAACATTTATGCATGTGGCTCCTTCCAGACTGGCTCTGGAGACATTTCCACACCTTGGAGTTTGTTCACTGTCGAACAAGGGAAGTCACTGACGCTATCTAATTATTAATGGATAATCACATTTAATTGCCTCTTGCCAGAGACAAGCAGGAAGGTGGAGTATGTTGTGTTGCTAACATGCAGTGGCAGATAATTTAGGACTAAGATCGAGATGTACTCCAACAAAGGGTTGTGAATCTACTGAATTGGTGACGTGTGTATGTTCCACCGCTGAGTACATTAAAGGTTGGGGTGGACGGATATTTTGTCTGTAAGGGAATTAAGGGATATGGGGCATGGTCAGAAAGATGGATTTGAAGCTCAAGATCAGCCATGGCCAGATTGAACAACAAAGCAGGTTCAATAGGCTATGTGTTCTACCCATATTTTTATTTCTTGTGTTCCCAGTGTGGGGTGCCATTGACTGCATGAACACCATAATATGGGTGCTGCAAATCAGTTCTGAACTTTTCCAAAAACCGAAAGGGATTCTACTCCCTCAGTGCCCAGCTGGTCTGTTCACAAGAAAGATCATGAAGGTCAATGCCCTATGTTCTAGCAGCAATCATGACGTCTTCTCTCTACTGCAGTCCTGCTGCAACCGACCTATCACAGCAATGCAAAGGGTGGCTTCCAGGCGGCTTGGAGCATTGGTTGATAATATGCCCCAAGATTCCAGTGCTCATCCCACATCAGCAACACGCATACCAAAAACACCATGCTCCTCCATGACATGTGATAGAGTAGACCTTTGACGAGCTGAAATATTGATTCTGGTTTCTAATCTGTTGATGGTGCCCAACTAATACTCAGCAGAGTAGTGTGTCCTACTGCTTATGTATGCCTTTGTCATCATGAGGGGGAAGCTATCACCAATCAAATGAGGTGTTCAGGAACAGGAAGAAGACTAATCCAAACAAGGGATCATAGCCCTAAATATCGAAAAAGAGCAAAGGGTAATCCAGAGTACGAATAATTAACTGACAGAAAGCCAACATCAATGGGCTGAGAATCAAACAAATCCAAATAAACTTGAGCCAAATATTGGCCAAAAAAAGATGACTTCCGAAAAAAGAGGTATTTAATAAACAGGTGAGGTAAATTGCCTCAAAAGAAAGAAAGGGCAACTTAGACCTTCCTGGATGACAAAAGGGATTGGAAAAAAAGGTGCACTCCTAACAGAGGTCATGTACAAATTACAACTGACAGCAAGGCTGAATATGAAAATTTCAGAGGGAGGTAAAGGTGTAAATAACAGAAAACAAAAGAGAATGTGGAGAGTGGTTGGCAAACAATTTAAAAACAGTCCAAAACTCTCCTACATACATCTACAGAGTAAAGGGGACAGTAAAGGAGGAATAGGACTGATTGGCATCCAAAAAGGAAATGTATACAAGGACTGTGAACGCATGGTTGAGAAACCAACCTAATAGCTTTCATCTGTCTTTACCAAGGTAGAACAAGGAATAACAAAAGAGGAGACGAATTAGACAAGGAAAGGGTTAAAATTGTTAAGAAGAAGATATTGACTAAACTGACTAACTTTAAGATTGATTAGGCAATAGATTCAAATGCCTTTACATCTAAAGATACTGAGGAAAGTGAGAGCAGAAATTGCAGAGGTACAGTCTTTAATTTTTGAGCCTTCCTTAAACTCAGGCATGGTGCCTGAGGACTGGAGAATTGTAAACATTATGCCTTGTTCTTAAAAAATGCAACAGTAAGACCACAACTACAGGTCATGGTGAAATTTCTAGAAACAATAACTAGGGATGTGACTAATAGTCACATGGACAAATGAGGTTTAATTAATGAAATCTAGCATTGATTTCTAAAGGGAAAGTCTTGTTGAACTTTTTATTATGGAATTTTTTTAAGGACAATGTTAATGACGAGGAGGACTTCCAGAAGGGGTATTTGATACGATGCTCCACCACAGGCTTGAAAGACATGTTAGATAGAGACATAGAGTCATCGAGTCATACAGCACGGAAACAGATCCTTCGGTCCAACCAGTCCGTGCTGAATATAGTCCCAAACTAAACTAGTCCCACCTGTCTGCTCCTGATCCATATCCCTCTAAACCTTTCCTATTGATATATCCAAACAAGTGTCTTTTAAGCATTGTTATTGTACCCACATCCCCTACTTCACCGGGAAGTTCATTCCACAAGCAAACCAAACTCTATGCAAAAAATTTGCCTCTTCTGTCTTTTTGAAATCTCTCTCCTCTCACCTTAAAAATGTACCCCCTAGTCTTGAAATCCCCCATGTTAGGGAAAAGATAATTACCATCAACTCCATCTATGCCGCTCATTATTTTGTAAACTTCTATCAGGTCACCTCTCAACCTCGTATGCACCACTGAAAAAATTCCCAGCCTATCTAGCCTTTCCTTATAATTCAAACCTTCCATACCCAGCAACATCCGATGGAATAAAAGGGACAGTAGCAACATGGATCCAGAATTAGCTGAGGGACAGGAAACAATTGGCTAAGGAATGCCTTTTAGTTTTGGTACAAGTTTGCGGTTGAGTTCGCCGAAGGTTAGAGTTGGTTTACTTGAAATATGCTAATTACCTAAACTTTTCTCCAAGGTACATATTCAGAATTTGCAGTGGATACAAAATTTGGAAGTACAGTGAATTGTGAGGAGGATAGTGTAGAACTTCAAAAACATGTTGACAAATTGGTGGAACCAGTAGACTGGCAGAAGAAGTTCAATCCAGAGAAATGCAAAATCTTCATTTTTCTGGAAGAACATGGAAAGACAATAATGTAAAAAGGGGATGCAGGAGCTGAGTGTTTAGGCTGTACACGTGCAAAGTAACTGAAGGTAGCAAGACAGGTTGAGTGAGCAGTCAAGTAAGCACACTGTAACCGGAGTTTTATTAATAGGGACATCGAGTACAAGAATGTAGAATTTATACAAGATAATGATTTGGCCTCAGCTGGAGTCTCATTTACAAGCTGCACTGCAGAAACTCATCCAGACCACCTAAGCAGCACTATCTATCTCCAAGGACAAGGACAACTAGTGCATGGGAACACCATGGCTACAAGTTCTCTTCCAAACAATTCTTCCATTCTGACTTGGAACATATTATCATTTCTTCATCATTAGTGGCCCAAATCCTGAAATAGTACAGTGGATGTACCTACCTATATCCCACTCTTCTCTCCACATCCACCCCATCTGCAAACTCCCCATGGACTGCACTGGTTCAAGAGGGCAGCTTAAAACCATCTTAAGGATAATTGGTGAGGGACAGTAAATGCTGACCGAGTCGGCAATGCCTACATCATGTGTATGTATGTATAATCCTCGCTTGTCAATTCAAAGTTGATGAGCTCAAATAATTTGGTAACTTAAGTTGAAACCAAGAAAAAAAGACACACAAGCTGTTATTTAAATTAATATGAGCTCCTGAATAATTCTAAAACTTTGAAGTAAAGTATGAGATATTGAATTAACATGAGTAGGCTGTACAAGATTTTGAACTTTGAACATCATTTTGCATCTTATTGACATTTAACCTTTGGAAGATTGAAAAATCTCTATGCTAAACTATTTTTAACATAGATTAATTACGTTTTGAGGAGACCTGCACAGAAATCTGCTGTAAATGCATTAACTAACAGTCTAAAACTAGCACATAGATGAATTTCAATTCCTGGATATCTTCTCACTACTGAATAAAAAATGTACAATTTCAATTCAGTCCAAATCCTTTCCTGGATTTTCAAATATGCACAAATGTGCAGAGTTGGATATATCCAGGGTCACCTTAACTGACAATTTTGGAGGGGCAAGGAAGAATGCCCCCCCAAATATTGGGAACATCATTCTAGAGTGGGTGCGCAGGTTCACTATTTGTCCCTGAGGCAGATTGGAGAAAGCAACAATGGCTGCCAAGTACCAGTTTTTCTTGGACTTTATTCCCAGTTTTCTTAATCAATAGGGCATCTAAATCTTACAATGTTGATCTTCCTCCCATTCCCAAATGCCAATACTTGCCAAATAATACTGAGCTATGGCCACTCACCCACTCCATAGACCCTTATAACATCTGTATCAACTTAGTACCAACGCATAACAGCACACAAACCATATTTTGCTCTTACACCTTCTCTATTAGTTCACACGGTATCCACCATGAGTAACCATCCAGGACAAAGCTGGGTTTTGATAAGATAACACGCTCAATATCTATTGAAGAGTTCACTATGTTTTTAAAAAGTGCTCATTCATGAAAATGTATTTAAACTCATCAAGTATTTAATCCTTTATAAAGGAGATGCATTCATAAGCACTTAATCAAGCATTTAATCCTTTAAGAACATTATGTGGATGTGCTGGTGGTGGACAAGATCAGAAATCACACGACACCAGGTATAGTGTGTATGTGAGAGACAGTGTGTGTATGAGAGAGGATCTGTGTGTGTGTGTGTATGACAGTGTATAGTGTGGTGGGGTCACCTGTAGTGCGACATGAACCCAAATTCCCGGTTGAGGCCGTCCTCATGGGTACCGAACTTGGCTATCAGCCTCTGCTCGGCCAATCTGCATTGTTGTGTATCCCGAAGTCGCAGTCAAGGACATTCAGCCTTGGATCTTTGGGTAAACGTCCTCCAAGGTGGACTTTGGGATGCACAACAGCACAGAGTCACTAAGCAGAGGCTGATAGCCAAGCTCGGTACCCATGAGGACGGCCTCGACCGGGAACTTGTTTTCATGTCACACTACAGGTGACCCCACCACACTATACACTCTCATTCACTCACACAAACACACTCAGACTCAAACACACTCAGACCACCATATACACACACACACACTCACTTTCTCTCTTCCACACACATATACACACACGCACACTATATCTCCCTCTCTCACACACACACACACACACACACTCTATCACTTTCTCTCCCACGCGCACACACACACTCTCTCTTCCTCCCTTCACATACACACATAGATACACTGTCAATCTTTCTCTCTCACACACGTGTGAATCTAAGGGGTGAATTTATATTTGCAGATGCGTTTTATTTTGTTCAAAAAACACACAATTTATAGACAGTCAGTTAATGTGGTGCTTTATAAATTCCTACTTTAGAAATAAAACCAGTCTGACTCCAAACTAAAACACATACAGATTCTAAACAAGGCCTCACACTTAACATGCATTGTCTGACCTAAAATGTCACCTCTTCTTTACACTGATAAAATCTTTAGTTCTCTTAGGACCGTGACTTGAAAGGAATTCGGGAATTTACATATACATATTAATCAATTAAAACTTTCTAACTGATTAAAAATTTAACAGCATCTTAGGTTTGTTTAACACATTCTCATCAGTGGTGTGAACCTTTGATCTTTTACTTATAAATTCTGTGACTGACACTGTCACTCTCACTAACACCTGAAGAAGGAGCGAGGCTCTAAAAAGCTTGTGTTTTCGAATAAACCTGTTGGACTATAACCTGGTATCCTGTGCTTTCTGACCTCTAAGAACATGTTAGAGGTGTTGATCAAACTAAATTTACAGTCTCTGACTGACTGTGATAATATAACGCTGTGAAAAGTAGTCAAGCATTAATAACATAGTGATGATAACATTCAGGTTATATCAACAAATATCTGGTGAAACCATTCAAACTAAATTTCTGAAAATGCCTGTGTATGAGAGTTGATTCTTTTTTTAAATTGATGACCATTTAAATAACTTGAAAGATCGGCCATTGTAGGTGCTTTATTCACCAGCCTAAAGTCTTTACGTCTGCTATAAAAGTTCGTAACTCACACACTTTGCATTAAAGGTCTCAATCCAATGAAAAAGGGCTGTTTAAACTCTGCACTGAAATTAAATGGCATTGCTGAGTTCAAGTTTCCTGGAAGTGGTCATCACTGCCAATCTCAGCCCATCAGTGAAAGCAGTTGCTGCCAAATAAAGGGATGGGGCTTCCAGTTCCAAAACCATTTCAGACACACCAACAGTCTACAAAAATCCAGACCTTTTTCATGTAAAAGCAAAGTCCCAGTTATAAAATCCCAGTTATAAATATAAAATTGTATTAGTGCGAAATCTCCCAGATGGTGTCTTTCAGGATTATTTTATTCATCAGAGCCCTTGGGTTAGCATAAAAGAGTAGAAAGTGAATATGTGATCTGAGAATTAATTATTGTCTCATTGTTCAGAAAGATTTCTAGATTTTTAAAATTTATTTGTTTGGGCATGTCGGTTTTGCTCACTGGGCAAGTATTTATTGAATGTCCCTAATTGGCCTTGAGAAGGTGAGTCATGAGCTTCTTTAACCATTGCAGTCTATATGATCCAGGTACACCTTTAATGTGAAGGAGCTCCAGGATTACAATCCAGAGACACTGAAGGAATGGCAATAAATTTCCAAGTCTGGATGGTGAATGACTTGAAGAGAATCTTGTAGGAGATGATGTTCCCATGTATCTACTGTTCTTGTCCTTCTAGATGGAGGGTTTGGAAGGTTTTGTCTAAGGAGTCTTGGAAAATTTCTGCAGTGCATCAGTACATATTGCTGTTACGGAGTATTGGTGTTAGAACAAGTAGATATTTGTGAATGTGATGCCAATTAAATAGGTTATATTGTCCTGGATGGTGTTGAGTTTCTTGAGTGTTGTTGGAGCTGCACTCATCCAGGCAATTGGGGAACTATTCCATCACATTCCTGATGTCTTGAGGGTGGTGGACAAGTTTTGGGAAGTCAGGAGGTGAGTTGCTCACTGCAGAATTTCTAGCATCTCACCTGCTTTTATGCAAATATACTTAGCTGGCTAGTCCAGTTCAATTTCTGGTCAGCAGTAACCCCCAGGATGTTGATAGTTGGAGATATAGTAAAGGTAGTGTCAAAGGACAATGGTTAGACTCTCTCTTACCCGTCAGTTTTCAGCCCAAGCATGGATATTATCCAGTTCTTGTTGCATTTGGAGAAGGTAACAGAGGAGTCGGAAATAATCTCTTTCAAACAGTTAAGCTTGTCCTACTTATTGATTTTACCATTTTTTTTTGTTTTATTTAGATTTCTATGGAGGATGTAGAGTAACCTGCACCAAATATGCCAATAGAAGAGAGCAAATAAGGCCTTCCTTCAATTGCCCTCTGGGTAATTAGGGATGGGCAATGAATGTTGCCTGGCCAGCGACTTCCACATCCTGTGAATAAATTAAAAAAGGAGGGCATACCAAGTTGACACAGCCTACACATTAAGTGCCCATTGTGGAGCTATTAGAGGACTGATGTAGAAATGAGTTGTTCTTGTCCAGGCAGATATCTGCAAAAGGTCTAATAAAAACTGAAAGAACTGCGGATGCTGTAAATCAGGAACAAAAACAATGTTGCTGGAAAAGCTCAGCAGGTCTGGCAGCATCTGTGAAGGAAAAAACAGAGTTAACGTTTCGGGTCCGGTGACCCTTTCTCAGAACTAGGAAGATTCACCGGACACTAAACGTTAACACTGTTTTTAACTTCACAGATTCTGCCAGACCTGTTGAGTTTTCCAGCAACTTTGTTTTTGTTCCTGCAAATGGTCCAGTTGTCTACAAAAGATAAAAGCGGGAAATTTGAAATAAAAACAGAATGCCAGAATGATTCAGGAAGCATTAGTGTGGAGAGAAATAGAACAATTTATTTATTTGAAGACTTGTGTTTAAAACTGGTAGAAGTTAGAGAGGCAATAGTTTTTGTTTAGGAAATATTGATTTTGTCAATCCTTGCCACTTTAGTTTTCCACTAACTCCCAATTTGAACTCTGCTGATACATCTACTTTCCCGATACAGCATAACGTAAGTTCGATGAACAGCCCCTCTTTCAGTTAGGCGCTTTAAAAACTTCCAGATTAAATGTCTGAGTGGAACAATTTTTGATCAGAAATTCTGCCTCCATTTTGGTTTGGGTACCAGCTAATTCTGCTTTTATGTTTCATACCTTCTGCAAAGCCTTTCTTAATTTCTTTACTTTTTCATTATCCTCGCTTTTTGCCTAGCACTATTTTGTTTATTTTACCATTTAATCTCTGCTGTCTTCCACGTTATCACAAACCTTTCCCTTTGCTCTTTCCTCCAGCACCATTCTCCATTTCACCGGCCTATGCCAATTCCTTCCCTTCATATTTGCTTAACCAGTTACATATCTGAAAGTTTTTGAATAGTACTATTCCATAATGTCAGTATGACATAATATACTGAATGCAGAACTAACTATGTTACTGATTTAAGAGCTAAGTGTGGCACAACTGCATAATGCGCACTAGATTAATAAGCGGACAAGACTGTAATTTTTTATAGTCTGTTTGCTGTGAGTTGGGAAATTTCTAAACTTTGCTCATAGGAAAGAACATATGACCCAGAGGAATATGCCATTTAGCATTCCAAACCAGGATGCCAACCAGAAGTTGTTAACTAATGTTATATGTTGTACAGAATAGCTGCTAAGTAAGCTAAAGCTACTCACTGCGCACTTGCAGATGTCTCACTTTTTATAGTCTATTAAAAATGTCTTATTGCTGCATAGATTTCAAAGGAAATCTTGACTCATTTGGGAAAGAATCCCTTTGGGAAAAATTAGATTGTAGCCTAAAAAGCCTACAAACAACACTGGGGAAAATCTCTTCATAATCTGTGCTATACCAGCTAAGGAAAATATTTTCATGGTAGATACATGTAGAATATTAGCCACTTTTTTTTGTTCTTGTCAATAATGGAAATGGGGAGTTCAGGCCAATTGAGAATTGGACCACAAACATTTTAAGTGCATTTAGTTGGTGTCATCTACAAATAAGCTAAAGCATAACAACTGAGCATTTCCTGTTCAAGTTCTTCCCAGAAACCCTTCCACAGCTTTTTCTTTGGTACGTAGATGAAATCATTGGTGCTGTATCTTGTCTATGTTCAGATTGGAGAAAAAGTGATCAATTTTGCTTCTAATTCCCATCCTTCACATTTGATCCATCTCCGACTTTTTCCTTTCTTCCCTCGACATCTCTGCTTCCTGGGAAGATGATAGCGTAATGATATTATTGCTGGACTGTTAATCGAGAAACCCAGCTAATGATCTGGGGATCTGGATTCAAATCTCACAACGGCAGATGGTGGCATTTGAATCCAATTTTTTTTTAAAATCTGGAATTAAAGTTCTAGTGATGACCATAAATCTATCATTGATAGTCTGGTTCACTAATGTCCATTAGGGAAGGAAACTGCACAAAAACAGAAGTTCTATTCTGAGGAAGGCTCACCAGACGCGAAGTATTAACTCTGATTTTTTTTCTTCACAGATGCTGTCAGTCCTGCTGAGCTTTTCCAGCAACTTATGTTTTTGTTCCTGATTTACAGCATCCGCAGTTCTTTCGGTTCTTATTTGTCATTCTTACCTGGTTTGGTCCACATGTGACTCCAGACCCACAGCAACATGGTTGACTCTTAACTGCTTCTGAGCAAGTAGGGGTGAGCAATAAATGCTGGTCTGGCCAGTGATGCCCTCATCCCATTAATTGATTAAAAAAAAAACATTTTGAGGGAAAGGCTGTTGAACAATACCAGTTCAGTCTGCAAGCATGACCCTGACTTTCCAATTGCTTTCCATTTGAATCCTTCATCTTGATCTCATGCTCACATTTCTATCCTGGGCCTGCTGCAGTGTTCAGGTGAAGGCCAATGCAAGTTGAAAGAATAGGACCTCCTCACTTGCTGCTTTGGCAATGTGCAGCCTCCAGGACTCAATGTTGAGTTCAACTCTTCAAGCCATAAACACTGGTTTCCATTTTGATTATGCCCCCATTAGCAACATCCCCTGCTTACCCCACAACCCATACCTTGTTTACATGGGTTTGCTCTCAGCAGAGTTGACTTTCTGTGATTAACACCTATTCAGCAATTATATGAAAACAAGTCCTCTATCATCGTTAGCATTCAATATGTGCTACGCTCTGGGCACCATCACCATCTGTTCGACTTGTTTCTCCTCCTTCACTAACAGCATTAAAAAAAATAAGACCATAAGATGTAGTAGCATAAGAAGGCCCTTTAGCACAATAAGGATGTGATGGTCTAGTGGTATTATCACTGGACTGTTAACCCAGAGACCCAGGTAATGTTTTGGGGACTCAGCTTCAAATCATACGATGTCAGATGAATTCAACTTTTTTAAAAAACATCTGGAATTACTAGTTTAATGATGACTATGAATCCATTGCCGATTGTTGGAAAAACCCATCTGGCTCACTAATTTCCTTTAGGGAAGGAAACTGCCATCCTTACCTGGACGGGTCTGCATGCAACTCCAGGCCCACAGTAATGTGGTTCACTCTAAACTGCTCTCTGGGCAATTAGGGTTGGCCAATAAATTTTGGCTACCCAGAAATGTCCTCATTCCATGAATGAATTTTTAAAAGAGTCCATTGAGACTGCTCCACCACTCAATAAGAACATGGCTGATCTGATGACTCTCAACTCAACTTGCCTGCCTGCTCCCATCAATCATTGATTACCTTACTGATTAAAAATCTGTCTATTTCAGCCTTGCAAGACCCAGCCTCAATAGTTCCAAGTGGTAAAGAATTCCACAGGTTTGCTATCTGCTAAGAGAAGAAATTCTTCCTCCTCTCGTCTTTTATTTCCACTTTGGTCCTAGACCTCTCTCACAAGGGGAAACAACCTCTCTATGTATATTCTGTCAAGCCCCTGAAGATTCTTGTCTGCTTCAATCAGGTTGTCTCTCATTTTTCTAAACTCTAATGAATGCAAGCCCAACCTGCTGAACCTCTCCTCATAAGAAAATCCCTCCACACCCAGAATCAACCTAATGAATCCTCTCTGGACTGCTTCCAATGCCAATGTATCTTTCCTTGGTCAAGCGGATGAAAGCTGTTTAGAGTTTTCCAGGGCTGGACTGTACCAGTGTTTAGCATAGATTGAGGAAGACCTCAGTATTTTTGTAATCTATTCTCTTTTGTAATAAGGCCATAAAATAAAGGAGCAGAGTTAAGGCCATTCAGCTCATCAAGTCTGCTCCACCATTCAATCATGGCTGATATGTTTCTCAACCCCATTCTCCTGCCTTCTCTTTGTAACCTTTGATCCCCTTACTAACCAAGAACCAGTCTATTTCTGTGTTAAATACACTCAATGACACTGCCTCCACAGCCTTCTGTGCTGTTGAGTTCCACAGTGCTACCACTCTCTGGCTGAAGAACTTCTTCCTCATCTCAGTTCTAAGTAGTTATGCTTTCACTCTGAGGCTATGCTCTCAGGTCCTAGTCTTTCCTACTAGTGGAAACATCTTCACATTTACTCTATCAAGGCCTCTCAGTATTCCGTAAGTTTCAATCAGATCTCCCCTTATCCTTCTGAACTTCATCAAGTACAGGTCTAGAGTCTTCAACCGCTCCTCATATGACAAGTCTTTTATCCCCAGGGCATTCTTATGAACTCCCTCGAGATCCCCTCCCATGCCAGTACATCCTTCCTTAGATACAGTGCCCGAAACTGCTCGTGATATTCCAAATAAGGTCTAACCAGAGCCTTGTACAGCCTCAGCAGTGCACCCCTGCTCTTGTATTCTAGCCCTTTCATAATGAGTGCAAACATTGCATTTGCCTTTCTAACTGCCAACTGAACCTGCATGTTAACCTAAAGCGAATGCCTAACTATGACTCATAAGTTCCTTTGTGCTTCATATTTCCAAAGCCTTTTCCCATTTAGAAAATAGTCTAATGAAGGTGAATAGTTCATTTGCCTTTTTGATTATCCACTAATCTTGTATGCTAGCGTTTTGTGATTCATACAAGGGACCTCCTTGTGCTGCCATGTTCTGTTGTTATTCCCAATTTAAATAATATTCCAGCTCAAATATTCTTCCAGCCAATGTGCATAACCTCACATTTTCCTACATCACATTTTGTTTTATTTTGCCCGCTCACTCAACCTGTCCATTTCCCTCTGTCGACTGTCTTAGTGTCATCCTCAATGCTTGCCTTCCCATCTGTCATCTGCACACCTAGCGACAGTACATTCATTTTCCTCATTCAAGTCATTAATATATATAGTAAATAATTGAGGACGCAGCACTGGTCCCTACGGCATGCCACCATTTTTAGATTGCAATCCTGAAGATGCCCCCTTAACACTGACTTCTATTAGTTAGCCTTTCCTCTATCTGCATTTTAATATATTACACTGCGGACACCGTCCTATAAATAGATTTACTTGCAGTACATTTATCAAATGCCTACTGTAAGTCCAAATGTATTATATTTTACTGTTCCCCTTTGTCTAACCTGTATGTTACCCTCTCAAAGAACTGTAATAAGTTTGTCAGGCATGTTTCCAATTCATGAAACATGCTGAATCTGCTTGATTATATTATGTATTTCTTAGTGCATTTGCTACTGTTGCATATTTTATAAAGAACTAGCAATTTCTCAATGACACATGTTAAGCTATCTGGCCTATAGTTACTTGTTTTTTCTTTGGTCTCCTTTGCAGAACAGGAGTAATACATTTATGGTTATCCATTCCTCTGAGACTGTTCCAGAATCTATGGATTCTTTGTAGATTACTACCAATGCATCTACAATCGTTCTAGCTGCTTCCTGTGAAATCCCAGGATACAACTTATCAGGTCCAAGGGATTTATTGGCCTTTAACGCCATTAATATCTTTATACTTTCTATTCAGTTATTGCTGTTGTGTTTATTTCCTCCCTTCTGTTGTGAAGTTGGATAGAGTATATGTGGATTGGAGGGCAGAACATTAGAATTTGATGTATGTAAAATATTGGTGTTGGTAAAACACTGGGCGAGAAGCAGTATGTGGTCCTTTTAAAAGGTGATGTGCTTTTTCTATGCTTAGAGATTCAATAAAAGGATATCTGTAGGCAGAAGCTTATGGGTTTGCAGGTGCACAGAGCACCTAAATTAAAACATTTGTGTAAAAAGACTGTTGAGTCAGCTGGCTATGCAGTTTTGTTTTGTTATCAAGACAACAAGTTTTGAATTGAGGCAATGAATTTTAACCAAGCACTTAGATACCAAAAATAAATTAAATTTGAATCTGATAGTTTTGACAACATAGGACCAATCCTATTGTTAGAAATATTGATATGCCAATGCTTGCAAGAAATAATCTAGAACTGGAAGATAAAGATTCCATATGGGTAGAGGTAAGAGTTTAAAAAGGGGAAGACAACACTGGTAGGAATTGTCCATGGGCCCCCTAACAAGAGCTATATGGCAGGATAGAGAATAAACCAGGAGGAACTGAGGGTATGTTAAAAAAAAAGGCAATACATGAAACATGGCTGGCGTTAATCTGCATGTAGAACGGAAAAATCAAATTGACAAAAATAGCCACAAGGAAGAAATAAGAATGTTGTCAGATATCAGGCTATTTTAGATTTGGAAATGTATAATGAGACAAGTAACCATGGTTATCCAAGGAAGTTAAAGATAGCATCAAATTGAAAGGATAAAACAATGTGGCAAAGATAAGTCATAATCAAGATGATTGGGAAAGTTTTAAAAGCGAATAAAAGATAACCAAAGAAAAGGGGAGAGAAAATACATTGTGAGGGCAATCCAGCAAGTAATGCAAAAACAAGTGAGCTTCTTTGAAAAAATACATGAAAGCTACGAGAGGCCGAAGCATACATAAGTCCCTTAGAGTAAGATGCTGGGGAAATAATAATGGAGGATTGGGAATTGGTAGAGGATTTGAAAAAGTGCTTTCAGTTTTCATGGTAGTAGGCACTAATAGCATTAAACAATACCAAGTAATCAAAGAGCTATAGGAAGTGTAATAAAGCGGAGATTCACACACCCAACCCTGAAAACTAAAACTGAAACAACCAGAGAGGAGCGCCTTGCCCTATAATCTGTTAAAAGGAGAATGAGAAGAGGTGTAATTTTTTAATAACTTCTATTGGTAAAATAAAATAAACTTCTGACACTCACTTTACAATCAACAGGTAACAATTTATTTATCTAACTCTAACAGTGAAAAAATTAACTAAATTATTAACAAACCAAATAAATCCCTTCTAACTGATAACTATTCCTGAATAAAACAAGATGCTAATGGTATGCTGTTCCAATAAATACAAATCCCACACATAAAAAACAAAAATAATAAAAATAGAATTTAGTCTCTCGAAATTACAACCAGTTTACGTGTCTTCCAGAATGTTCTGTGTCTTCTCTGTTGAATGTTCTATCAAGAATGCTTTCTCTGTCAAATTCTTGTGTCAGGAATATTAACTAGTTGTGCCGTAGGTACCTTTGATTTAGATGGTGCTTTCTCTAAAACTTAGAGAAGACTGTAAGCTAATGATTCTCTCTTGACAGCTGAAAGCTGTTAACTCTTGCAAATGGTAATTCACTGTCCTGCCTTTGCCCAACTGGCCCTTCTTTTATACCCTTGATGCCATCTCGTACTTATGAGGCTACTCCACCACCCTTTCTGTCCTGTCTGTCTTTTCACAAGATTATGTATCCCAGAATATTCATTTCTCTTTGGTGGCCTTGTAAGCATGTCTCCATAATACTCATACTCATTTACAGTGCACACAGGGGTTATCTCATTTATTTTGTTCTGAATATTACATGCATTTAAGCAGGAGCCATTAATTTTGCTCTTTTTCAAAAAAAAATTTCCCTTTGACCTTGTTTGCCACTTTCGTTTTATTCTTGTACTCTATGCAATTCTATCTCACTCTGGACATCACTATCAAAAAAGTTGCCTTATAATGCTACTTATCTTTTCTGTTTTGTAAGCTAATATATCATCCTCCTTATTCTTACTAGTTTTTAAATCCTTCTCTATAATTCTAGATATTTGACTCACCAGGATGTTCTGTCCTGCATAATTCAAGTGAAGCCCATCTCACCAGAACAACTCACTTCTATACCAGTACTGGCATCAATAATCCAAAATCCATTCCTCCCCACACTAATTGTGTTAATATACTAATGCTAATAATTCTTGACTTTATTTACCCTATTCCAGTTTACCCATAGCTCAAGTAGTAATCCAGAGTTTATCTCAGAGGTTCTGCTTTTTAAGTTAGCTCCTAACAGTTCAAAATCTTTTATTAAAACCTCCTTTTCCAGTTCTATCAATGTTATTAGCACTAACGTGGATGGTGACAACGGGAACTCTCCCTTCCCTCTTCAAGTTCCTCTCTAACCATGAGAACATGCCCTTAACTCTGTCTCCAAAGACATTACAAATTTCTGAACTCATGTTCTCTGCAGCCATGAGCATGATCAATCCCTCCTAATTATATGTCCCCAGAAACAACTACATTCTTATTTCTGCCTTCCCTACTTAAATATCCCTCTCTATCTTGCTATTATCATCAGTTCACTCATCATCCCTTCAATCCCACTTTCATCCATATAGTTTGCAAGAACCTCAAAATAGCTGGCTAATTGCAAGAACAGACTTTCTTCCAGAGATGCCCTTTGGGTCCCCATACCTGTTTCACCTGCAGCCTCTTTTGAAGTTGGAATATCCAAACTAAGGAGTGGAACCCTCCTCCTGGAGCAAGTGTTCAGGTAACCTTCCCATTTCTTGATGTGAAACTGTTCACTCTAAAGACAAACCATGCAAAGAGGTAGACGATTTGTTTGAAACATGGCTATAAAGGCCAATTGAAAAGATGAAAATGTTCGCAGCAAAGGACAAACAAAATGAGAATATTTGTGCCAAAGGAATAGCATTTCACACAATCTTGGAAGAAAATAATAACATTAGTAATTGATCCCAATTACAGTGAGTACTGGAACATAATAAATAATGATACTATATGTATGCCGAAATACTCCTGAAGTGGTGTGGTGAGCAATTCAGAAGTATTAGTTAACCTTGGCATTGCGTTTATGTTAAATGGTGAGAGAGAAGATATGATGAGCAGGGCATCATAGAGGCAGGCTGAATTTCTAATGAGGCTGGTTTTGGAAAATAGCTTGAGGAATCTTACTAGGGTTTACAGAAAGAAACCTTGAAAATTGACTTTTGCTAATTTGTTCTGGTAAGAATTCAACCTCAGGAAATCATATGGGAATTCTGATGAAGCTTCTTTATGTAACTGTTGAGAATATGGATGGGCAACCATGAGGAGAGGTTGGATAAATATGAAGAAGAAAGGAATAAATGTTATGATGATATAATTAAGAGGAGGAAGGGTGGATGGAGACTTGAGTGGAACATTATTAGTAGCTTGGCGCATTGTAATATTATCTGCGATACATCCTGTGTAGGCCAATCATATTAAACCCAAGTTTCTCAAAATAGGTCTGACTGCATTAGTGCAAGACCATCATGAGAAAAAGCAGATATTAGATGGGAATGTAATATGGTTGCTTGGATTTCTATTTGTGGCAATGGATTAGGCCTTTGCTTTCATGCTTAAATTAACATGCTTTTTTATACCTTGTCTGTTGAGTGCAATACTTTCAAGATTGTGTGAACAAAAGATTTCTGAAAATTATTTAGCAGTGACTTTAAGCCTTGTCTAAATTTCACCTCGACAAACCAGCAAGGTATTTTGATGTATATTAAGGAAAGCAATTATTTGTAATATGAAAAACCTAAACTGTAACTTCGGTTTTGGGCCTTTAGCTACCAAGGGATTAAAAAGATATGAAAATAGAATGAAGAATTGGAGTTGAGGCATAAAGTCATCAATGATCTTATTGACTGGCATGAATTGGAGTCAAGGCACTTAATAGACTCCTCCTGCTCCCACTTCTCACGTTTTGTACATTTGAAAGCTGAGAATGTTGGAAGTAAGTAACAGGTCCATTAGTATGTGTACAAAAAACTATTTAATGTTTTAAGTTTAGACCATTGGCAGAACTAGAAAATATGAAAATAAGGCAGACAGTTAATAGAATAAACAAAAACAAACAAGGAAAGAAACAAAGACAAATGCAAATATAATAAAAAGTCTTCAGATTGATTGATGTTGTGAATAATTATGGAGATTGTTTTTCTTAAGGGGTTACGAAACATGGAAAGGACAAAAAAAAATTGTGAAATTACATCAGGAGGAAAATGGAGAGATGGGAAAATGTGAAGGAAACTAGAAAATATTTCAATCATCCAGGAGGTTCATCAGTATCCACAAAGAGAACTCTAAGAGAAGATCTCCTCTCAGATTGTGCTCTGATAGAAGATTCCAGTAGATCTTAACACCGGACAAGTCAGATCCTAAAGTAAAACCTGGCTTGTTAGATCTTAAATGAAAACAGAAATGCTGGAGAAACTCAATCGGCTTGACAGCATCTGTGGAGTGAAAGCAGATGCTGCCGGACCTGGTGAGTTTCTCCAGCAATTTCTGATTTTGTTTCAGATCTTGAGAATCCACAGTTCATTGTCCATTAGATGCTAACTTCACTTTATTTTTCACCACGGAGCTCAGTTACTGAAAACATCCACAAGACGCTGCAGTATGCATTCAAACACAAGTCATAAAATGTTTATTAAACAAGAAAAATAGTGAATTATTTATTACACTAGGTGAGGAAGGTTGAAAAGATTTTATTAGGCATCAGAAAAAGCTTCTGCTTCACACTATGCCTTTATCCTAACAAATCCTTACAAGCAATGAGGAGTGACCATTGTCTTCACACTAAATCTCTTTTCTCAGACTCAGGCTGGGACTGTTGCATTCAGTTTCATTTTGGTGAATTTCTGTGTATTTACTAGATGCTGTTTTCTTCAACTCGTATATCTCTTTGAGACACCTGAAACAAACTGGCAATGAAACTCCCTGTTACTTTTAACTTCAAAACAAAATCATGAGTTTCCAAAACCCAACTCTCCAGTTGCCTTGCTTCCACTTTTTGTCCTGCCTACACACAGACTGCCTGCTTGTCTGGAAATTTATCTCATTCTCTTTGTCACTGAACTCTTCCTGCTGTTAGGCAGCTTTCTCTTTTGCTTTATCCTCTACTTTTCCTCAATGTACAAAACTGTTTCTCTATAACGATTTACAAACTTCTTAAAGTTAATGTAAACAAAACAAATCTCCAGACTCTTCTTCACTACATCCCCAAGCTCACAAGAGAAGCCATAAAAAATCACTAGCTATGTCTTGTTCCTCTTAACAACTGCAACATGCAGAAAGTAAATTGAACTTGACGTTATACATTGTTCTAAACAGTTTTGTCAGAGACTCCAACTCCCCTACCCCTCTCGTCTATTATGAATCTTAAGCCAGAATTCTTTACATTTTTCTTCTGGATTCCTCATCCAGTAATTTATTTGCATTGAACTAAATCTATCTTATCTTGAATAATTCAGCCAGCCTACCCATAATCTGCTGTAGCTTCTAATTTGGTATCCTTAGTGCGCTTTGGATTTTTTTATCTCTCATGTCTATGTCTAAATTAGGTGACAAATGAAATCTGAAAGATAAGTTGATCCTGAAGCCAAATCTTATTGAGCTCTGGCTGACCTTGGTTATCGCAAGATTTGTGGCAGAACCAGTTGAAAAGGCTGACGAGGCCTATCTTGTTCTCAAGAGAGTCTTGCTGCATCTTTTATGTTTTTGCCAAGCAGTGAGGTGAGTTTCTTGCTGGGCAGTGACAAGTTTCCAATCAAGGATTATTGTAGCATGATAAACACAGTGATAAAGCCACAACCTGACCACAATTCTCAATATCGAAGGTCGAGCGGGTAGCTGGTGACTTCAGCTTGAGCAATGAGCAGCCGCCCTGTTGTCTTGCATCAAACAGCATCCTGGGGCATGACCCATGGCAACTAATAGCATACACCTCTCACCCACGGACTTTGACATCCAACATTTGCCAACACCTCACAGTCGTCATCAATCCTCTCTGATCCACTTGCAGGACCATTAGGAAGCACAGACCTGCATTGCAGTACACACCAGCAACGAGCATTCAAAGGCTGCTGCAAAGACACTTTGCACTTTGCACAGATAGGCACCGAGCTCACGGACTGAACCAAGCAGCATTTCACTCTTTTGTTATCACTTACTTTGTGCAAAGCTGCATGCTTGTACCATTCTGTCTTGACTTGTGTACAATGCCTGTTAAAGTTTTTGTGCTTCAGTCAGAGACAAAAGCTGTCGGTACTAGTATATTGTTGCACTTTTTCACACAAGCACACATCTAGGTAAGATGCTTCCAGTGAAGGGCATCATCTTGCTTTATGACACACCAAATGTAAACCTAATAATTACAGCATGTGCCAGTTGTCTGTGCAGCAAACATAATGGGTGTCTTTTCAACCAGATAGTCATGTCATAATCTGAGTGGGGCATGGTTCTCAGCTCAGTCAAGTGGAGGCCGCTGTCTGTCAGGTTTTTCAGGTCAGTCATGGGTGCAGTCTGCACAAGTCAGGGGCTTGGTCACTGATTGCCAGTGATTATGTCTGACTACAGCCCAGGCGATGGGTAATGTTCAGTCCTGTGGGGACTACATCAATAGTCAGGGGAATTGAGTATTGTCACTCAGGTGGCCATGCTAAATTACCCATAGTGTTCAGTGTTTTGCAGATTAGGTGGGTTATACAGTTCTTAGGAAGGGTCACTGGACCTGAAACGTTAACTCTGTTTTCTCCTTCACAGATGCTGCCAGGCCTGCTGAGCTTTTCCAGCAACTTTGTTTTTGTTCCTGGATTATAGGGAAATGGGTCTGGGTGGGATGCTCTGAAGATCAGTGTGGACTTGTTAGGCCAAAGGACCTGTTTCCATACTGTAGGGATTCTATGATCTGCATCTCCAGGCATAACTTGTCAAAGTTAGTCAGAAATCTGGGTAAATACAGCTCTGGGGTTGATAGTTCAACTGGATGCATAGTGCCATCAGGAAGGTTCACTGCCAAAACACATGGGGAAGTTCACCACTGGAGGGAGAAACAGAGGCATTTGTACAGATGGAGGCAAGGATGGTTATGGGAAGGCATGGACCAAAAGGTATATGGGCGCAGTATGTGTAATCAGAATCAGAGTACAGACTAGACTAAAGGAAACAAAGTTATTGGCAGGGACCACAACTGTGATCTCCACTGGGAGTGTAGAGCAACAGGGTGGGTTTGATTGAGGTGTAATGTTGGGGCTCGGGGGTAAGGGGAAAGAATTGGAGATGAATTTAATATGGTGTGCCTCTATAGAAGTGAAGAGTGGAAATGAGCTTTCAGGGTATTGCGAGGTAAAATGGGAAATGGACATTTAGAGGACGGGTGTGGGGATACCTGGTAATGAGACAAAGCTCAGTGTTGACAAAGTCCACTGCAAACTGTATTCCCTGCTAACACATGCCATTCTCTGGAATGAAAAATGCAACAAGAAAATGGTTGGGACAATACTTGGGATGGGTAGAGTCAGCATCACTTCGTTGAGTGAAAGCACAGGTTCCACATCTGCTGCACTCCCAGCTACATTTAATTTGCAGCCATTTCATCATACATTTGTGATACGTGTAGAGCATGCTTAGAAATGCTGTTCAAAGGCAATTTGCACCATGTCATTCGTCCTTGCAAATTGAATAAGTCAGTGATGCTGAACTTAATAGCAATGACTTAAAAATTTAATGTTGGTCAAAGGCAATCTATTAATTGCACAACTTCCAAAGGTACAGCCTATCACTTCATCATCCATGTTGTAAATTTAATGTTGGCCTTTACTGAAAGCAATGAAAAGTCTGAGATGGGAAGGGTTTTGGAATGAAGCAGGCACCATTTTTATTTAATATGCTGATCCCTCAGCCAGTGTGGCACATTCATCCATTTACTGCACATGCTAAAACTGAAGCTGAATGAATGATAGAGACATGGCCCCCATTATTGAGGTGCAGTGTGTCTCAATGTGGAGAGGAATGTTTTCAGCCATTCCAGGATTCCTTATATTCTTGCAATGTTCCAGAGGATTGGAAAGCTGCCAAGGTAAAATCTTCTTTTAAAAAGAGGAGACAAAAAACAGCTAACTATATGCCAGTTAGATTAATGTCTGTGATGACAAAAAATGTTAGAGTCGATTTCAAAGATTACAATAACAGAGCTTTTAGAAACACATAATATGATCAAGCAGAGTCAGCATGGCTATGGGAGGGGGAAATCATGTCTGGCACATCCACTAGAATTCTTTGAGAAGGGTAACAAGAAGATTAGATAAAGGGGAAGCAGTGGATCTAATATATTTGGATTTTCAGAGTGCATCTGATAAGGTGTTGGCTACTTATGACAAGAGCCCATGGTGTTGGAAATTGTATAGCCATGAATCTAGGATTGATATACTCATAGAATTGGGATAAGGGGGTACATTGTCAGGCTGGCAACCTGTCGTGTGCTACAGGGATCAGTGCTGGAGCTACAATTATTTACAATACATTTTAATGACTTTGATAAGAAAAGTGAACGTACTATCATCAGTTTACAGGTGAAACCAAATTAGTAAATAGGCAAGAGGTGAGAATGACACAGACTCTGCAGCAGGATATATATACGTTAAGAAAATGATCAAAAACTTCTGGATTGAAATTTTTTTATTGTCTTTCTGTGCATCTTCTCCTATTGTGCCAACATTTCATCATCGCCTACCCCTGCCAAATTAGTTCAAATACCCACAAGGATGCTGGTCACATTTTGGCTCAGGTTATACAAGAAAATGTATTTTGTTTCTCATCGTAGCACATATCTCAATGATGCACTGAGTTCAGGTAAAGCCGATGCGAATACTTCATTTGGAGTTGGTACCCATTAAGTTGCAACATTTAACACTGGATCAAGATGTGAAGTACAATGTTACACTTTTACGAAAATTAGGAAAAAACCTCAACTTTTGTTGTGACATGAAATCTAAGAATAAAGAAGGTATACCTGAGAATACATTTCTACATTGCCATAATGAAATGTCCGTTTCTTTTGTATCCCATTTGCCATCTGACATTATGTCTATTCTTTCACTTAACAAAGTAACAAATTTAGTATTCGGCAATAAATTGTCTTGTCATGTGCTATCAGCAGCCACCCAGAACCACTATACAACCAGTACATCATGGTTATTTCAACATTTCCCTTTCACACATTATCATATCAACAAATACCCAGAGGACACATGGAATAAAATATCTCTAAATGGAATTTCTTTTCTCATTCTTAGTTTTTGGAGGTCACATTTTTCTAAGGTCACTATGTATGGCTGCAATGGATAAATAAATTGAGGATAATACACGGTCAGCAGTGCAATCTGGTTTTTATTTCAACAGTAAGTGAGTAATCACAGGCTTTCTCACAAGTTAAATAAAAGTCAGATTACACTGTCAACAGTGTATTCTTCTTTCATATAAAAGAACTGTACCAAAGAAACAAAAGAAAAGGCACTTTTCAACTTTTTCATTTCAGTTTTTTCCTTCCCTTTTCCTTTTTTGTTTTCTGCATTGAGGTATGGTTCCATGGATGTCAGCAGTACATGACCATGTCAAAGTATATAAAAACTGAAAGAACTGTGAATGCTGTAAATCAGGAACAAAAACAGAATTTGCTGGAAAAGCTCAGCAGGTCTGGCAGCATCTGTGAAGAGAAAATCAGAGTTAACGTTTTGGGTCCAGTGACCCTTCCTCTGTTCTGATCTGCTGAGCTTTTCCAGCAACTTCTGCTTTTGTTCATGCCAAATCTTTTCCTCATACGTAAGGTCACGGTTTTCATCACGTCCAATTTTGGAACAGTGGGTGGGATCAGGAACTGGGCCAAAAAAAATTGGAAGAGTCAAAGAAGCTGGCCAGTTCCTAAGGTGTACTGAGTGGGTAGGTGGAGGGGGTTTGGTGGTCTGGGTGGATGGAAAGCTTGTCTGAGGACCTTGGCACTGCCAGTAAAGTTTAAAAATGAAGATTTTGTCAAAAACATCACTCCTCCCCTCACCCATCTCCTGCCAGACAATCCATGCCACAGTCTCGCTAACCTATGCCCATGCAGTCATTCCCATTGTCCCTCATATCCCTGTGCCACTCTATGTTCATCTACCCATCCCCTGACAGAACCCATACTTCCTGTTCTGCCACAAACCCATGCCCCATATGTTTTCTATACTCAGTTTGGGCTGAATGCCAATGGCGCAGTGTCATCTGCTCCGACAGCCCAGACAAACTGTTCCCTCTGTCACCACGGCAGCTCAGTCTTCCTGAGAGTCAACCCACGGAAAGCAACGGACCCGGATTGATTCCCTGCCCGTGCACTTAGATCCTGTGCGGACCAGCCGGTGGATGCATTCATCAATACTTTCAACCTCTCCCTCCTACAAGCCAAAGTCCCCACCTGCTTCAAGAAGACCACCATGATCCCAGTACCTAAGAAAGCACATGCAACGTGCCTTAATGACTACCGCCCAGTGGCTCTGACCCTCATAATCTGGAAGTGCTTCGAGAGGCTGATCATAGCCCACTTGAACTTGAATCTCTCAGCCGGCCTCGACCACAATTGCCTACTACGTCACAGGTCCAAAGCAGGCACCATTTCCCCAGCTCTGCACTCATCCCCGGAAAACAAGGTCACCGCTGTCAAACTCCTGCTCATCAACTGCAGCTCCACCTTCAACACCATTCTCTCCTCCAGACTGATCTCAAAACTCCAAGATCTGAGTCTTAGGTCCACCCTCTGCACTGGATCCTCAGCTTTCCGATACATTGACCGTAGTGAAGATTGACAACTGCACCTCCTCCATGATAACCCACAACACTGGCACCCTGTAAGGATGCGTTGTCAGCCCCCTACTGTACTCCCTGTGCAGCCATGACTGTGTAGCAAATTCTAAATTAATGGCATCTACAGGTTTGTCAATGACACTGCCATGGTAGGACGGATATCAAACAATGATCAGTGAGAATACAGAAAGGATATACAGGGCTTTGTGACATGGTGCTACAATAACAACCTGTCTCTTAATGTCGGCAAAACAAAATAACTGATCATTGACTTCAGAAAGAAAGGAGGAGGACACACCTCTATCTACACCAACAGAACTGAGGTTGAGAGGTTGAGAGGGTCAGGTACTTAGGAGTGACAATAACCGACAACCTATTCTGGACTTACCATGTAGATGCGATGGTGAAGAAGGCACAACAAAACCTCTTCTTCCTCAGGCAGCTCAGGAAATTTGGCATGTCCATAAGGATCCTCACCAACTTTTACAGATGTCTCATAGAAAGCATACTGTCCAGATGCATAACTGCTTGGTACAGCAACTGCTCTGCCCAGGACCGTAAGAAACTACAGAAGGTGGTGTGCACAGTCCAGAACATCACAGAAGCCAGCCTTCCATCCATGGACTCTATTTACCCAGCTTGCTGCTGCAGAAAGGCTGCCAATGTCATCAAAGACCCATCCAACCCCAATATTACTCTCCTACAGCCTTTTGCATCAGGCAGAAGATATAAAAGCTTGAACACAGGCACCAGCAGGTTCAGGGACAGCTTCTTCCCTGGTATTTTTCGACTAATGAAAGGACTCTCTAACTTCAAATAATGTTGATCTTGCCTTGTGCACTTCCTGTGCGATGTAACCTGTATGCCTCACTCTGACCAAGCCGTTTTTTCACCCTATGGTCTGTATGTCCTTGCTTACTATGATCTGCCTGTACTGCTTGTCAGCAAAGCTTTTCACCGTACTTCAGTACATGTGATAATAAATCAAATCAAATCAAACAATATAGCACACAATCTTTTAAAAGTTCCGTATAATCTCACGCCAATTCAGTCCCAGCTCATATCTCCCACACAAAACCCTTTTCACTTAGACCATAAAACCATAAGAAATAGCAGCAAGAGAAGCCATTTAGCCTCTCAAGCTTTCTTCACTATTCAACATTATCTTGCTGATCTGACATTCCTCATGTCCACTTCCATAAAACCCTTGATTCTCAGAATGATCGGGAAACTATTTCAGTCTTAAATATATACAAGGACTGATCTCAGTCTTAAAATGGCACCCCTTCATTCTAAGACTGTGCCCTTTGGTCCTAGACTCTCCCATGGGGGGAAACATTTTCTCAGCTTTTATCCTGTCAAACCCCTTAAGAATCCTATATGTTTCAATGAGGTTATTTCTCATTCTTCTAAACTGGAGTGAGTACAGTCCCAATCTGTTTAGCCTTTGCTCATAAGACAATCTGTCCATACTCGGGATCATCCTAGTGAACCTTCTCTGTACTGTGATAGCTTTCCTTAAATAAGGAAACTAGAACTGCTCTGAGTACTCCAGATGTGGTCTCACCAGCACCTTGTACAGTTATAGTAAGGCTTCCCTATTCTTATACTCCACCATTCTTGAAATAAGGGTCAACATTCATTAGCCTTCCTGATTACCTGCCACACCAATGTGTTAGCTTTCTATGAGATTACGTAGGAACTGCAGATGCTGGAGAATCTGAGATAACAAGGTGTAGACCTGGATGAACACAGCAGGCCAAGCAGCATCAGAGGAGCAGGAAGGCTGATGTTTCGGGCCTAGACCTTCTTC